>NW_005372084.1:641599-687874 GCF_000412655.1 Myotis brandtii | reverse complement strand
GCAGTTGGGGGTAACCAGGCCTGCAGGGGAGAGTAGTTGGGGGCAACCAGGCTGGCAGGGGAGGGCAGTTGGGGATGATCGTGCCGGCAGGAGAGCAGTTAGGCGTCGATCAGGCTGGCAGGGGAGTGGTTAGGGGGTGATCAAGCTGGCAGGCAGAAGCAGTTAGGGGCAATCAGGCAGGCAGGCAGTTGAGCAGTTGGGAGCCAGCGGTCCTGGATTGTGAGAGGAATGTTCGACTGCTGGTTTAGGCCCAATCCCACAATCAGGCCTAAACCGGCAGTCGGACATCCCTTGAGGGGTTCCTGATTGGAGAGGGTGCAGGCTGGGCTGAGGGATACCTCCCCCCCAGTGCACAAATTTTGTGCACCAGGCCTCTAGTCTATAATAATAATAAAAGTGTAATATGCTAATTAGACCGGACAGCTGAACAACATTCTGGACGACCTTCTGGACAAAGCCGGGGCTGCGAAGGCTGAGGCAAGCCATTGTGGCTGCGAGGGCCAAGCCCCTTACATAAATTTCATGCATCGGGCCTCTAGTTAAAATATAGTAGAGTAAATAAGTAAGAAAAAAGATAAATGAAAAAAATAAAAAGACCTGTCCCTAACTTCTTGTTTCTCCCTTCTAGTTCTAATATATAATTGAAAGTCTTTATTGTTACAGTATAGTTCATGGTTCAAAATAAAGGAACAGTAACTACTATACATAGTTTACATAGGAAAAATAAGGAGTCCTTTGCTGAGATATTTCAGAAATATTCAGAATAGTGGTAACATAGTCCAGCCTACTATTATGGGCAGGGGTCTCCAAAGTGATTTTATCCTAAGTCAGTGGCACTCAAAGTGTGCTCTAGAGACCACCACTTAGGGAGTTGATAAAAATGCAAATACTAGGCCCCTCCTCAGGTTACTGAGTCAGAGACTCCAGAGTTGGGGCTCAGCAATCTGTGTTTTAAGAAGCCCACCTGGGGACTCTGACACTCACTGTCTCATGTTGGGGAATACTGGTTTAGACTCCACATTCCCTCATCTTTCCCAATATAGATTTCTTCCATCTGCAGGTACTACCTAATCCAGAGTCAAATCTGACTCAGTTCCAGTTCCTGAAACATGGGATCTTGTCTAACAGTTGCACAGCCCATTGAATGGTGTGATTTTAGATCACTAGCTGGCCTCTTTACAGACAAGCCTGGAGCCAGAAAAAGCCTCCATGTCCTGTCTGACCTCCCTCCCCTGGCTTCCTGTTTTTTCCTCTATTTTATGTTAGCAAGTTCTCATAGGTGAGCCTATTTATGTCATATATAGTCTTAATTAATAGTAAGGAGAGTAGAATTCACTAGTTTAAATGGAAAGCAATAGGAATTTAGAACAAATTTAGCAGATAATTGTTAGTAGTAGACATTTTCAGCAAATAGCATGATGGTGATGTCAGTGACATGGGTTTGAACCCATTAAAGGCTGTTCTTTTTCTTTGTCAATTTCAGAGTTATTGACTATAATTTTAACCCATAGTGTCTTGAGAATGTGTAACTATAATCAAAATGGAAATAAATGAATCTATATATAGAAGAATCTATAGATTTCTTCCTGGAATAACCATTCTATGCACACAATCATATACATACATATACACAGACTTTATTTTTATTATTTAATACATAGTGGTTTTTAAAATATATTTGTCAGTTGTTTCAATATTTTAAAAACTGTTTACTTTGTGATGGGTGGCCTAAAAATCTTAGTTTGCAACTCTGGAAATTCCGACTTTTCCCTTATTGCACAATTGTGGTTTTGCAGAGAAGAAAGGCTTGCTATATTTTAACTCAAAACAAATAAATGTATCTTATTGTTCTTTTTTGGACACCTTTTCAAAAGCACATTTGATAGGAGTTAAAATGTATTTTGAAAATTAGAATAGTAAAAGTTTTTCAATGAAAAACATCTTGTTTCGTCCTTATATGAGCTCTTTTTTATTTACCAGGGCATTATTTAAAGCTAAAATATTAATATCAATACTCGCTAGAGAACACAAGTGCTACCATGTAGAGAGTTGGATTTCCTAGTAAATTTCAGAGAATATCAATTATGATATGTGTGAGAAATGCCAACTTCATGCAAAACACAGTTCTAAATACTATTTATTTATTTTTGATTGGCTGCCTCCTGCATGCCCCCTACTGGGAATCGAGGCTGTAAACCCTGGCATGTGCCCTTAACCGGAATGGAACCTGGGACCCTTCAGTCCGCAGGCCAACACTCTATCCACTGAGCCAAACCAGCTAGGGTCAAAACACAGTTCTAGATTCTGTGGTGGAACTGGAGGTAGAACTTAAATTAAATGAAAAAACACACATGAAAAGCCAAGTTATGATATCAATATTAATGATAGTTTACTTTTGTATAGCTTATTTAAATTGTATTATTTCAACCAATGATGCAGGAAGAGAAATAATTATTATTTTTATATTAAAGTAGTAAAACTGACACTGAGATTTGTAAAAGAGTGCCTTACTCAACGTCATAAATACCTATGGTAATTGGCAGAGCCATGATGAAGACTAGCTCTATGGGCTCCTAATATAGAACTTCTTTTATGACTCCATGATGCCCTTCATAAAGAACAGAACAAAACATAAGCAACAACAACAACTAAGAGATGGTGCTTGTTGAAATTGTGAGTGAGTAATAGAGTTATACCGCAAAATAGTTTTATGTGGCAGTGATGGTTGGGAATTCCCTCTTTGAAGGATATGATGGTGCAGCTGGTTTGGGGCCAGCTGATCTAAAAGTGGGAGAGCCTTTGCTCAACTCATGTAGCTCAGTGGTTGAGGATCGACCCATGAACCAGGAGATCATGATTCGACTCCCTGTCAGGGCACATGCCCAGGTTGCAGGCTCAATCCCCAGTGTGGGGCATGCAGGAGGCAGGCGATCAACGATATTCTCTCATCTCTCTTTCCCTCTCCCATCCTCTCTGGAAAAAAAATGTAAAAAGGAAGAAAAATAAAAGTGGAAGAGCCCAGTCTTAAGAAATGATTTCACCAGTGGTGAAAGGAAGAAATTGATTGGGGAGGCTCAAATGAATCAATAGTCTGCAATGAGTGAATGCAGCCTTAAAATGCTGATGGCTAACTGACATTGCCTAGTCCTGGCCATCCATTAATGCAGACTCTTGTTAGCTGCCAAGGTCTAGAATGGTTACAATTTGAGGGCCACATTAATGCTAAGGAAGTCCAGTAGTTCTAAGCAGCTTTGTTTTTCTATAGTTAAAACAATGAAGCAAAGATTCTCAGTCAAGATCTCTTGGGTCTATTGTCCCTAAATATTATTTGGTGGTTCTAATTATTTTAAAATAAAGACAATAATATTTGTACCTCACATGAGGTTGAATAGTGTGGTTTTGGTCCATATACATTTTATATGACTCTGTTCAGTGAAAAGTAGTGTTGTTGGTGAACATAAAAATGGTCATATTCTATTATAATTAAAATCAGACTGAAATGAGTTCATGAGTAATCTCATGATGGCCAAAGTGCTGTGTTCCTATTTTTTTTTTCCTTTCTTCGGAGCACCAGACATTAGACAGTAGATGGCAGTGTGAGATGGGGAATTTAAGCCTTGGCAGTGATTTGCTTGAAACTAGCCCAGTAAAAATGGCTTTTTTGACTTGGAAACATTTATTAAATGAACCTTCCGTCAGAGTTTGTCTGGCAGCCAGGATCCTGTCCTGGAAGCTCTGGCAACCCACAGGTGCAGCTGTGTAAGTGCTTTGTTTGAACTGGGCTGCTGTCCTGCTCAGAAGCAAGGAGGGGATCATTTGTGCACAATTCATACTCACAGAACCAAGCAAACTGCCACTCAACTGTCTTGGCCTCCTGTGCCTCCTGGTGAAGTGAGTGCCTCTGATCATTGCCTTTCTGAGAAATTCATTATGTTTAAATGTATAAGTAGAAGCTTTGATATGTACCGAAGGTTAATGGTGCTTCAGGTTTTTAGCGAATTTTCACCTTTCTTTCTGCCCAGAACCTCTGGAAAATCTGAGCCAGGGAGTGAGGTGATTTCAAACTGAAAAGGAAACTACTATATGGGCAAATTTCTCAGCCCGTCTGAAAGGATACCTCTCCTTATGTTTGTCAAATGGTAGATCCTATTCAGAATTTTTTAGACATCATGGAAAATGAGAGTGTTTAAGTTGGTATGCCTTTCTTTTCTACTGCAGACTCTTAGAATTAGTTACATAAACTTGTATACATATAAAATATTTAAAACAAGAAAGTGTATTGTAAGCAGGGAAGGAATAGCTAAAACATTTTACTTAATGGAGAAGGAGTCAATAATTCTGAGGAATCTTTGCTCTACTTGCAGTGATTGTAGCATTAAAATAAGGCACATTATCAGAATATTAAAATTATAGTAATTATTCTGCTTTGTGGAATTTTGTGAAAACTGCATTTCCCAATTTTAGGTGTAAATCCTAGACTAGCTAATTTCAGCTCTTCTTCTATTCATTACTTAACCTTGCTAAACTCCACTTTTTCCAACTGCAAAATGGAGACAATAAACTAAAATTCTTCACAGAGTCTGCCACCCGGGAAGCATTAGCTATTATAATACAGCCTGACACAATAAATATTCCATTATTGATATATAGATATTGATGAGTGTAAATATATTTTCCAACAAATTTACTTTTTTCCTACATCCCCCTCACATTAAAAAATATAGTGAATATTAATAATACCATAAACCAAACAAAATTAGGTGGATAAATCTGCCTAAAATAGAATGCACACCAAAGGAAGTGCAGGAAAATTTGGGACCATCTATAAGAACACTAATTTCATCAATTTGTTGAAGAAGAGAAAAATAAGATGTTATATAATTCTCCCTGTGTGTGGGTTTGTGTGTGCTTGTATATTTTAAGTCATTACTTAACCAATGATTTGGATAATCAGTGAGGAGGGTACATTTTCAGGAAGACTGGGAAATAAAGGCATTAAAATAAAGTATTTGCCAGAAGTCACATAAACCTCTTTCTTTTAATAGGTAGAGTTTTTTTATCATGTGAGAATGGTGATCAGAACATAAAGAATTAGTGCTTGGGCATTAAAATAATAATCACTTTCATAAATCTAAAACCTTCTTTTGTAAAAGATTTTTAGAGAGCAGAACTTGTTTATTAGGACCAAAGTAAGTTTAGAGGAGTTGACCCAGTAAGCTGTGTTGAAGTATCAAGATCTTTCCTGTCACGGCCCAGTGGCTCAGTTGGTTGAGTGTCTTCCCATACAACTCAGTTGGATGGAGTGTCTTCCTGCAGGTTCCATCTCTGGTTGCAGCTTGTACAGGAAGCAACAGATCGCTGTTTCTCTCTCTCTCTCTTTCTCTCTCTCTCTCTCTCTCTCTTCATTTCTCTCTCTCTCTCTAAGATCAATAAAACATATCCTCAGATGAGGATTTAAAAAAAAAGGTTTTTCCTTCCACCCTGAGAGGACACAACAAGAAGGCGCCAGCTGTGACCCAGAAAGAAAGTTCTCACCAAAAGTTGACCATGTTGACACCTGAATCTCAAACTTCAGCCTCCACAACTATAAGCAATAAACTTTTGTTGAAAAAAAAGTCTTTCCTAGCTCAGCTACTTTTTACTTTCTAATATTTTCCTCAAGTTCTTTATTTTATTTTGTTTAGTTTAAAATAACCTTTCCAAGGCAATATGTCTGAGTTCCTCTGGCTCTTCCATTCCCAAGATTTGAGATCTTGGGCAAATTGCTGAATGTCTGTCTGTCTTCACATATAAAAATAAGAAATAGTAATACCTCAGGTTCTTATGAAATGAAATTAGTAAATACATAAACATGTTCTAGCTCAGTATTGGGACAGTATAAATGCTCATTCAGTAAAAACCAGAGATAACAGTATCATTTGATATGACTGTTATAGAATTAGAAAACTATAAAATAATGGCTGAAAAAGTTTAGAATTAACTTACAGATAAATAAACTAATGGCTAGAAAGGTTAAGTAAACAATAATACTGATTGTATTAGGGTTTTTTCAGAGAAACAGAACCATTAGGAGATATTGATAGATGAGAGATAGATAAATATAAATTTATTATAAGAAATTGATTATGGAGACTGAGAAGTCCTAAGCTTAGCAATTGGTATGGTACAGGTTACAGTCTGAAATCCTTCAGGCTTGATACAAAGGAGGAGTCATGTTTTTGTTTGAGTCTGAAGTCAATATGGTCAACAGGAGAGGTGTTCTATTAACACCTTTAACTGATTGAATAAGTTCCACCACATCAAGGAGGGCAATCTGATTTACCAAGTCTATCAATTCAATTATTAATTTCATCCAGACCCACCCACACAGACACACAGCACACACAAACACAGAATAATGTTTGACTAAATATCTGGGCACCCAAGCCCAGTCAAATTGACACAAAATTAACCATCACACTGATATAAACCTAATTTGTAATGATATTAAAACTTCTAAAGCAATCACATCAAGGAAAATTCAATAGAGTCTAGTTGTTCTATTTGCTGAAGTATAACATTTGAATTTTATCTTCAAGAAGTTAGACTATTTTCTTTTAAAGATAAATTCACATTCTTATTCTTTGAAAATGTTGCTTTGTTAATAGCTTCCCTAGGGTTTTGTTTTTGTTAAATGGTTTTGAAGCAAAGCAGTTCAACCTGTACAAGGCCAGCCATAAATTTGTATATATGGGCTTTCTCTAAAATTTTCTCTTTTTGGAATTCTCATTTTGGTATTGTCTCTGTCTTCAAGTGGCATAAGGAGACAGCAGCATGTGGTGTTTTCTATCTGTTAAAATTCTGGTCCCCAAATCCAATGTGTGGAGAGGTTAGAGTTCCCCCAACCAGTAAGCAATTCAGTTCTGACACCACCTACCTAGAGAGCATCAGATCCTAGAGGTCAGGGGACTTAGTTGCATAAGGCTTTCTTTCACTTTAGAGCCAATTGCAAGCCCTGGTTGTTACCTGTGCTTCTTACCAACTGGCTACAGATTAGAGGTTTCCACAAGCCACTTCTTGGAATTTCAACACCAGTTAGTCCAGGTTGTTATCTGTACTTTTGACTGGTTATAAGTCAGAAGTTTCCATAGTCCCCACTTTGGGTTTGATTAATTTGCTAGAGGCTCCCCAAATTCAAGGAACCTGTTTACTCACTAGATTACCAATTAATTACAAAGGATATTAAAGGATACACATCAACAACCAGATAAAAGATGCATGGGAAAGGTTTGTTACTAGGAGTACAGAGCTCTCATGCTGTCTCTGGGTCCACCACCCTCCCAGCACTTCAACCTGTCTACCTACTGGAAAGCTTTTCAAACTCTATCCTCTTTGATTTTTATGGAGGATTTATTATGTAGCCATGATTGATTAAATCATTGTCGTTGGTGATTGATTCAACCTCCAGTCCTGCTTCCTTCCTGGAGTGTGAGTGGGGGCGGGGGGTGACACTGAAAGTTCCAATCTTTTAAATTACTTGTTTGGTTCTCCTGGCAACCAGCTCTCATCCCTAGACAAAAGTCACCTCCTTAACATAACAAAAGACACCTTTATGGTTCCCATTGTTTATTACATTCCAAGGTTTTCAGGAGCTTTAAGTCAGAAACTGGATGAAGATCACAATATCATACCTGCCATAGGGAAAACTCAGAACTGGTTGAGAGAATGCTGAGAGTCAGAGAAACTATGAATCTCTGAGAATAAATTTTGTTGAGAAGAAAAAATTGATTGATTGATTGATTGATTAGTTAATTAATTAATTAATGGTTACTTTTGGTCTTTGAGTTTGTAAGGCCACCATGCAGGCCTCCCCTGAACTTGTCAGGTTTAGTATGTGGCCTTTTTTTTTGTCCACAGAAGGGATGCACAGGGCAAGGTATGGGAAAGGGCACAGAGCTTCCTCTCCATGTGAATGTCTCTCCCCAAACCTCCACGTGTTCATAGACTCAGATGCTCTCTGAACCCAGTCTTTTTGGATTTTGACGGAGGCTTCATGGCATAGGCCTGTTTGGTTAAATCATTGGTCAGTAACAATTGATTCAACCTCCAACTCCTTCCGCCTCCCGGGAGGTCAGGATGTGGGACTGAAAGTTCTAACTCTCTCTTTCCCTCTCTCTCTTGTCTTTGGCACTGTTACAGATGAGAAAAGAAAATTTACTTTGAGAGTGAGACTTGTCTTCTAGTATTTGAAAATCTATTATGTAAAAGAAGTAGACCTATTTGGAGAATAATTTCCAGATGGCTTATCTGGGATCTGTGGATACTATAAGGAGTTATATTTTGATTTAATATATAAAAGATTTTCTGAACTTTTTGACAATTTGATTTTACTGACAATAGAATAAGTTATCAGGATGAAATAAGCTTCCATTTACTCATGATATTCACACCAAGTGAGAGGGCCATTGATCCTAGAGAATAGACTCATTTTTTCAATGACAGAGTGAGCTATGTGATATTGAAGGTTTATGAGTTTATTAGGAAGTTGGTGGACCAGTGGATTATTTTGATTGAAGAGAGTAGAGTACCAGTCTATTAACATGTATGTTTGAAAGCAGTGGGCCTGTTTCAAATCAACTTGGAACATCAATTAAAGAAAAAAAATCTCTGGCATTTTCTCAATGTCATTTCCAAGTCAAAGCAGATTATTCATAGTTTCCTTTAATGTCTGCTATTCTGTTTATGAGGAATGACTCAGGGGAAGTTTTTCTTTAATTCAAAGCAAACAAATTTCTTACATGTTGAATAGCCATGATACTTAGATGTTTCCTGAGAATGTTTACTGCTTGCCAGGTGTTGTATTACCTGAACTTTTGGTGACTCAGGAGAAGGAACAGACACCAGGTCATGAACTCTGGCTACTGACTTTTAGATCACTTCACGAGCTAATTATAAATTTGCTGAGGAAAAAGAAATCTTTAAAATGCAACTGGTAGTTTATCAAACCATTAAATTTCAGGGTGGACTCTCATGACTTTGAGTATTGATAAGAGGATGCTTACACCTCTGTGTCTGAAGCTTCTCTTGCAGGAGGCTCAGAATCACAGGGTTGCATTATTTTTCTAAAGAAAAATATGGACTAGGAATTATGAAACATTAAGTTTGAACCAGATTCTCTGTTTCCTGTTTTTCTCATTTAAGATCTTATTTCAGAGGCTACTCCCATCTTGGCTGAAGGGAATGAAAACTAGAGAAACTGATGTTATTAAATCATGTGGACACTTCAGAGATGGTGACTCTAAGCACCCTTTCTTTGTTCTTCTCCACGCACACTGCTGAATGTAAAACCTGGTCAGCCAGCTAAGGCTCAAATACTGTAGTTGTTTACTTTTATTATTAGAGGGTAGAGAGCTCAACAGAAACAGAGCCAGGGAAGTGGACTGGCATCATGGATTAAGGCTGCCTGACTTAGTAAAGGTCTCCATCTTCTTTAGTGCTGTGGGCAAGCTCAGAATTTTTAAGGGAGGAAATTTTAAATTCTTAAGTTCTTCCTTTTTAAATTCTAATCAGGACATAAAGAGAAAAAAAACCTTTTAATTTTTTTGCATTAAAAAAAAATTGAGCAAGTCTTCTAGTAGGATTATTTATTTATTTATTTTCCCAAAATGAGTAACTATAAATTCTCAGACTACCAGAATGGGGGACTATGACTGTGCAATTATATGAAAGGGTTATGGGTGGAGTGATGGGAAACATATTCTGGGAAAAAATATTAGAAAATCATGAATCATTTATAGTTTGTATTTCCTGAATAGTCTTCTATAAATATAATCTTCACTCACTGGTCCCTACAAAAAACCTGCTATATTCTTCAGGTCTGGGTGTGGCTTTCTATTCCAGAAGTGGTTGGTAATAACTGTAAAAATAGGGGGAGGAAGCATTCTTTCATAAGCACAGTTTCTCTAAACCTTAAAATTGTTCCCAACTAGTGTATTGGATAGAGCTGTAAACGTGGACTCAGTATGCAGGGCTGCCAGGTGCCCTCTGCCACCAGCAGCCAGCCTCACAGGTTCTCCATCACTACCTCTCTGGGCTGGTGTTTTCCTCAGTGAAAATTCAAAAGTGAACCTAGGTGATTTAATCTTCCTGCAAACTCTAACATCTATGTTTCTATACTGACAGTATTTTTATAGAACAATAAAGCTGCTACTTGAGAACAGAATGTATTACATAGCATTTTAAAACAAAAGACTGTGATTACACCTAAGTAAAATTTCAAACAATGTCTTCCCAAGTAGCTAAGTAATACCACAATAATTTACCTTAGTGGGTGGGAGGTAATCAACCAAAGACCTTGTATGCATATATGCATAACCCATGGACACAGATAATAGGGTGATGAAGACCTGGGGGGGGGCAGGGGCGGGTTGGAGGGGATCAATGGGGGATAGAGGGGGAATACGTAATACTTTCAACAATAAAGATTTATTTAAAAAAATAATTTACCTTTGGAGATACATTTTCACAAATTTGCTTTGTGGGTTTTCTTATTTATTTGTTTTGTTTTGTATTTTTAATAAAAAATAACATTGGTAAGAAAATGAAAGTCAATGTCCTTTCAGATAATGTTATTTGTTGAAATTATAATTGAGGCCTGACCGTTTCTTAAGGTTCTCTGCTTCAGCCACTTTTAGAAAGTTTTGTTTGCTTGTTTATTTCAGGTTTATCCTCCTTTTTTATTTCAACTGTTCATCCTGGAGAAGAAACATTAGAAGGGAACAGAAAGGTATCCAGATAAAAATCTCCCCCTTGTCCTCCTAAATGTTTTCATATCTTTTTACTTTTTCAAATACACCAGTGACGCACCCTGAACCTCTGTCTTTTTTTCCATTCCTAGACTGAAAGCACCATTTGATGTTGGTTCAAGTTAGCCGCAAGCACATGTACAGTAATTCCTTGCTTAACATCTTTGATAGGTTCTTAAAAACTACAACTTTAAGCAAAACAATGTGTAAAAAAAGAATTTTATCATAGGCTAATTGATATAAACAAGAGTTAAATTTCTATGGCATATTTCTGGTCATGAAAAACATCACCAAACTTTTGAATAAACACCCAAAACAATTCTATTTTTTGAATTAATTTATTTGGGTGACATTGGTTAATAGGATCACATAGGTTTCAGGTGTGGACTTGTACATGACCAGGTCTGTATATTGTACTTGTGCCCACCTCCCAAAGTCAAATCATCTTCCATCACCATCTATTAGGCCCTCTTCACCAAAACATTTCCAATGTTAAACAGTGAAATAAATGTGAGCTACACATCCATTTAAGAACATTTAATTAAAACAAGTGAGATACTTTTTTTCAATCCCCATATTCAAATTCAGGGTGGTGGGTGATCAGAGTCTCTCCTGGCAGCTTGGGGTGCAAGGGGTGGCGCTTGGAAGGGCCACTCACACACACACCCACTCAGATTGGACAATGTGGACACGCCGGTTCCCCTCACATGAACACCCAGAGGACCCAGAGAAAACCTACGCATTGTGGCAGAATGTGCACCCTCCACAGAGAGTGGCCCTGGCTGGCAATCAAATGATTGTTTTCTTATCAATGTTATAATGAAAGGACATTGAAGAAAAGGAGATTATTCAAGGACCTGCTGTATCCGACTATGCACAGTTTGGACTGAGAATTAACTAACAAGCACCTGGCTTTGCCCAGTTTTCCCTGGGAGCTCTGTGGGCCTCCTGTGCGGCTTTGTTTCTCTTAAGTTAGGTTCTTTCTCTTCCCAAATCCACAATTCCTCTGTGGTAGTAAATCATCAGTCAGGTGCATTCTCTCTTTGGCAAAACCAGAGGACAACACGTAGGTTGTGATTGCTTTGAGTCTCTTGGTGTTCTCTCACCATTATCTCCTGTTGGCACTAACCACCACCTCTGTGGGCCTCCTGTGCGGCTTTGTTTCTCTTAAGTTAGGTTCTTTCTCTTCCCAAATCCACAATTCCTCTGTGGTAGTAAATCATCAGTCAGGTGCATTCTCTCTTTGGCAAAACCAGAGGACAACACGTAGGTTGTGATTGCTTTGAGTCTCTTGGTGTTCTCTCACCATTATCTCCTGTTGGCACTAATCTCCCCCCCACCCCTTCTCTTCCTTAACTCTCTCCGTCACTCTGAGTTCACAGTCTGCCTCACTGCATCCGTTTCCACTTGCCCTTTTCACTATTTTAGGAACAAAGTAATACTTCTAATCCCCATAGGGGTCAATTACCTTGGCTGTGTTACCACCACATGTTTCATTTCCAACCCAAGCTGCCATTTTGCACTTGGCTTGTTCACATCATGGTGAGGGGAGGAAGGGAGGTTTGGAGTCAGAGGGGAGGCATCTATTTTGGATAGATTTGTACAAATTTGTCAGTGCGCCTGGAAAAACTGTAAAGCAGAGTAGACAGAGCATAGATATTAGAATCAGAAAACTAGCATTCAAATCTAGGTTTTTAGTACTTATTAGCCGCTTACCCTTAGGAGGTCACATCAACTCAGTTTTTTTATGTATAACTTGTAGACAATAATAACAAACTTACTGAATTGTTATAGGGAACAATAATAATAATAGATAATTTATTAAAAGTGTCTGCCACTTGAGAGGCACTAAATCAATTGTACTAGTTATTATTAATACTACAATAAGTTAACACCATCTCTTTACTTATGATACAATAGCACAGTCTGTAATGCAATTTGACAATTATTCATTGAACACCAACTGTATGCACTAGTCTGTGTATTAGGGTCATCAGGCATATAAATTAGGTATAAAGGTATAAATTGTAACTCTTCACCGTTGCCTCATGTTCAGTTCTGCCTACTGTACAAAGTTCAGTACTTAGCAAGATATTAAAGATCTTCTCAACTTGTCCTTAGCCAATCTTTCCAGTTTCTTCCTCTGCCCCTTGCTCCCACAGTCTGCATTCTTGCCAATCTACTTACACCCATTTGCCCTCTTGTGTTCCCTTGGGCTTAAAACAGATCAGAATAAGATGAATCCTACTTAATTTAAGACCCAACATTAATGTAAATTTTCCTATGGAGTCTTTTTTGACCTGCCCTTCTACCCTATTCTCACAGGAGAGGTGATTTATATAAAATAAACAGCATAGTAAGCCCTTAATAAATAAATAAATATTGTTCCCTTATCTCTCTCACTTATCTTGTTCTCTTACCTATCACTCTTATAAGTTTCACCTTGCAAGACCTTTAGGAGAGGAAGAAAGAAGAGAATACTAGCTCCATTATTTGGACATGTTCAGAATCTGTTTTTACATATGTAAGTGGAAGATGTCAATGACTCACATAGCTGAACTGATATGTAGATTAGTTTTTAAATATGAGACAGTGGCATCTCTGTGTTAATTTCTATGTGATAGTATAAGTAGGTGACTGTCACCACATTTGAGCTCATCAAGGCCTGGGATAACACTTTATGTATTACTGTAGCTACCTTACAATCACAGTGCCTACCAACTATTGGCTCAAAGCATGGATGCTGCACGTCTTTCCTTCTTCCCTCCAATAGTACTGTGCCACTCAGGGCTCTCAGTGTCTCCAGCTGATATCTAGGTGTCCATACACTGTTTCTTCAACTCAGCATCTCATGCAAGCTCACAACACCCTCTGGAACTTTTACATAGTCTTGTTGGTTCTTTATTGGTCCTAAAAATAAAGTAAGGATGTTTAAGTAATTCCTCATATTTCCTTTTATTTCACTTCATTTCCTTCACTCAAAGGGATCTCCTTTTGGGTTCTGTAAGCAAGGTTCATGTAACTATATACCTTCCACTTCATGGGAAACTAAAGTTTTGGTACAAGCTAAATAATAGGCTGCAATGGAGAAATATAATTTAAAACAAAGAAAAAAGCAGGCTAACTGATTACCTTAGCTCACCATAATAGAACTTAAAGTTCTGGAATTGATTTGAGCAAAATAAATAAAAAAATACTTTTCTGCATTCTGGCTTGGAGAGTTTTGTAGCACTGTTTTGGTGTTTAGAACCAAATGGAAGAAGATATGCAAATGAGGAAAATATTCATTAAAAGTATCAAGGGCATTTTAATAAACAGTTAAATACACACTTTGTCTCTAGTTCTGAAGTTTTCATTCACTTGGATGGGGTCACACATTTTTGGAATGTCAGCATGTTTTTCTCTTAAGTGGAATCAATACAAGAACTGGAACTCTATAATCCAAAGTAGTTTTTACTTGCATGTTTTCTTTGTCAAAGGACTTGAGTTGATTCAATTAATTTTGGCCCCCAACTGAGTTCCATTTTCATCTGAACCCACATCGCAAAGCTGTAAATGATACGTGCAAATAAGGATCCATCTCTAGGGAAAAAAGCCTAAACAAATGCCTGCTCTCACTTTGTGAGATGCCAACCATTTACTAAGCTAGGTTTCTGGGCTGTGACCCCAAGAAAGGGAGCTTGTTGTCTTTTCCTTTTTCTTTCAATATTAGTGTCAAAATATTGCATTTTACATATATTTAAAGAACAAGGTGTAACTATGAAAAATGTATTTCTATTAAAATTAAATTGAGAGACTGCCCATTTCAAGATTTTTGTTGGTAGTATATTCTGTTCTAGCTTAGTAATACTCCACGATTTATAAGAATGTCTTGCCCTGGCTGGTGTGCCTCAATGGATAGAGTGTGTGCACCAAAGGGTCTCAGGTTCCATTCCCAGTCAAGGGCATGTACCTGGGTTGCTGGTTTGATCTCCAGCACATGGGGGCGGGGGAGAGGAGGGGGTAGATTAAGTGTCTCTCACATTAATATCTCTCCTCCCTTCCACTCTCTCTAAAAATCAATGGAAAAAATATCTTGGGGTGAGGGTTAACCAAAATAAACAAACAGAAAAAGTCTTCATTTTGACTCAGGTGTCACCAAAACTCAAGACACATATTACACTGGACTCAAATCTTTCTAGTTGTTGTTGCTTTTCAATTAAAATATAATACTTTATAAATATTGGGATTATAGTATACTTGACCTCAATATCATTCATTATCTGCCTTTATATGGAAAATATTTTTTCAAGACTCAGGTAAGATTTTACATTATAAAGAAACAAAATGGAATGCTAAATGAATATTTTTCATTTGATTCATGGGTCTTTAATTTTAGGTATTAGACAGCACATCTAATTGTAACAGAGGGCCTCCTGAGTTTCAGTTTTCTTTTATTTGCAAAATGAAATAAATACCACAGTCCTGTTAGTATTTCACTGGGGCCCAAGATCTGTCTAGGACATCAATTTAGATTTGTCACTAAATTTAAAGTTAGAACTCAGCTTTGCACAATACATTCCATGATGACCCCCAGGAAAGACAAACTGGGCTGCTACCTAGGGACTCTGAGACACTGATCAACTTTCTTATCATCTCTGGGTTTCACTTCACCATCATAAATGGGTATTCTAATGCCACTTTACTGAATAGATTTGAGAATCAATATTTTATGGCACATAAATATCTTCAACAGTGTGTGAAAAATAGTGTCATGGGGTAGTGTGGGCCTTGGACCAGCAAACAGCATGAGCATCATCTGGCAAATAGTCAGAAATGCAAGTTCTTGGCCCCACACCTCACCGGTCAATTAGATGTCTGGGAGTGGGCCCAAGCACCCACATTTTAACAAGCCTTCTAGGTGATTCTGATGCATGCTTAAGCTTGAGAAATTACCACATGTATCATGAACTAAGGACAATTTTCTAACTCAAGTAAAGAGTGGTTTAGAATTATCCTAGAAATTCAGTAAATAAGGTGGCTCATACATGTTTTTGAATGTTATAATGGGAAGAAAATCTTCTTCACAATATAGAATCTTCAGATATGGATAAAATAAATACTAATTATTTGTAACATTAAGGGCCTGTGACAGGTGCAGCACAGTAAGTCTTTTTTATTTTGATGGAATTGCTGAACAGACATTCACAACTATATTCAAATTTTCTTTTAGTTTTTAATTTTAAAAACGGCTTTATTGAGATATAATTGATATAGAAAAATGTATATATTTAATGTGTGCCATTTGATGAATTTGAACATATGTATACACATATGAAACCATCACCACAATTAAGATAAAAGGAATATCCATCACCTCTATAAGTTTTTTTTGTGCTTCTTTGTTGTTGTTGTTGTTGTAAGAATAATTAACATGAGATCTATTCTCTTGTCAATTTTTAAGTGTATAATACAGTATTGTTATTTTAATCCAATTTTAAAAATCCATCTACAGGAAGTCTTCTATGTACAGTATTCTGGAATTTATCACAATCTCTATTGTACATCAGTGTTTATAAACACACATTCACTTATAAATGTCTTGTATATATGTTTACATATGTGTGTATGTATGCATAGCTTCTTGGGAGCAGAAATTGCATTTGTTTTATTCATCCTTTGTAGTTCAGTGACTAGAATAACGCATCTCCTGTACTGGTGCTGGTAAAAATATCAAAGACCTACGGCTTTAGAAACCAGGATGTTTTTTCTAGTCCTGTTGATCTGAAGGAATTGTGGCTGAATCTCTATTTAGAAAGCAGATACACTCATTTTAATAATTTTAATACTAACATGGCTCATACACCAAGTCATCAGATCATTGTGACATTTCTTTCAGCCATTACTCATAGTGAAATATGTTTTTTTGGTTGAAAAGGCCTTGAGAACACCTAATCTCTCCTTTTGCAGATTGGGAATTTGGGCCCAGGAGTTAAGTGATTTGTTCAAGGTTAAACACTGGTTAGGTGGGAGGCTGGAAGTGATGCTGAAAACAAGGCCGCTGATCCTGACCCGGCACTTTCCTCACTGTAGACCAGTGGTTCTCAGCCTTCTGGCCCTTTAAATACAGTTCCTCATGTTGTGACCCAACCATAAAATTATTTTCGTTGCTACTTCATAACTGTAATGTTGCTACTGTTATGAATCGTAATGTAAATATTTGATATGCAGGATGGTCTTAGGGCCCCTATGAAAGGGTCATTTGACCGCCAAAGGGGTCGAGACCCACAAGTTGAGAACCGTTGCTCTAGACTGTCCAAATATAATTGCACCTGACCCTGTCTGAGTCTGGGCATGTAATACATGAAATGAAGTTACATGCTACCCTCCCACAATGCCATTTAATATGACTGAAAAAAACAAATGGAATATTCTTTCAGTGTGATCTTCAACAAATTACTTTAACGTTGTTGCACCACAGTGTTCATATTTTTAAGTCTTGGGAAAATAATAGCACCTGCTTCACTAGATTATTATGAAGATAATAGGAGATAAAAGGAGATAAAATGTGCTAAGTGTTTAGAACAGTGCCTGGCACCTACCTAGCAAGCTCTCTGTAAGTGTTAACAATCCTCACTCATATTATTTTGGGAAGGCATGTGTGTCAGTCGGGCATTTTCTTCCCTTTTTTGAGTTGGAGTTTTATGTGAATGGTAGAGGGGTAAAGCGAAGGCCTGGATGCTTGGTGAGCTCCCATAGAAGGCAGTCGAGCCAAGTCTTCCCAGTTCCCCTCCTGGACCAGGGGGCAGTGCTCCTTCTTACTTTCACTCCCACCGGATCCCATGAGCTGGGAGTGTTAGTTCATGCTATTTACTGAAAGTGTGTGAGTTGGACACATTTGACTAAGTACAATGAACAGGCTAAATGACATGACCTAAATTCTTACCAAAAGTTTTGGGTTAGAAACACAAATTCCAGTTGAAATGATCAATCCACATAAAAGCAATTTCTATGTCTGACACTGCTCAGTTGGCACATGAAAAAGAAAATTCTCAGGTAACCATGCAGTTTATGATGAAGAAAGCAAACAAAGGTGAACCTAGCTTGAGAGAATAGGTATGTTTCTGAAAACTTGTCAATAAATTAAATCTTTAAAAAAATCATGATTTAAGTATTTCTATGGAGCTTATTTTTAAAAAATATATTTTATTGATTTTTCACAGAGAGGAAGGGAGAGGGATAGAGAGTTAGAAACATCAATGAGAGAGAAACATCCATCAGCTGCCTCCTGCACACCTTCTACTGGGGATGTGCCCGCAACCAAGGTACATGCCCCTGGCCAGAATCGAACCCGGGACCCTTCAGTCCGCAGGCCGACGCTCTATCCACTGAGCCAAACCGGTTGGGGCTAGAGCTTTTTATTTACCTGAAATTCATAGTAGAAATGAATACTATAGTTTTCTCTTTATTCTGAAGCTAAATCTAATTCAACTTATTTGGAAAGATTATAGAAGTACCTTATATACAACATCATATATAGTATTTTATATATTATACATATAGCATATGTATGTATTTGTTTACACATACACATATATTTGTGTTTGTGTCCAATTTAGAAATGCACCCACGCTCATTGTAAAATATATTAAATGAGTTGGAGCGATGAGTTTATGTTATTCACTGATCAGTAAGTTAGATATACAGCAAATGTAACAGATTGATCAGGTGGAATTGGTAGGAAATAGACTAAAGCACTCTGGTGACATTTGCCACTGCCATTATATTCTCCTAATTAGGAGATTGTAACAGCTTAAGTCATTTGCAAGCTGGTCAATTAAAGGCATTCACTTCAGTAGAACTTCTTATAAAATCGAAAGTGTATTTTAAAATAGAATGGCTGCTCAGAATCTAACTTATTTTTCTTTAAATAAAGAGAGATAAAATAGGTTTTCTGGTTTGTTTGAGGTTTTGATTCTGTATAGGAACTTGACTTCCTTTTGAAAAATGCACACTCTTTCTCATAGGAAGATCATGTTTATGCTCTCCGACAGAGAAAAGACTATTTCGAAGGCTGCCCTTTGCTGCACTGGCACAAAGTGGAAACTTGAAAATTAGTTCTGTAGCTTCCATTAGAAGAGGGAATTGTCAATTATCCATAATTAATATTTACTGAGGACTCACAGAGGTTGTAGCAGTTATGAGGGAATGTCAAATACACCCACAAAAAGTTATGTTATTTCAAGTTAAATATAGATTTGACTGCAATGTTTTCCCACTAGTATCATATTTTTTCATTTCTTTAGAAATCTAGTTATATATTTTTAAAGAAGGGTTGACTGTTTATTCTTTAACTTGTTTCTTTTTACTTCTCCCTGTGGCAAAAAAGAAGCAGAGACAACAAAAATAAAAGTTTTTATGATCCTGCTGAATCAAGGTACTAAAACAGGAGTTAAATGAAGAGGTGTGGTGGTTTTAATGAAGAAAAATAAAACAATTTAAACATTGTCAGGTAGAAAATGGAATGTGTAGAGGGGGATAGGGCACATGAATGTCTGTGAAGACAATTTCCAATGTTAGGAATTTTTTGCCATGGCCTTTGATATGCAGTCTAATTTCAGTCTTGGTTTAAAAGAATAAATTGAAGAGAAAAACTATTACTTGTTTATTAACCTTCACCTGAGGATACTTTTTTCCATTGATATTTAGAAAGTGGAAGGGGGGGTGGAGATGAGGAGAGAGAGATAGAGAGGAGAAAGACAAACATCGATGTGAGAAAGTCACATCAATTGGTTGCCTCCCACACACAGCCTCTATAGCTGGGGATTGAACCTGAAACCCAGGTACATGCCCTTGACTGGGAACCCGGGAATTGAACAGGCAACCCTTTGGTGCCTGGGCCAGTCTAACCACTGAGACCCACTGGCCAGGACACTATTTCTTGTTTTAAGAAAAAAAAAACTCAGTGAACTAAGACTGACTAAGGAAAAACAATCCAGGAAAAAAGATGTTGATTTAAAAAAAGAAATGAACTTGAAAATCAAAAATCAAAACAGAATACTCCTCTCTCTCTCTCTCTCTCTCTCTCTCTCTCTCACACACACACACACTCACATGAATCACCCCCAAACAGCACTACCACAAAATGCTTACCATGTTGTTTATCCAAGGTTATACTATTATTTAATATTCTCTGAATACCTTTTCAATGAATAGAACTTCTCTCTTCTGAGGATTAGCCATTGCTTCTACTGATAGCTATTACACATTTCAACTTCTACAATTATTTTAACAACTATCTGCCTGTGATCTATGGCCCTTGGAAATGTTTCCCATTTCCGTTTTGCTGTTAGAATATTTTCTGATTTTGTTGTGTAGACTGGCTTTTACATATAAAAACCACATTGATAGTAAAGAAAAAGAGACAGTAACATTGTTGCCTCTCTTTGGTATGTCTGTGGCAGACAAAGTTGACTTGGGAAGGTACCCTCTTATCCTAAATAGTATAAATAGGAATTCTGTATAAAATAAGGCCTTGTTAAAAATAAAAAGTGGCCTGAGCTCAAAAACATCAAAGGGAAACCTTGAGTTGCCAGAAATGGAAAGGAATTTGAGAGTCTGAGGAATGAGCTATAGTTTGTGAGAAGGGTTTCAGGGGTATCAGGCTAGATGTTTTTTTTAGGTGCTTGGGTTTTAATACTAACAGAAATCAGGTCTAAGCCCCTCTCTGGAACTAGGAATGGCTATTTTATCTTTTAACTGGAATCAAAACACAAAATTGAATGTTTGTGGAAGTCTTCAGGAAGCCTTACTTTCACCTTTAATCAGAGATGGAACAGAGTTCTCTGTGAGAAACTAGAATTTTAAGCCCACTGTGTGATAGGTTCAGTAACATAGCCAAGAAGCTAAAACTATAAACTAAAACCCAAATGGAAACAAAAAAAGTAAATGCAACCAAAAGGAAAATCCTTACTCTTAGCACTAGAGTTAACAGAGAAATCTGAAAAGAAATTTAAATAATATTAAAATTTTTCATAGATGAAAACAATGGGTGCTATTGATATTATTGTTGGGGTCCAGCCCCAGCAAGTCCAGGGGTTCCCAAAGGTGTGGACGGAGTCGGCGAAGAAGGAATGACACGGAGACAACGTTCAGTTGATCAGCAGCCTAGCCAGGTTCTCTAGCCAGGTTCTAGCCAGGTTCTAGCCAGGTTCTCCAGCCAGGTTCTGTAGCCAGGTTCTATCTTTAGGTTCTCTAGCCAGGTTCTATATTTATTATCCTGTTACATCTGTATTTTTACCAGTTGATTTTAATCCTATCCATTCTATTCCAAAGGTTAGGGTGTTTGTTAATCTAGTCCTGTTGAGTTTAATCCTGTCTAGGTTAATCTCTGTGTTCCATTATAAGGGCTATTCCAAGGTCACTGCTCTACTGATAAACTACAAGGAAGTGACTGAAGGAGATTATCCTACCCAGTAAAGGTTATGTCCTCCCAGCCTCGCTGCTTGCCTTCCCTGAGACTACCCTGTGTCGATGGGTCTCTAGGGGTATAGGCTTTGGTGCTTTCCCTGATGGGCAGAACCCTGGGGATGTGGGCCCAACAAGTCCCAAATTTATTGCCAACAGTCTTAGTCCAAGTTCTTCATAAGTAGTACATGGTATTTCTGTAGCACTAGGGGGTTTCACTGATTTATTCTCTTCCTTAGTCCTGTTAATCCCTAACTCCAGGGAAAAAATCCCCACCTG
Organism: Myotis brandtii; assembly: GCF_000412655.1. Classification (NCBI taxonomy): domain Eukaryota; kingdom Metazoa; phylum Chordata; class Mammalia; order Chiroptera; family Vespertilionidae; genus Myotis; species Myotis brandtii. The sequence goes on along the minus strand of NW_005372084.1, from coordinate 666,365 downwards.
GGGAAACAACCTTTCTCGGAGAGGTGACCTTGGTTAAAACACATAGCACTAAGAAGGGGAGCAAACACATTAAGAACAGTATGCCATATGCGCCAGGTCCCTTGAAACATATGCTATGCAGATGTTTCTTTCCTGCAGCGACTGTGTCAAGCAGCAAGGATGGACCGGCTTCTGGCATATTATGGAAACAAAGAAAGAAGATTGGGAAATAAACCAAATAGAAATTTTAAAAGTGAATTTAAAGTTAACAATTTAAGAGTAAAAAGATATTTCTTTATATGTGCTACTATTTCATATCTATAATAATAAAAGCATTAATATGCTAATTAGACCAGACATCCTTCCAGACGAAGCTGGGGCTGCGAGGGCCAAGCCCCTTGCACAAATTTTGTGCATCAGGCCTCTAGTTATTTTATATTGTAAAACAGAACAATATTTTCTCAATTGAGGATATTCCCCTTAATTTTTTATGAAACCATATGGGCAAAAATGTATTTAAATTATTTCTTTCCTTAATAGGCTTCAGATACTAACATTTTGATTTCTCATGACCACAATGTATAGCATTATTTCTAATGGAAAAAAAGAGATGTCAGGAGATGATGGCTCTATTTTTTTTTTTCTCTTTTCCGCTGGGTGTCAGTTCTGGGGTTTGATTTTACCTAGTTTATAAGTCATTATCATTTCATGAATACTCACAAAAGACATGAGACTCATAGCTCAGAGACAAAGGACTTTATTACAACACAGCAAATGGCATGAGCATCAGTATTTTTGCACAAGTCTACCCTTATCCCCAAGTTTCATGGGATAATGCAGAAGGCCTAGATGTGTGCCTAAACATGCAGTGGGTTACATTATCAGAGAGGAATTCTAAACTTGGGAAAGCACAGTTTTGTAGTGAGCAGGAAGCAATCCTACTGTTTTTCCTAATGGAGGATGTTACCTCATCTCTCAAGACTTCCCACAGCAAACATGATCCTGTGAAATGGCCCTGGTGGAGTGGTGACAGTCCTGCATTTTTAGCATAGCCAGCAAGATGTGTGGAATCTCAAGAGAGCCATGTGAAATGTCTTCCACAGAGGGAACATCATTTAACCTCTTAAATTTTCATTGTCTGAGTTCCCACGCTAGTTAAATGAATCAATAGAAATTAGTTACCTCCAAGAATTGTACCATATCTAGCATCCTGTGAATCTTTGTTGAGAAAACGTTTTGTTCTGATATAAAAGATGTGCTAGAACCGGGAATGGAATCTTCCTGACTCCAGTATAGAAAAGAGATAAACATTTGAAGAAGACTGATCTAGTAAGGAGAAAAGATCAAATATTTTAATAAAATGTTAGTACAAGTCCTTCAGTTCATCTCCTACCAGCCCAACCCTCCCCTGCCTTCCCACTGTAGTTTGACAGTTTGTTTGTTGCTTCTTTGTCTCTGTATCTATTTTTGTGCATTAATTTATGATGTTCTTTATATTCCACAAATGAGTAAGATCATGTGATATTTATCTTTCTCTGACTGGCTTATTCGCTTAGCATAATGCTCTCCAGTTCCATCCATGCTGTTGCAAATGGTAAGAATTCCTTTTTTTTTTTACCACAGCGTAGTATTCCATTGTGTAGATGTACCACAGTTTTCTAATCCACTCATCTGCTGATGGGCACTTAGGCTGGTTCCAAATCTTAGCTATTGTAAATTGTGCTGCTATGAACATAGGGGTGCATATATCCTTTCTGATTGGTGTTTCTGGTTTCTTGGGATATATTTCTAGAAGTGATATTACTGGGTCAATTGAAGGACTTGTATGCATGCATATAAGCATAACCAATGGACACAAACACTGTGAGGGCATGTGCTGGGGGAGACTGGGGGGCGGTTAACGGGGGGAAAAGGCGACATATGTATTGTATTTTGTAATACTTTAAACAATAAAAAAAGAAAAAAAAGTTAGCACAATTAGAGGAGGCAAAGCCATAAAGCATTGAATCATAAGAAGTGATACACCTATTTTAATGTCAGTGGTGATTTGGATGTATGTATTGTGGAAAATTACTAATTTTAGAGATTATTTCCTTTGGGACCTAAAGTTTTAGTAATTAATTATTATGATTAATTTATTTTGTTTAATGTGAACAAAAGAATAGATATTTCATTTTGCAATTCTAGGCTTATCCAATGATTTTTTTAGAGTTAGTTTGCAAGACATATGCAAATTTGTTTCTACAACTTATGAATCCATAGGTTCATACCACCATCTTTTGCTCTCTTGATGTTCCTTACGATGACCTGCTTTAATTCACTTGATTCAGGAAGGCCACTTTGTCTTGAAAAGAAGGCTTTGGTTGCCTGTATCACATATACAGGTCCTTTCTTCATCCCTCAATGCCCAAGTTGTCATCCTTTCCTCCAGAATTATAATTCAGTAGGTCCTGTGTTATGATGAGGAATTTCTTATAGTTTCAGATGATCTCTTTGTCTTTATCTTCCCTGAGAACTGAGTATGGTTTCCCCCCTATTCTATAATAACTATGAAAACATGTCAAATAGCTTATTGCTCATAAAATTTTCAGGCATTGTTTTCTATTCCTTCCTAATAAACAAGGAGACTGAAATAAAAGCAAATCTGACATTGCATATCCTTGTTCTATTGTGCCATTATTTCTTTCTTTCTTCCTTCCTTTCTTTCTTTCTTTCTTTCTTTCTTTCTTTCTTTTTGTAATTGTTTTAATTTCTCATTTGTTATTGGTGTATAAAAATGCACCCGATTTTTTAATATTAATTTCATATCCTCCTACATGACTGAATTTAGTTATTCTAATAGTTTTTTTTTGGTGGACTCTATATATTGTATCATGTCATCTGCAAGTCATGGCAGATTTACTTTTTTTTTTCCAGCTTAGATTCTTTTAATTTTTTTAAAATATATTTTATTGATTTTTTACAGAGAGGAAGGGAGAGGGATAGAGAGTTAGAAACATCGATGAGAGAGAAACATCGATCAGCTGCCTCCTGCACACCCCTTACTGGGGATGTGCCAGCAACCAAGGTACATGCCCTTGACTGGAATCGAACCTGGGACCTTTCAGTCCGCAGGCCGACACTCTATCCACTGAGTCAAACCAGTTAGGGCCCCCTTTACTTTTTATGAGAGAATCAGAAGTTTCCCCTGAAGATAAATACAATGTTGTGTTATATCAAATGTTTGGCACCTTTCTCTGCAGCTCTGAAGCGGCCCAAATGTAATTTGACCTAATTCATGAAACACACTTTGTAAAAGGATATTTTTTGCCTTGGAGATAGTAAAAATATATCAAATTTATTGATGTCCAGGGAAAGCAACATTATGATTGTTTAGAGTGAACCAACTAGTAATTGAGTATTCACGGAAGTGGAAGCAGACTGTTGGTATGTCCTTAAAAACAACAAATGAGAAAAAGAACTGGAAAGAAGAACCTGCATACAGTGTAACTATTTTAGCAGGAGGTGTTTAACACTGATTGCAATATAGAACTGAACTCTGGTGGGGCAGAAATCTTTCTTTAAAGATAGGCACAAGCCTGGCCCGTGTGGCTCAGTGGTTGAGCTTTGACCCATGAACCAGGAGGTTGCAATTCAGTTCCTGGAGAGGGCACATGCCCAAATTGCAGGCTTGATCCCCACCCCTGTATAAAAATGCATATTTTAGCAAAACAAAGACTGAAATCAATTATTTAAATATCCATATTAAAAAGTATTATATACAAATTTTAAAATATAATATAGCAAAATATGTTATGGCAAGTGGACCTTTTATCTCTATCTGTCAAAGACTGAGTTCTTTGAGTCAAGTTGAGGTTTTGGTATGGCTTCTTCAATGTCTAGTCCACCCTGTCTCCATGGGTTAATCGGCAAGAGATGTGGGTGTTTACTAGAGTCCCCAAGTCCTTGGTGGGTTCTAAACTACAAAATTTCTTTTCTAAGCCTCATAAAACTGCTAAAAGCTCTGTCTGATTTTCAGAGTGCCTCAGCTTAGCTTCTTAACCTCTTGCCTCACAGCTAAACAATTTGGTAAAGGCCTTGAGGAGAAAAGCACAAAGGTTCCACTCACTTTTTACCCATCCTGTTTCTCTCAAATCCAGGTTGCCTTGAAGATCCTAAACTCCAATTTTTGTCTTTCCACTATTGTGAGATTGGCAGATGCTTTGCTGGCCCTCTGCTTCCTGGCTGAGATGTTGCACTCTGATTTTCAACTTTCTACCCATTTGAGCAAATGCCCCAAGGTAAAAAAGGAGCCAAAGAGATATGCTTATCTCTCTTGGGTTTCCTTCTCTCTACCTTCTTGGTCCCCCAATCTGTGGTTGTCTTAGAAGCTTTGTGATGTCTTTCAACTCTTGACTGTGTGTTTTATCTGACTTTTCTAATTGTTTTTACCAGGGGTATCCTTATGCTGCTATGTGCTCAACATTGCCAGTAGTAGGACCCTGACATGACAAAATTTTTCACCCAGCTGTTCTGAATGGTATTTGTAGTGTTAAGGTCTCTTTTTAATTAATTATAGGTGACTTTATGGCCTTATAATTTTGATAAATATTGTGTTTCATATGGTCATAGTTGAGGTAGCTAAAATGAAGACACAAATAAATATGTCCCAAATGAAAGAACCGAGCAAAACTCCAGAAAAAAAGAACTAAACAGAATAGGGATAAGCAATCTACTACATATAGAGTTCAAAACACTGGTTATAAGGATGATCAATGAACTTAGGGAAGAGTAGATAAAATTAGTGAGAACTTCAACAAAGAGATAAGAAACATAAAAATGGAGATAGAAAACATAAAAAAGAGCCAATCAGTAATGAAGAATACACTACCTTTAATGAAGAATACATTATAGGGACCCAAGAGTGAACTAGATGAAGCAGAGGATCTAATCAGAGAGTTGGAAGATAAAAAAGCAGAAGACACACAATCAGAACAGCAAAAAAAAAAAAAAAAAAAAAAAAAAAAAAAAAAGAGCAATATTTGGTGATACTATAAGAGCCTCTGGAACAACTTCAAGCATGCCAACATTCACATAATGGGGATTGGGGGAGTGGTGGTGCCAGAAGTAGAAGAGAGAGAGAGCAATAAATTGAAAATCTATGTGAAAAAATAATGATGGAAAACTTCCTTAACTTGGTGAAGGAAATAGACTTACAAGTTCAGGGAGCAAAGAGAGTCCCAAACAAGATGAATCTGAAGAGGTCCACAACAAGACACATCATAATTAAAATGCCAAGGGTTAAAGACAGAGAGACGATCTTGAAAGCAGAAAGAGGAAGGAAGTTAGTTATTTATAAGAGAGCTCCCATATGACTGTCAGCTGATTTCTCAACAGAAACTTTGCAGGCCACAAGGGATTGGCAAGAAATATTCAAAGTGATGAAAAGCAAGAATCTACAACCAAGGTTACTCTACCCAGCGAAGCTATTATTTAGAATCAAAGGATAGATAAAGAGCTTCCCAAGCTAGAAAAACCTAAAGGAGTTCATCACCACCAAACTAGTATTACCAAAAATGTTAAATGACCTTCTTTAAACAGAAAATTTAAAAAGAAACAAGACAAAATATGAATAATAAAATGGCAATAAATACATAACAATAACATTAAATGAAAATGAATTAAATGCTCCAATCAAAAGACACAAGGAGACTGAATGGATAAACAAACAAGATCCCTACTTATGCTCTCTACAAGAGACTCACTTCAGATTGAAAGATAGACTGAACATGAAATGATGGAAAACTATATTTAATAATAATGGAAACAAACCAACAACCAAAAAATGGTAGGTAGAAATACTTACATCAGATAAATAAACTTTAAAACAAAGTCTATATAGCAAGAGACAAAGAAAGAACACAGCAATTCCACTTCTGGGTATTTATCCAGAGAAACCAGTAACACTAAATCAAAAAGGCATATACATTCATATGCTCATTGAAGCATTAGTTACAATAACCAAGACATGGAAACAACCTAAGTATTCATCCATATATGAAAGGAGAGATATGTACACACAATGGGATAGCACTCAGCCATAAGAAAAAATGAAATACTGTCATTTGTGACATGGATGGACCTTGAGAATATCATCTAAGCGAAATAAGTCAGTCAGAAAAAGCTAAGAACTGTATGTTCTCACTCATATATGTGATATAAAACTGAGACTCATAGACATAGACAACATGGTGGTGATTATCAGAGGGAAGGGAGGTGGGAAGTTAGTAAAGGGTAAAGGGGGCCAAGTATATGGTGATGGAATATGATTTGACTTTGGATGGTGGACTCTCAATTAAATATATAAGAATTGTACACTTGAAACCTATATAATCTTATTAACCAATGTCACCCAATAAATTTAATTGAAAAATGTATGAATAGATAAAGAGGAAATGGTGCATATATACAATGGAATATGGCTCAGCCATAAAAAAAAATCTTACCATCTGCAACCACATGGGTGGAACTAGAGGATTTTGTGCTGAGTGAAATAAGTCAGACAGAGGAAGACAAATGCCATATGATTTCATTTATAAGTGCAATTTAAAGAACAAAATAATCAAACAAATAAAACAGAAACAGACTCATAGATACTGAGAATATTTTGACAGTTGCCAGATGGGAGAGGGTTTGGGGAATGGGCAAAAGGTAACAGACTTAAGTACAAATTGGTTGTTACAGAATAGTCACGAGGATGTAAAGTACAGAAAAGGGAATATAATCAATAATATTTTAATAACTACATATTGTGTCAAATGGGTACTAGAGTTATAGGAGTAACTCTAGTACTCCTATACTAGAAGTACTAGTAATTTATGTAATGTCTAATTACTGGGCTATCCACCCAAAACTAATACAATATTGTATGTGAATTGTAAATGAAAAATAAAAATTTATTTAAAGTAAAAAATGTATAGATTTAAACCTATAACTTCACAATGGTAAAATCCCAATCCATGTATATCAAACCATTTTAGTTACAGCCCTAATTTTATGAAAACTTTTATTAAAAAGCTACATATTGAATTTATTTTGAGATATTATTATTAAAATAATATTGTTAACAAGCCCTAGTTCTATTCCAGCATCATATTTTTTGTTTCATTTTACTTCTTCTTTAAAATTTATCTTTATTGTTGAATGTATTATAGATGTCCCCCCTTTTTTCCCATGAACCCCCTCTACCCTGCATTTGCCTCTCCAGGCCTTCACCACCCTATTGTCTGTGTCCGTGGGCTATGCACATATGCATATAAGTTCCTACATAATCTCTCCCCATGCACCACCCACCTCCACTTTTCCCCTGATATTCATCAGTCTGTTCTATTCTTCTATGTCTCTGGATCTATTTTGTTCATTAGTTTATTTTGTTCATTAGATGCCACATATTAGTGGGATCATGTAACTTTCTCTGATTGGCTTATTTCACTTAGCATAATACTCTCTAGTCCCTCCATGCTGTCTCAAAGGGTAAGAGATTCTTCTTTTTTTATTTTATTTTTAATAAGCCATATCATATCCCAATCATTACCCACTTGTCAGGTTGATATACAAATTATTTATTCATGTTATATTAACATGACAAAATAGAAACAGTAGAAAATTAAATTCAATCCCTGATTTCTAGTATAGTAATCCATTAAATCTACTTTACCTATATAAATGTGATATCTTCCACAGGCTCATTGTCAAAATTTGAAAGCCACAGAAAAGTGATAACAGAGAAATCAATCAAATTTTAAAACCAGTGAGATCTGAATCTAGAATTTGGAGGTAAAGATCCGGTGGAAAAAGATTAAACAGCCCTATGTTAATTTAGCCAGCAGCAAAGCCCTATTGCCTTTGTTTGAAAACTATTGCTTGAAGCTGATTGATGGACTCCATGGATGGAAAGAAAACAGATTATGGGAATCTGATAGATTAACTCTTGGAGCTAGGCTCATTCATTAGAAAGATATATAAAAAAGTTTTACTACTTATATATACTGCCTGGTTTGCTTCAAATATGGTTTTATTTTAATACTAGAGGCCTGGTGCACAGATTCCTGCACCAGTGTGGTCTCTCGACCTGGCCTGAGGGGATCAGTGTACCTCTGTGCCACCACAGCCTGGCCTTCCCCACCAGCTCATCAGGCTCCAGCCCGCTGTCCGCATCGATCATGCACAGCACTAAGTAGTGTGCGAAGTAGCACGTGGTCTGGGAGGAGCCCAACCCCGGGCTGGGCGCCGTGCCACTCCCACTCATCCTGGCTGTTGCACCCGCCGCTGCTGCTGCCACTCCGTAGGCTCACTGCTGTTTTGCTGCAGTCTCTGCACGCCTGTCCTAGGGTGACTGGCGAGCCCATGACCATGCAGCCACCACTTGTTATTGCAGCCTTGTTCTTTGTGTGGTGCCAGAGAAGCAGCCATGGGCTCGTGCCCAGTCAGTCCCGATGCCTGGACTGGGAACCATGAGCCCAGCGCCCTTTGGTCAGCTGAGCGGCACTCCCACTGTGGGAGTACACTGACCACCAGGGAGCAGCTCCTGTGTTGAGTTTCTGCTCCCTGGAGGTCAGTGCACATCATAGCTACCGGTCAACCAGTCACTTAGGCTTTTATATATATAGACTATTGGCCCAGTGCACCTGTAGGGTCCCCTAGGCTTAGTCTGCCATCAGGGCCATGTCCACCGCCCCCGATACCTCGCATGCTCCCCCCTAGGCCTAGCCTGCCATCAGGGCCATGTCCACCTCCCCCGATACCTCGCATGCTCTGCGGACGCTGCCGCCCCTTGCCTTCCACCGGATGCCAGGTTCTCACCTTCCCTGGGCCTGGCGTTCACCCAGTTGGAGGATGCCTGTAGGCAGCAGCCCCATTGTGGAGCTGCTCTTGGTGCCCTCCTCTTTGGCCATGACCTGCGGGCCACACCATCTGGTATTGGGATGCCGGGATGTCCTTCTTCTCCACCAGCCTCTGCTCCGTCTGGGCTCAGGTAGTAACCGCTGCCGCCACCACAGTCGCTGTGCAAGAGTAAACACTCCCCCTCGCACCTCTCAAAGTTTGGCCCCACCCTGTCGAATCCAGCCAATCTGCTCCCCCACCGGCCTCTCCCCGCCCTACCCCCTGCAACTGCCTTCCCAACCACCCTGGAGACTCTCAGTCTTTTGAGCTGAACCTTGTAACCCAGTGAAGGCGGGGAGGGCCACCTGACACACCAGGAAACTGAAGTCAGAGGCTGAGTGTGACCTCAGCTCCGCTCTGTTCCCTTTAATGGAGCCTGCCCTATCCCTCTGCGCCAAGTGCTCAGGTCCCACCCCTCCCTGATGTCAAGGGCCTATTCTGCTTCCCTGCTGCCTCCCGCCACCCCCCACTTGTGCCCCTGCCAGCCGCCGTGCCCTGGAGGCCCGCAGCGCCCTGGCTCCGCTCCTGCCTCCCTCCTCCGCCGCCTTGGCTCCGTTCCTGTCTCCACCACCTCTACTTTGTTCCCTTCTGCAGCACTTGGCTTCCTTCTACGTTGTCTTCAGTCTTCACTCCCAGCTGGTGTATGCAAATTAACCGCCATCTTGGTTGGGTTAACTTGCATATAGTCACTCTGATTGGCTGGTGGGTGTAGCGAAGGTACAGTCAATTAGCATCTTTGTCTTTTATTAGTATAGATATTTTATGAGTCTTTCAATTTACACTACACTGGAAAATATATGCTGAAATATTATCTTCCTGTATATAAAATAGAGGTATGAGGGGTGATTGTCCCTTTAAGCCAATTAAATATGACTACTAGAGATATCTCTGTGCTCATTCATGCTTATATTGTATGTTCATTCATCAACACATCTCATTTGCCATTTCATTTGACATCATTGGAGAAAATACAAGCAATTTAACTATTAATATAGCTGCCATGACAATGCAAGTAAAGACAACATATTATTATTAGTATTTATGCACCAAATCAACTAACACTGATACATTACAGAGTATCTACTATATACAGAATACCAGGCAGACACTGGGGACTATAAAGAGAGAAACTTAAAGCCTACTATGCCCACTTGGGATCTATGCATGCTTTATATTTACATCAACACCCCATCTTGTCTTTTAAGGAAATTAACATAACAATCCAGATTTGAACCTTCAATTTTATATATCCTTTCCCATCAACAAAGAGTGTCACTAGTGGCCTGGTGCACAAATTTGTGCACATTAAAAGGAAATTAATTAGAAGAAATATTTTAATATCGCTATTTGCCCTTTCTCTATAATAGACATGTCAACCAAATTCATGATTGACAATAACAGATGGAAACACATGTGTGTGATTGGCTCCAGCAAGTGCTTTATATGTATCGTGCATGCACGAGTCAACTTAGCCTTTTATAGATATAGAATAAACTTGCTTAATTAGACCTGCTTTCTGATTTAGCTAAGCTCTTTCCAGCCCAGTGAAGCACCCCAACTTCTCTTTCAGGTAATTGTCAGCAACACAGCAGTAAATATCAACACAAAGTAGATTATTATTGTAGATCACGCAGGGAGAACAAAGGGTAAACTTAACTGTACCAGTGTTTGACTATATTCGGCACAGTGAGAAAACCTGAAGTTATTTTCAAGTTCCACCATTTCTTACTTCTTTTCAGTCCGGTCAACTTACTAAGCTTTCTAAATCTCTGTTTTTCAGTTAATGAAAAGAAAATAGGATTTTACCAAGACTCCTATCTACCTAATCCAGGACTTCTGTGAGGATAAAATGAGATGAGGCATGGGAAAATTCTTCACAGACATTTGGTTAAAGTGTCAAATGTTTGCACCTGGCTATAAAGCAAGTCATGTTCCTGGGCTGAAGAAAATCCAAGGAGGCTAGTTGCTAGGGAGCAGAAGCCAGGTGTTGCTATGTGACATCATTACCTGGTGCCCACAGTGACTGTTTCTGGGCTGGGCTGGGCTGTGGGCTGCATTTTGCGCCATGGGGTCTCGACAGAGTTGGCTGCGATTTGGTGGGCTGTTGCTCCAGGGTGGTGGAGGGGCCTGGGTCCCACTTTGGGGAAGCTGAGTGTTGCTTTGTGGGCACCAGGTCCGCAGTGCTGTTTCTCTGTAAATGGCCAGTGCGCGTCATGGCAGCTCCTGCATTGAGCGTCTGCCCCCTGAGGGTCAGTGTGCGTCATAGCGACTGGTCAGATGGTTGGACACTGGCATATTAACTTTTTATACATATAGATTTTCTATGGCCAAGAAGAAGCAGAGTACTTAGGCCATTAACTTCAGTTTTGTCTAAATCACAGGGTCCGTTTCTTTTAGCTTTATTTGCACATTGAAGAAGATGTTTAGAAAAGTGGCAGAAATTATTTTCTCCTCAAAAGTGCCAAGGAGGTTTTAAAAGATGCTTTCACTTTGTAAACAGGTGTATATGTGGCTTACTAAGCACTTCTTAGTTCACTGTGCTGCTGTGACTGGTACTCTGTTTAAATTTCCCTTCTAGCCTGTGAGGAAAATGACCTCCTGTGTTCAGTTACTTTAGCTATTGTAAAATTGTGGTCTGAGTGATTTAGGCCAAAATAAGAAACTCCCACCGAAACCGGTTTGGCTCAGTGAATAGAGCGTTGGCCTGCGGACTGAAAGGTCCCAGGTTCGATTCTGGTCAAGGGCATGTACCTGGGTTGTGGGCACATCCCCAGTAGGAGATGTGCAGGAGGCAGCTGATCGATGTTTCTCTCTCATCGATGTTTCTAACTCTCTATCTCTCTCCTTTCCTCTCTGTAAAAAATCAATAAAATATATTTAAAAAAAACCAAAAAAACAAAATAAGAAACTCCAGAGAATGTGAAAGAGTTAACTGGGTATTAAGGAGGGGAGTCTTTCTACTACTCATGCATCTAATAGCATCTCTAACTTCAGGATGTGCCTTAGGGAAAACGGCTAGAGAGGAGGGAGAAGTCAATCTGGTAATCAGTGCTTCCTTCCACTGCCTGAACGAATCTTAGTAGTATCTGGTAAAATCATACTCCGCCTCTAGTGTCACCTCCTTACCCACCACCAAATTATACCCACAGTCTCTGAACACACCTAGGAGAGGGTTCTGGCCTGGCAACTGCAGCTGCAAAGATTTAACTGATGGAGATGCTATTTATTATGTTGATGGCGAAGAAAATACCAATGGCCTGGGAAACTAGCTAAGTGATAGCCTAGCCTATGCTGATGTTGGAAGTGAGGGTTGGCAAGTGAAATTTGCATGAGTTTAGATGTTTTTTCTTTCTTAATTTGACTTCTTGGTGGATGCCCAAAAAGTGAATAAAAGTGCAAGGAGCACAGAAGATAAGCTAGTTCGTAAAGTTTCCATGGTAAACAAAAAATGCAACATAGTTCAAGTGTTTACAGATCATTTTATTTAATAAACCCATGAATAGAGCTTAACTGGTGACATGTTCTGTTCTAAGCACTCTACCAATGTTAACTAATAACAGCTCTAGGTAGCTTGGTTCTGTGACTGCCCTTATTTATGGGGAGGAAACTGAGGAATTAAGAGGTTAAATAGCTTCCCAAGATATAGGGCCAGAAAATTGCATAACCAGTATTTAAACTGAGCAGACTGCCCCGGGTGTCTACGTGCTCTGAATCACTTCACTATGTGTCAAGAAGAGCCACTAAACCAAAAGGTAGGGGAGTTCTAGTAGAACAGACAATTTCTCCTAGTTTTTACCATTGCTAAAATGATAATAAGAATTGCCTGCGTTCAAATTAGACAATGTGAATGAAAAAGTCTTATTAACTAAAAGGGTAAATGATTGCAAAATACCACAAAAGTGGATTGATAATGGCTGTGGAAGGCAGGCAGTGGAAGTCTATAGACCTATGCCATATACATACTTACATTATCATTAATTTACAACTTGCCTGAATGGATTGCTGTCATTCATAACCAGTCAATTAATACACTGTAAGTATATGTTCCATTCATACACCATAAGTACAATGAATTGGGGCAGGGGGAGAAGAGTGTAACTTACAAAAAGGGTTTTCTAACCAGATAGTTTAACCCTTTGTACGTCATAAGCATCTATAGAAGCAAGGATGGTTTGAGTTTTGGACGTGTGGCAGTTAACTGGTTAATGAACTGGTCAAACCTTTATAAAGAAATTGACTTAACTAATTCATAGGAAATATTTTGACAAATTTTAAATTTTTATCTGATTTACTGACTAATAAACTCTCAGACCCTATAGTTTCCTTGCCACTAATTGATATAAACTTTGAACACATCATTTAATTAGTGTATAGTTTGCCCTTCCTTCAAATTTAGAAAATTCTTTGTATGATTCATTTTCAATTCAAAATTTGCATACTCTGTGCTTTTTGTTTTACTTATTTATTTAATTTCAAGAATCAAATCTCTACAAACTAAAATCCAATAGAAATTTTAATAAAAATATATTTTATTAATACCTTTAATTTCCTGGAACAGAACTTAAAGTTTCTAGTTAGCACTTTTTAGAGACCTCACAAAAAAGTTTATTTATTGTGTCCAACACAGTTCCTTTTTGGTAAATCACCTACCAATAAACTTGACTTCCTTAACCAAAAGCTGAGAGCTATGAGAGATGGGCCTCAGAAATCTGCAACAGCAAATAAGCCATGGATGTTTGCTTCTGGATCATTTCAAACTGCACCCAACCTAATAAAGCTGTTGCTGTCCTATTACCAACCATTTTCACTGGCCATTTTCCTCCTCTCTCCCCCCACATTTTTTGGTGCTGTAAAGTGCTTTTTAAAACAGAAATTAGTTTTTCAAACTGTTTTCTGCCATCTAGTAATGCTAACAAATTTTGACTGATGCCTGCTAAGGACAAGTGATAAGAACAGCATGTGAATCAGAAGATTTTCAAAAAGGGATTTTGCAAGTAGCGTGTGGTCCTGTTTTTTTCCAGCAGGTAGTGAAAAGAGAAACATCTAACAGTGGGGTTCATATCTCACCAAATATCAAGCAGACCAAAATTACTCCTTAGAATCTTGGCTTCCCTTTATGTCTGAGGGAGATCTTATAAGTTTCCCTCCTGGGCATGGAAGAGAAAACACTCTTCTTCCCAGGGAGAGATGAAGGCCTGGCGATGGCAGCGTTGCCCAGGTTCACTGTGAGGCAGGCAGGAGGCCCCCCTCACGCCAGGCGCACCGTGGATGTGCGGTGCCACAGAAGCGTGCAGGCAGTAGTCAGACAGGGACAGATCATGTGGAACTTTATTCCTTGTAATTACCATGTTTCTTTGATTCTTAAAATCCCCTTCTGAAAATGTGGGGAATCATTGCCTCTCACAGTTGGTACATTGTGAAACTGCTTGAATCATGGAGGAGCAAAGGAATAAGTACCATTTAAGTTTTAATTAAAATTTAAAAAACATTCAACCATATCCTGCTTCTTCTTTCCATCAAGGATCCGACAATTATTAAATCTGGCTGGTGGTGTCCACTTTCAGAATCATGAATTTTTACTGGCAAACAATTTCTCTTTTCTATTGTTGGACATCTTCTTGGTGCAATTTACAGCTATCACCTTTGGCCGAGCTAATCTGGTTTTCTTCAGCCACAGCTCTGCTCCTTAATCCATTTAAGAATTTTACATAGATTCTCCTTGTATGGTGAGTCTATTACCATGGAGTTTTTCTTTCAAGCCACTGAGTGCAGCTTATTTCTCTTTTTTTATGTCCACAGTATATGTTTGTGACACTCTTGCATGCTAGCCTTTTTAAAATTTATTTCAGGACTGGCTGGGATGGTGTTAGATGAACATACTCATGCAATAGATATAATTACAGAAAGTTTTGTATCTTTAAATTTATTTAACTTAATTTTTTTTCTTACTTGGATAGAAATTATCTACACATTATGTATTTCTTTTTCTATGCCTAGTGCCCTTCTAAGCACAGTGAGTCACACACACACAGATACACACAAACTGAAAAAATATGATACCATTTTTAATTTAAATGTACAAAGAATTAACACAATCCTTCTCGAACTCTAACTAAAAAAACAGAAGAGAAATAAATAGTTTATAACTCATTTTGAAGCCAGCATTACCTTCATATCAATGCCAAAGGCATCGGAAGAAAAGAACCACAGACTAATATAACTTATGCATAGAGATGCAAAAAATCCTCAAAAAATCCTAGCAGATTGATTTCAATAACATATTAAAAGGATTATACCAGTGGGATTTATCCCAAGAATGCACTGGTGGTTCAATACACTAACATAAATCAATGTAATACATCACTTTAATAGAGTGAAGTTTAAAAAACAACAACTCATGATCCTCTCAATGGATGCAGACAAGGCATCTGACACAATTCAATACCCTTTCATGATAGGAAAAAAACTTAACAAAATAGAAGGAAACTTCCTAAATAAAATAAAGGACATCTATGAAAAATGCACAGTCAATGGTGAAAGAGTGAAAGTTATCTCCATAAGATCAGGAACAGGGGGAAAATAAGTGCTCTAGCCACTTCTATTCAACATTACACTGGCCCTTATGGCCAGAGCAATTGGGAAAAAGAAAGAAATAATCATATTGGAAAGAAAGAAGTAAAACTAACACTATTTAGTGATGGCATGATCTTATATAGAGAAAATCTTCCCACCCCTACAACAGAAAACTATTAGAGCTAATACACAAACTTATAAAAGTTGCAGTATACAAGATCAATATACAAACATTGGTTGTGTATGCTGGTGTGGCTCAGTTGCTCGGAGTGTTATCAGGTACACCAAAAGGTGGTGGATTTGATTTCCGGTCAGGGCACCTGAGGGAGGCAACCGATAGATGTTTCTCACATCACTGTCTGTCTCTCTCTGTCTCTCTCAAATCAGTTTAAAGAAAAGGTTGTATTTCTGTAAACTAGCAATAGACAATTCAAAATTAAATTTTAAAAAACTCCATTTACATTTGTATCAAAAAGTATAAATTATGCAGGAATAAATTTTATCCAAATGTGAAAAATTTACACACTGAATACTATATAACATTGATGAAAAAAAAAAATTGAAAGACCTAAATAAATGAAAACACATCTTGTGTTAATGGATTGGAAGATTTCATATTGTTAAGATAACAATACTCCCCAAATTGGACTATGCATTTAATATAATACCCATCAAAATTCCCCAATATTTTTATTCAAATATAGACAAGCTGATTTTAAAATTTGTGTGGAATTTCAAGAGACCTCAAATATCCAAAATAATATTGAAAAATAACAAAGTTGGAGGGCTCACATCTCACAATTTCAAAACTCACTACGAACTACAGTACTCAAATCACTGTGGACATAAAGATAAAGCTAAATGAAATAGATTTGAAAGTCCAGAAATAAACTAACATTATTTAGTCATTTCATTTTAGACTCAGGGACCAATACCATTCAGTGGAGAAAAAATATCATGTGAACAAATGGTGCAACTGGATATCCACATGCCAAAAATGAATTTGAACCCTTATCTAAAACCTTATACAAAAATTAACTCTAAATACATACATGACTTTAATATAAGAGCTAAAACATAAAATTCTTAGAAGAAAACATAGGAGTACATCATCATGACTTCAGAATTGGCAATGGTTTCTTACATATGACATCAAAAGCAGAAGCAAGAAAATTAAAGTTATATAAATTTGACTTCATCAAAATTAAATACTCATGTTCATTAAATGACACTTTCAAGCAACTGGCAACAAACAGATGACAGAAATATTGCAAATCATATATATGATGAGAGTCTATCATCTAAAATATATGAAGAACTCCTACAACTCAACAACAAAAAGGCAAACAACTCAATTTAAAAATGAGCAAAAGGTTTACATAGACATTTCACCAAACAAGATGCAGATGGCCAACACCTAAAAATATGCTCAACATTATTAGTCATTAAGGAGCTGCAAATCAATACCCTAATCAGATACCACATTGCAGCCAGTAAAATGGCTATAATAAAAAACTTGAAAATAGCAAGTGTTGTCAGTGATGTGGAAAAGTTGGGACACTTATACATTGTTGGTGGGAATTTAAATTGGTTCAGCTGATATGAAAAACAGTTTGATGGTTCTAAAAAGTTGTACATAGAATTACTATGTGTCCTAGCAATTCCACTTCTAGGCATATACTAGTATCCAAGAGAACTGAAAACATATTCAAATGAAAACATGTACACAGATGTTCATAGCAGTATTTGAAATTGCCAAAAGGCAAAAAACAATATCCAACATATCTTGAATGCATAAACGAAATATGGTATATCCATACAATAGAATATTACTCAGCCATATATATAAAGGAATGAAGTACCTGATACATGCTATCACATGGATGAAACTTGAAAATATTATGCTACATGAAAGAAGCTAGGCACAAAACTTACATTTTTTTTGTCTGATTCCATTTATATAAAATGTTCAAAATATGAAAATCCATATAGATAAAAAGTAGATTAGTGGGTGGCAAGGGGCAAGAAAGAGGGGGAATGTAGAATGACTGATTAATGGGTATTGGGTTTCTTTAAGGTGATGAAAATGTTATTGAACTAAATTCTAGTGAAGGTTGCACAACATTGTGAATGTCCCAGAAGCCACTGACTTGTATAGTTTAAAGTGATTAAAATGATGACTTTTATGTTATGTAAACTTTCCCTCAGTTTAAAATATTATTAAAGGCTACCTAACATTCTCAAGTAGTTCACAGTCTAGTTGAGAAGAAGACAGAACAAAGATACATAAAAAATCGAATAGAGGTAGTCCTCATTTTCCCTGGCAGTGTGAAACCATAATATGGATATGCAAGCTGAAACTATTTATGCAAAAAATCTTTTCTTTTCAGTTTCACTGGGGTATAGTTGACAAAAGGAAACTGTATCTATTTAAGCTATACATTGTGATGATTTGATATACATTGTGGAATGATCACTACAATCAATTAGCTCACATAGTTCCTTTTTTGTGGTAAGAATGCAATATTTACTCTTTTAGCAAATTTTAAGTATGCAATACAGTATTGTGGACTATAGTAACCATGATATGCATTTGATGTCTAGAATTTAGTTAACTTGTATAACTAAAACTTTGTACTGTTTGACCAACATCTCCCATTTCCCCCTTTGCCCCTGGCAACCACCATTTCCTTTGGTATATACCCATAAGTGAGATTGCTGGATCTATGGTAGTGCTAGTTTTAAGTTTTTGACAACCTCCATACTGTTTTCCACAATGGCTGTGCTAATTTACATTCCCACCAACAGGGTACAGGGTTCTCCTTTTTTCCACATTCTCACCAACACATTAGTCTTTTTGGTCATTCTAACAGGGGTGAAGTGATATATTTGTGGTTTTGATGTGCATTTACCTGATGATTAGTGATGTTGAGCATTTTCCCTGGACCAGATGACAATTTGTATATCTTGTTTTGAGAAATGTCTATTCAATTTGTTTTCTTTTGCTGAGTTGAGCGCCTTGTGTATTTTGGACATTAATCCCTTATCAGGCACATAGTTTACAAATATTCTCTATAATTGTTCAGATTGCATTTTCAATCTGATGATTTTTCCTATGTGGTGCATGCAAAGAGATTTTAGTAATCAATAGAAAAAATTTACATTGTTCTATATAGCATTAAAACATTTAGAACTCTTGTACTGTATAGAGAAATAAAAATTAGTAAAACTAATAATTTTTTAGTACAGTGTACTTGAAAACATTAAAATATTATGAATAAAAGTATTTATTTATTTATAAAAAGTATCAAGTGGTGTGGACAGTGCTTGCATTGTTCTCTTAGCATACCCTTCTCTTCTATGACTTGGCAAATAGTCATGCTCTTTTCTAAGTTTGGATCAACTTCTCATATTTTATCCTTTGCATTTTTTAAATATCTGTGAAATTATTTTTTTTTGCCAGCTCCTTCATCCTTTCATTACAACCACTTTCTTCATTTGTGTCAATAAGTTGTTCTTCACTAAGTTTTTCCAGCTGTATATGTAGAACATGTTGAAAAATAGCAGTGCCAATATTCTCAGGGTCGGCTATTTTTTCCCTTAACTCCATTTATATCTGATTCTACTTTCGCTTTCGGTGTTACCACTTTTTATTTCTTTGCTACATGTTCATCTTTGCTAATCAATTCCCTCTTTTAGGAAATGGTTATCCATTTTTGTAAAATGTCACTTGGTTTTATCACTGAGAAAAAAGGAGTCAATACAACTACATGCTTTGCTGTCTTTTTGTGTACTGGTAACAGACACACAGACTCCAAAGGAAATGAAGGGGTTGGTCAGTGAGCACGATGCACATCTGTTATTTACATATAGATTTATTAATTAGAGAGTTAGCAGCAATTTTACGTTATGCAATTACTCACAGCTAATATGACACGTTAACTGAAATTAACGTTGTTGTTGGGGAAATTGGTGTTATTTAACTAAATAAGATAATTGTAATTTTGCATATTGGAGCTGTGAAAAGTAAGAAAGACACTAAAATTGGGCAGAATTGAGTAACATGTAGCAGAATTTTAGGTATCATTTTATTTCTAATCTTTGGCAAGTCATGGGCATCATTTTCCTCATTTACTAAATAAGGATAATTGTATTTGGTCCACATGGCTGAGGATAAAGGTTCTTGAAAGTGGGAAAGTACCCAAAACATATGCCTATGTTCATTCTTCAAAAGCTAAGTACTTGCTTTGAGACAGGAATTGGGTTAAACATTTCTGTCACAGATGATAGAACATCGTCCTATGACCTAAGCATTGGGAGATGGGAAGAGGGAATAAATAGATATGTAAGCACAAAAATTACTGAATTATCTGATAGATGCTGTAAAGGAAATAAAGTGAACCAAAAGCAATCATGGTAAAATATTACATCATTTTAAGAAGAATTTTATGGCAATTCTATGTAGGATGAATTAAATAGGATGGATGTCTAGTTTTAGTAAAGGCTTTACAGCTCCTGTTTATTGATCCATATCTAGGATCAAGCCACTGGAGTAAGGCAAGGAAGTGTACTGGAGAAAACATTTGAAGTTAAGAAGTTCAAGATTTTGAAAGTCCAGGGTGTTTCATGGATTATCTACATACATAGTAATGTTCCCAAGAGTGGTGGCAAGATTAGTACTCATTTATAAAGATATCCTCTACGGAAATAAGTCCTCCATAATTAATGGAATTGACTTCAATACGTGGCTACTTATCATAGCTTGGAGATAGATTCCAGGAAGCAGCAAGAGTGCTAATTACCTGTAGCACACTACATCTGTGTTTTCAAACTTTAATGGGAATAAAAGTTACCTGCAATCTTGTTAAAATGGCAGATTCTGTTTTAGTAATTCTGTAGTGGAACCTGGGCTTCTGCATTTCTAAACATTTCTCAAGTTAACTTCACTTCAGTAGCAAGATACATATTTTCCAATGATAGTTCTGAGTTAAATAACATCCTCAAAACCATGTCTGTGGTCATAATTTGGAAAGGGGAAGAAAAGCATTTTGTTTCTTATACTACAGCATAATTATCACAATTTCATGAATAATCATTCCTTTTTAAGGTTGTCATCATAGTAAGCACAGGTTTTATTTTCTAATGTCTATCAACAAAAGTTATTACCCTTATAATATTGCCAGAAACAATATTTTACAATTTTTGAAGGGAATAATATTACTTCACTATTATTTTTATTATGTGTTTAATATTCTTTTGGGCATCGTAGTCACTTAACTGTTAACTTGTCATTGAATGCATGTCATATAAACTTATACTTATTGATAAATCTGAATATTTGGGTCTATTTTAAGTATTCGTGGTCTTTTTTAAACTCTAGAATGAATTCCCAGAAATGAGAGCTGAGAAAAGTTATGGGCATTATTGTGATTCTTAGTTCTTATTGCCAAATCAGAATAATTGGTTATTATATCTTCTAACTGCAATAAATAAGTTTATTTATTGGATCCTATAATCTAAGTGTTTACTAATTTAATGGATGACAAGTTATGTCCTGTTTTATTTTAATTTACCTATGATTCTTTGATTAATATGGAGGTGAGGCAGTTTTTCATCAGCAAATGTAGTGGTAAAGAACCAATTTCATGACCATTTGAGTTCAAATCTTGACTGCCAATTACTAGATGGTATAATTAACTTCTCTGTGATTCCTTCCTGGTTTGTGAAATCCAAATATTTACAGCACCAAAGTCATATAAATATTCTGTGTATTAAATCAGATAATGTATATAAAGATCTTAGGATAGTGCTTAGCATATATAGATGGTTAATAGTTCTTATTTTTATATTTTCAGTTGTAAATCGTCTGTTTGTGTTCTTTGCTTGTGTGTTTTTTTACTACTGAAAATGTCAATACTAATTAATTATTAAAAGTCAAGGATGGAAGCAATTATTTAGATTTGTACTGTCCAATACTGTAGCCATTAGTCACATTGGCAATTTAATTAAAGTGATTACAATAAAACATATAATAAAATTAAACTTTCAGTTCTTTAGCCATGCTAACCACATGTCAAGTGGTGTAGCCACATGAATCTAATGGCTATTTTGTTGGACGGTGCAGATTTAGAGAAACTTTCTTCATACCTTAATCAATAAAGAAAAAAAGTAAAAAAAATAGAAATAAAAATTAAAAGTATCATATGGCAACTGGCTCAGATTCTAGGTGATAATGAATTTGCAAGAGCCAGCCAAAAATTCTTATTCAATTTTCCTGTAGACCATGGCCATGAATATTTTGTTAATCCTCACCTGAAGACATTTTTCCATTGATTTTTAGGGAGAGTGGAAGAGAGAGGGAAAGACAGAGAGAAACATCGATGTGAGAGAAACACATTGATTGGTTGCCTCCTTTATGAGCGCTGACCAGGACCCGGGCCGGGGAGGAGCCTGCAACCAAGGTGCGTGTCCTTGACCAGAATCGAACCTGGGACCCTTTGGTCCATAGGCTGACACTCTATCCACCGAGCCAAAATGGCTAGGGCATGAATATTTTGCATAGTTGCCAAAAATTTTGGTATACTCTATGGTCATGAAAGATAAAAAGGGAACTGTCCTTGTTAGAGACTGAATATGAAAACTCAGGAGCATGCTGTCTTATCCACCAGGCTGTTTTCAATGGGAAGTAGGAAGGAATTAGGATCACATTTCAACCACTCTTGAATATGTCAACCAGAATCATCATTTAGCTGATACACAATTCCCAATTTAATTAATTAAAATATACTTATTTTATAAATCATATACTCCAGAGAAAGCTTCCTGGATCATTCTTCTTGATGTGAGATTTAAACTTAACCATCTGAGAAATGACTGTCTCCAATTAGGTTAAAATATTTACCTATCCAGTTAGAGTGCATAGTTCATTTGGTAAGAATGGAAATGCTAGGAAATATTCACATGAACAAAAATTATCTTGTATTCTCCTTAGATTCAACTTTCCAATATACTAGAGGTTTCTCACTTTGTGAGAGAGAAAAGCTCGTCTTATTGTGTTTCCTTTTCTGATGGTGCAATTATTTGTATCTCAAGAGAATCCTGGTATCAGCAATTATTCATTGGAAAGACAAAGTTGGATAAGTTTTCTCGAGCAGGTATTTAAAATTCATTGAGAAAGATGATGATCCCGGACACTTTTTAAATTATCTGGTAATCTATAGGCACTCACAAAGGATATAAAAATAAAAGCCTGAATAGAACAGTCTTCTTCCACTCACTGTGCTCATTTCTTCTTTAGCCAAGTTTAGCTGAAGTTGCTGGTGGGGTTAACTCCTTGACTGTTCTGTCAAATGTTAGGCTTCAGTACACATACGTGTGTATATATGAACAACTGTTTTTTAATAACCTGCCAAGCAGCTATAATCTTCCATTGTGGCTCCCCTGGGATTTAATTAGAATAGTTTTCCACAGACTGACATGTTTATGAGGCATAGGTAAAGAGACAGTTCATAAAACTGTCAATTTTCTGAGAAATTAAAGAAAAATTGGACTGCTTAGTGCCTTGGCAATTCTGGGCTGCTTATACTAGTATTGCAAACAATGAAATCAAAGGAAACATAACAAGATACTGATGCATTAGATATGGGCAGGTTAAAAATAATGTACAAGGACATTTGTCAATTTGAATGCATAAGGAGGCAAGGGGAGAAAGCAAGACATAATATGGGAGTAGCCTGACTTACTTTGGGGTATTTGGGAATAAGGAGGTCAACACTGAGTAACAGTTTATTTGCATCTGGAAGATTTATAACTTTGTTGAATAGGCAAGATCAATAGGGGAGTTCTCAGACAAGATCAATAGATGAATTCTTAGGAGGATATAGAGTCTCCTGAGGGGAATGGTAAGGTGATGAGCAGTGCTTTCATTTGGGGATTCCTCATTTAAACTATCTTTTCCTCCTTAAGGTAAGGATTATTAATCTTACATGGACTTTGTATTGAGACTCAAGTTTGTTGAAACAGATGAAGCAATTGTGCCCTGGTCAGGCCTCTCTCTGAACTCTGTCTTTAATAAATGTACTCACTGTCTTTTCCTGGGCCTGATCTTCGGCAGCTGCTCATGATCATGTCACTAAATTTTCTCAAGTTCTGCACCTGGCTGACAGTAGGAAACAGAGCACTGTGGTGCACCACATAATTTAAATTATGAAACACAACCTGGGAAGGGTCTTAAGATTACTAGGGAAGAGTTAATATTTAAGAAGGGTCTACTTTACCTTAGGAGCTATATTGGGCAATTTTTATGCATTTTTTCATAGAATTCTCCTAACTACCCTCTGAAGTATATACTGTTACTCTCATTTTACACTGAGAAAAAGGACACATAGAAATGTTAAGCAACCTATTGAAGGTTATTCAGCCAGTGAGGGGCAGAGTTAGGATGAAGGAATCATTATTAATACTTTTTTCATAACTTCATATTGCCTTTAGAAAAATTATAAAGTGGTGGAATATGTGAAAAAATATGTAGGTTTGGAAGAAGAGGAGTCCAATTTGGCGTGCTGCCAAAGTGGCAGTGGCTTGAGGAACAATAATCATCACCCTGTCCTGGGTCTCCTGGAGAAGGGTGACATCCGGGGAATGCTAACACTCAGTACAGGGCTGGGCTGGTTAAAAGCAGAGCTTGGGACCTGGATATCACCATGGTCTTCTCACTTGTTGCTGGAGAACTCCAAGCGTACCATGTTGGTAGTCTAGCTCATGTTCTACGAATTTATTTACCCATCCATTTTCTCTGTTATCTAGTGTTATTTTCTAGGCATTGTGCAAAGGACTTCGGGTTCAAAATGAACTAGAGGCAATCATATTTGTACAGTGGAAGGTCATAAAGTTTGGAGTCAGATGAACTTGAATTCAAGATTCTGACTCTGGTACCTACTAGCTATGTGATGTTGGTCATTACTGGACTTCATGTCATTCAGTTTCATTCCAGGAAAAAGAGAAATATACAACTTATTTCAAAGTTAGTTAGGTACTTAACATGATTAGTTTTATCCTTCTTTCTTGTTCCTCAAGACATCCTAAATTAAGAGTAGATGTAGACATAATAGGAAATGAATATAAGGTTATAATATCCTATCTAATAATAGACAAACATGGTAATTAACCGTACCTCCGACACGCTTACCATTGGCTAATCAGGGCAATATGCAAATTAACTGCCAACCAAGATGGCGGCTGGCAGCCAGGCAGCTGAAGCGAACAGCAGGCTTGCTTGCTCCAGTTATGGAGG
>NW_005372084.1:617970-640774 GCF_000412655.1 Myotis brandtii | reverse complement strand
CCCGGGGAGTGGGCCTAAGCCAGCAGGTGGTCATCCCCTGAGGGGTCCCAGACTGCGAGAGGGCACAGGCCGGGCTGAGGGACCCCTCCTCCCCTCTGAGTGCACAAATTTTTGTGCACCAGGCCTCTAGTCTATAATAAAAGTGTAATATGCTAATTAGACCAGATGTCCTTCTGGACAATCTTCCAGATGAAGCCGGTGCTGTGAGGGCTGAGGCAAGCCTCCACAGCTGCAAGGGCCGAGCCCCTTGCACGAATTTCATGCATCGGGCCTCTAGTTAATTAATAACTGCTTGACAGAGGTGTAAACTGGACTTTATAGGAAAGAATAATGGATGGATTCTGCTTGGGATGTTGAGGAAGTCTTTGTAAAAGAGAAGATATTATGGAGACTAAGGAGAAGGAAATTTACGAGTAATCAAGGGAACATGGGCCATCTCATATTCTTGAAACATTTGTGTGTGTGTGTGTGTATGTGTGTGCATACCTGTGCTCATACACCAATGCAGGGGAGGTTGAAGAAGTGATAAAATGGAGAAACACCAGAAATTGAAGATAGGTTGGGTCCCAAGGTTAAAAGCTCTTTTATTTTAACACTTTACTCTACTGGAATGAAAAGCCACTAAAGGATTTTAATCAATAAAATTGGAAAAAGATATTTGTATAGCTTAAATATTACTTTGAGTGGGTATTTTTATCCTATATAATAAAAGCATAGTATGCAAATTGTCCCTTTGACTGGGATTTCATTCGGGAGTTCGACCAGGGGGTGGGGCTGGCCAGGGAGAAGGGAGGGAGGCCCCGGCTGGCAGCCAGAAGCCACTATGGATCCCACCAGTGCATGGATTTCATGCACTGGGCCTCTAGTATGATGATAATAGCATTGTTCTGAGCCACTTAAATTATGTGTTGATGCCATCAACCCTGTAGGTGAAACAAAACCCAACAAAAAAGCCAACACTGCGAATTTCAAGTATAAGAAACATAAAACAGTGCAGGCAAAAGATATAAAACCAATGAGGTAATTTAATTAATTCTAGAGTTACTTCCCATGACAGAACCCCATTGAGTTGTTGAGATAAAGAATTTGGGAGAAAAAACTTTATAGCAGAACATTATCTTGGTTTAAAAAGACATTAGGAATTTATACCAAATCAGAGACACTAAGGATTAATAAAGACCATAGTATAGCATTTCTAGCAACAACAATTGTGTATGAATTCACAAATTAAGAGGCCTGCCAACATTGAAATTATCTCCAGAGTTAAATGCCTTTTAATTATAGTCTATGTAAAACTATACTTAATGCAATGTTATACTTACAATTTTGTAATGATGATAATAATTTAGATGTTGTACCTTCTTCCATGTAAGGGTCTAAAAAGGATTCATAATTATTAACAAACTAGAGGCCCAGTGCATGAAATTCATACACTTGGGCGGGAGGAGGAAACCTGGCCTGTGCCCTGTCACAGTGCGGGAGCCCTGCGATAGATCACCCCAAAGAGGTAGGCCCCACCCCCCATCTGGGGCTCCTTGATGGATTGCCCCAAAGAGGTAGGCTGGAGCCGGGGGTCTTGCCTCCGCACCATGCAGAGCTGGGAGGAGTCGGGACTCCCAGGCAGGCTCCGTGCAGCACACGCAGTGTCATGCCCAGCTCCGTTCACCTTTGTGCACAGCCATCTTGTGACTGCATGAGGGCATCACAGCATGACAACTACTTAGGCTTTTATTAGTAAGGATTAAAATTCTTAACAGCATCCCAAGGATAAGCTAAATGAACTATTCAAAACTCAAAGTTCACTGTAAAGCCATTTTAGGTTTCATTTAAAACTACTGAAAAGTAAATAAGTGATGGGGAGGAGGAAAATAAAATGTGTTTAGTTGGAATTGATCAGATTACTCATATTAACTTATTGTATATGTATCATTTCCAGCAAGTTTGCCAGAGCAAAGTTGTCCTGATTTAAAAAGAATAATGATCTCAGAGAATAGTGACTATATTATGAGTATTAGGTGTCATCTATCTACATATGGCAAATAATGGAATCCTTTTTTTTTTAAAAAAGGGATATTTTAAACTTTATTGAATAATGTGATAATACCTAACAGTTTTTAAAATTGTTTACTGGTACAATATTATAGATGCACACCCCCCCCATGCCCCTGTCTTTGCCCACCTTAAGTGAAATGTTTTGACATCAATATGTGATATGAAGATAGGGGCAATGACATCTTTTGTTTTAACTCCTGACCAAATTATAACTTAGTTCTGGATGTACATTTATTATCTGACTATTATAAAAATAACTCATTTGCAGTTGTAAATTTTTAACATAGTTTACTGTTTTTAGTGTAATACTTGGCCAAAAGTGAATTACATTTGTACTGTTTATAACTTATTCTTGCATGCAGAAAATATGGAAACATGTGTTCAAAGACTGTTACTGTTCTGAGTTTATTTTAAACAGAAATTTATTCTCCCCCTCCAGAACAATTATTTAGCTTTTAAGAATGATTTTAAAACAAGATGAAAACCTGTTAAAACTTTTAAACTGGTCATGTATTTTCACTGTTTTGAAAAAAAAGTTTCAAAAAACAGTTCTTGCTATTCTTAGATATGCTTTTAACCCACGATACTAGTATAAGATACAAATGTATTACTCATTGTTTTATATTATTTTTAAGCAATGGGTTGCATAAAATTGATATTAAATGTAACAATAAAATATTTAACATACTATAACTGCTAATTTGTCATACTGTAATAAATGATACTGTTCTTACAATTCTCAACCATTTTTAGGGATTAAATAGCAGAATCCACTTGTAGAGTGTTTTCTCCTTTTTTCTTTTTTGATTTATGTATAACCTTTTTATTTCTATTTTCCACAGAGCGCTGTATTTATTTTCAATATCCTCTGTTGTGTCCCTCTATGGTTTTTTTTTAACCAATTTTTCTGAAGGTTTAGAATCATTGCTACTCCTAGGAAAAGTCTAAGTCATTAGATACACATTTTGGTGATTTTCTTTTATAAACCACAAACCATTAAAGGGAGACTACTCAGGACATTATATTTTTATTTCTTGTATCTTTATCATTTTTTCAAGTTATTAAATCACTTATTTGTTTTTATATATTCAGAAAATAAAACCAACTAAATAATGGATCAATCTCTCTAGTTCTCTCTCTCAGTGAAAATGAACGTTTATAGGCAGAAATAGAATAAAATAGAAAAGACTAGAAGTTAAGGAGAGATGTGTTAGGGGTCACCAAAGTAATATTGAGAATTCATTCAGATCAAAGGAAGTTGGGAGTTATTTGACAGTGCTTAATATGAAGCAGCTGCTTTGGGAAGTCTTCTATAATAATTTATTCCTCTTTTGACTTGCAGAGTACTGAGCTGTCGCCAAAGAATTCAGATCATTGAATGTGGCCACCCTTTCCTGATTTCCTTCGCTTATTTAGTTCAGGAGATGTGATGCAATGTGATGTGTCAACGTTTGCATGATCAAAGTGTCAGTCTCTATAAGGACTCCACTCCTGAATCCTGAGGTAAAATACTACAACATATATTTTTGGTGGCGCAGGAATAGTGTTGCCTTTGCTGCACTTCCCACGGCTGTTGTAGATGGAAAGCAATGAATTCAGAGTTTTCAGGTTGGTCAGGCCGTCTTCTCAGTGAGTTTTGCCTCAGGTGTCCTGGAAATGCCACATGAAAATTATACTTCATTTGTTCTCAGATGTTTGCAGGTAAAGGGCCTTGTTTTAGGGCTGAAATCTCTGCCACAAAACGAACCTTACCAGTTTCTACTAATCATAAAAAATATCCATCAGAATTTTCTAGAAGTTATTTCAAGGATGGCTTTCTGTTTCATGAATTACCAATGATGGAAAGCCTGGTTTTTATCAACTATCCAAGTAAAGTAATAAATTCAAGTCATAATCTAATAGTAAACAAAAATCAGTAACAGATCAATGAACAAACTTTCAATCACCAAAAGATGATTCTCAGAGAATATTGGTGATAACTTCTACTAGATATTGTGAGAAATAGGGGGAAAATGATGTAGTTTACAGTGAAAGTAATCACTGGCCTTCAAAGTAATTACAAAAAAAGTCTGAAATTCAAAAGGTAGGAGTTCTATTCTCTGTCACTGACATCAGAGACTCAAATGTGATGGACTTGTAGGAAGAGACTTGCAGATCATCTGGTCAACCCCTTTTCCTCATTTACCTCCCTTTTCTCAGATTCAAAGAGGTGAGGTGAATTGCTCAAGGCATCCAAGCTTCCCACATGCCCTCTCTTTCCCCAATTAATAGATATGTTAGTATCCTCACAAGTTCTTCTTTTCTTCTCTCCCATTTCAAGAAAGAAGTGTTCTTCCTCAAGTGTAAAGTGCAAGGTTAACCCTCCCATGGAGCCCTGGTCCTATCCTCTCCTTCTTACTCTGGGGTCTTCCACTATCAATGACCTTTTCTCCTTTATTTAACTTCTCATCTACTTCCCCTTAAAAAAATCAAATTGCATTTCATTTAAATTGCCATCAGCTTTGTGATCTTTGGAAAATATTTTTTTAACATTTTATTATGGGAAATTTTATGTATATACAAAAGTGGGGAGAATAGAATAATGATCCCCATTTATGCAACACTCAACTTTAACAGTCACCAACTCAGCCAATTTTGTTTCATCTATACTTCCACTGACTGGCTCATGTCAGATTATTTTGAAACAAATCCCAAATATTATATCATTCCTAGTACTTATCACAAAAATAAGGGACTCTTTTATTAAACATAACAACAGAGTTATCGTCATCCTATAAAATTAACAATATGCTTTAATAACCATTAAATGTATAGGTACTATTCAAATTTTCTCAATTGTCTCAGATAATTTCTAGAGTGTTTGAATCAATATTGAAATAAGATTATACCTAATTATTTAATATATCAATTATTTAATATATCTCAAGTCTCTCCCTTCTCTCTTTCTTTTTCTCTCTCTGTCTCTCCCTTTCTGTCACTCATCAATTAATTTATTAAAAGTCTGTATCATTTGTTATTTGAAGTTCCTCATAGTTTGAATTTTGCCAATTGTCTCTTATGATGCCATTTAGCAGGTTCTGAACCCTATGCTTCCTACAAATTGATAGCTGGGTCTGTAAGCTAGAATAGATGCAAGTTTTTTCCCCCCCAAGAAATACTATTAACTAGTGTTCTATACTTTAATTGGGAGATTATAATATCCAGTTGTCTCTTGTGTGGGATTGCAGCCAGCTTACCAGTTAGAGTGTTATACCACTGGGGATATAGTCAGGGGGTGCAGCCTGTTCTAGGGTGCAGAAAATAAGGGGTGCATTGACTATAGTAGTTTGAATCCTAAAGAGGATTTAAAATCAGCAATAGCCAACCGACATGGGTCAGTGATTGGGTGTTGACCTATGAACCAGGAGATGACGGCTCAATTCCCAGTCAGGGCACATGTCCAGGTTTCAGGCTCCATCCCCAGTATGGGACATGCAGGAGGCAGCTGATCAATGATTCTCTCTCATCATTGATGTTTCTCTCTCTCTCTCTCCCTTTCCCTTCCTCTCTGAAATCAATAGAATATATATATATATTTTTAAAAATTCATCTGAATGCTAGGTAAACAAGGTATACTATTTATTTTCCTCTTTTATTTACATTGAAATCAGGAGACACAAAATAGAAATGTGATCATTTCATCCATCCATCCATTTTTTCATCCCCCAATCCATCCATCAATCCAATTCATCCATCCATCAATTTATTCAATTATCGCTTTACCAAGCACTCAGAATTGTTCCACACAGTGGAAAGAAAATCAAATCAGCCTTGGAATTACACATCTAATATTAAAATGATGTTTTGCTACCTGTGTGCTCTTGGAAAACATACTAACCCCTCTAAACTTCAATATTCTCAAGTGAACAATCAGATTAATAATACCTTCTTTTAGGTTGGTTGAACACAAATGTATGGAGGACAACAGATTTTTTTCCCTCCCAGAATAAGGTATGAGTATAGCCAAACACAAGTTTGTCTGGGTCTCTATTCAGCTCCTTCTGGTTTGGCTTATGAATTTGTACTGTCTAGAATTGGGGCATTACAGACTATAGAGCTGGAAAAGGCCTTAGATCTTAACCTGTCCAACTTTCTTATTTAATAGATGAGAACATTTTGGTCCAGACACAGTAAAATAGACTTGCCTTAAAATCAAATCTGCTAAACTATAATGTATTTTATTGTTTGCACTTTTATTTTTCACTTTATCCGTTTCTTCTTATTTCACAATAAAAATGAGTACCTTTACTTATCTATCTTTAGAAAATTACCTTTCTTTGACATTCAATACTCAAGAAAGGTATACTTTTTTATAATCCACTTTATTCTTTTTACAGTATCTTAGGATATTGAAAATATCCCATTTTTACAAATAAATCAATAAATTTAAAGAAATTCCAATCTAAATATCCAAAATACACTTTATGAAATTTTATAAGTAAATTGTAATGATTATTTAGAGGAAGGAAGGCATAGAAATATGCCAAAAAAATTTTAAAGGACAAATGAGGGGGAGCTTTTTCTACACATACAAAAATATAATATAAAACTGCAGCAAATAAAATAATGTGGTTTTAGCATAAAATTGAATAATAAATAGATCAGTATAATAGACTAAATTTCAGAGACTATGTCTATGGTAAAAATGGCATTTTAAATCAGTAGGAAAATCATTTAATAAATGATATTGAGATACTTGAATACACTTATGGATAAAAATTTACAACCCTACCTTATATATAATCTACATAATAATAGAGCAATATACTGTTAAAAAATAAAGCAAAAATTGGTCCTATACATATGTGATGAATATTGCAATCCAATGTGCATTTAATGTAGCGTATGTGTGTGTGTGTGTATGTGTGTGCATAAAGTCAAGGAAGGACATCTTCAGAATGAAGGAAAAGTTTAGAGAAGCTTTTATTTTTTTACTCTCTATGGATCTCAATTTTTAATATTTTAAATTTTCTATTGTGTTTGTAATTATAGAAGAAATAGTCCAAAGCATAAAAACATCACCACTGAATTGCAGTTTTAAATTTTTTTGACAAATTGTATGTTTATGTGTGCATTTTTGCAAACCAAATCACATTATAAACTAAGTATGGGAATTTTTGGTTTTTGAAAAATGTGTCATTCTTTTTAAAAAAGTACAAAGCATTCCCTTATCTCTCCAGTTCTTAGTTTTAGGATTTGGTACATTTGGTTTTCTTTAATGGTGCTTATTTCTGATAGTTGGGTGACCTAATGTAGATTAACCACATAATGCTGACTTATGAAAGACTAGAGGCCCGGTGCACAAAAATTTGTGCACTCAGGGGGCAGGGGGAGGGGGGTCCCCCAGCCCGGCCTGTGCCTACAAAGCATTCCCTTATCTCTCCAGTTCTTAGTTTTAGGATTTGGCACATTTGGTTTTCTTTAATCGTGCTTATTTCTGATAGTTGGGTGACCTAATGTAGATTAACCACATAATGCTGACTTATGAAAGATAAGGCCTGACATGGAATCTGTTACCTGCTTCTACTTAAGCTTTTGTTGAAGAAGGTTTTCTGAAGCTGAAATGAATGTTGAAGCCTTGAAGACCCAGTGGAGCAGGAAATGATGAAGTTCTGGTGTATAAATATTTTTTCTGTCATGTTGTGTGGGTAAAACTGGTATGGATAAATAACAAAACTAGTTAAAAGTATAATATTTAAAAAGAATTAAAAATTATATATGGAAGACCTATTCCTCAAAAAAACACTATGAAATTATTTTAGACATGAGGAAACTACAGCACAAAGACATTGGTAACTTGCCTAAATTCATAGAGCTAGTAAGTATTGATACCAGGATTATAGCCCTAGGCAATCTCATTGCCCCATTTACTCTCTAATTATAGCCAATAATGCAATAAATATTTTTAGGTATGTTTTCTTATATCCACATCCAAGGCTTCCCTGGTGCTTGGATGTGGTCCTAGCATTAGGGAAGCCTTGGTTCTAGGGCTGATTTGAAATTGGGAGTTACCAAGGTGAAATTTAAAACCAGTCTCTACGTAAGGAGAGCAAGAAGAGATTGAAGGTAGAGGCTCTAGTTTGGTAGGTGGCAGTTTCAAAAAAATAAGAAAATTTACATGCAAGGCTTGTAAGTTGGATCAACTGTAAGACAAATAGATATCTGCACCCACCCACCAGAATCTTAAGAGTTTATATAGAGGTTTTAACAGGGCTCAGTCACGTATTTAGTCCAGATGTTCTGAACAACATATTGCTCTCTCAAAGCTGTGTCCTTGGAATGGTTCTTAATGCAAAACTGTAGGTGGAAAGTAACATTCTAAGGACAGGGGAGAAATGAGGGGCCTCCTATGGCCCAGGCTGAGCTTAAGAGTCAACCAGAGGTCATGTCCTCTTGATGACCTCCTCCACTATGTGGGTTATACCCTTTTGCAACTCTCCTAGATTTCTACTATTTCTCCATATCCTTTTTTAACTTTTTAAAACAACTTTTAATGTTGGCCAGTCTGATTAGTGTGGAAAGGTATTTTTAATTTTTATTTCACTTACAACTAGAGAGGGTTTCTTTTGAGCCTTTTCTGTAGATTTATATTATGAATACTAAACCAGATATTCCATGTAAACATTGCTGGGTTCTTTGTTCTGTTCCTTTGGTCTATTTTCCTAGCCCTAAATAAGCACACATTTTTGGTTACATGAGCCTTTTTTTCCTTCTTCTGCTTCTTTCCTCTTCCTCCTTCTCCTGGAAAATCTTGTATCTGATAGGTCAAATTCCTCACCACTTTCTTTTCCAAAACAGTATTGACCATTGGTGGCCTTTTAGTTCTTTCATATAAACATTAAGGGAAAGTTATCAAGTTCCAGAAAATAAATTTGTTTCATTAAATATACAAATTAATTTGGGATAATGCTAGCCTGTACTTTCTGCAAATGTTGGAAGCTATAATTAAATTTCTTACTGTATCTTAATAGTTGGTGGATTTCACTGTGTGGTGTGTTTTTTTGTTTTGTTTTTTGTTTTCAGTAGCTGGTTGCCAAAAGGTTAATAACTTTTAAAGTAATTACATATGTGCATAGCCTCTGTCAGATGTCAAGTGCTGTGGCTAAAGTTTTTTAAAAAAATTATTGTTGTTTTAACAAATATTGAGATATTTATATGTTGATGCTATTGTTGGTATTTCTCTAGAAGGATATAAATGTAGACACCAGGAAGCCACATTTGGGCACGGATAACCACCATTATTTTACTCAGGGCCAGGTGCTTGAGCTTATCTGCTAAGTTATTTGGCACCGATCCGTACACCTTTGGTGATCATGAGCAAAGGCTCTGCTGAGCTGGAGCTAGATGTTGTAATGCATATTTTAAGCATTTGTTGATGTTGAATGATTCCAACTTAGTGATTAGAATTGCATTTTGTTGTATATATTTCAAAGTTATTTACATTTAATATATAACCCAACGTTATGTCAATTCAAGTGTATATTATTTCAGATAAACAGGCTGAAAAACCACACAAAAACTCTGCAGGTTTATATAGATTGGCTTTGCTACTTTCAAACCCAAATAGAGAAGAAAAATAATTCTGGAGTTGGATCCTTTTTTTTCAGACTTATGAACATCCTGCTGTTGGAAAATCAGAGGTTACCATACACATGTCAATTATCCTATATAAAAAAATTTGAATATGCAAATCAACTGAACAGTGGAACAACCGATTGCTATGATGTGCACTGACCAACAGGGGACAGACACTCAATGCACAGGATCGGACTCCCTCCTGTCTGAATCAGGCCTGCAGAGATCGGGCCAAACTGGCTATCTGACATCCCCTGAGGGGTCCCAGATTATGAGAGGGCACAGGCCAGGCTGAGGGACCCCACCGGTTCATGAATCCATGCACTGGGCCTCTAGTTTAGATTATAAATGCTACCACTTCTTTTAAAATGAATCTTAGGTCATGGCTTTCAGACACTTTCTACCACATGCAAAATACTGTGTTTGACCATTTCATATCAATTACCTTATTTCTCCTTCACAGAAATCATATACATTAGGTATTTATCTCTAATTTATGGATGAGGAAACTGAGGCTTAGAAAAGTTTCCTAAGTCCTGTACCTGGGAGCAACAAAATTGGGCTTCAAACACAGTTCTATTAAATTCAATTCTGTTTTATTTCATATTATCCCATGTGTTATTCCATTGGCTAGGAATTGAATTATAAAAAGCAAGAAATATATATATATATATTTATGTCTGGTGCTGATTCTTGAATTAGGTCCTAACTTCTAAAATTTAAGAGCCCTGTCTTTTAGCCAGCCAATGATGGTCTAACACAATGTTTATTACTCTGTGGATTTTGTTACTTAACTTGCTGAGACACCTAAATTATAAAGCAGCTAGAGGCCCAGTGCACGAATTTTGTGTGAGGGTATCTAGGCCTGGCCTGCAATCAGGGCCATCCTTCGCAGCTGCCCACAGCTGGCCCCAAAACCTGCTGCCACCCACCTCTTGCCACCACCCACCCCTGGCTCCCCTTTTGCCATAGGGTGATCAGTGCCTGACGGCTGGGGGATGGGACTGAGAGGTCAGCTGTTACTGCCAGCTCACCTGCCCCGCCCTTGCTGTGGGTTGCCTTCTGTGTGTGGGTCGACCGGCGGGTCAGGGGCCTTGGCCTGGCATGGCCCACATCCCCTGCCACCCACCCCCGGTTCCTTGTTCATCATCAGGCGATCGGAGCCCGCTGGCCGGGGAAAGGAACCGAGAGGTGGTCAGTGTACCTCATAGTGACTGGTCCAGCAGTCATTCTGATCATTCCACCTTTAAGGTCAATTTGCATATTACCCTTTTTTTATATAGGATAATATCAGACAATTGAACAATTCTAATGTTAGTTGCATTTTAAGGTGATCTCATTTCTCCAAACATTACAGATTTGGCTGCCAGTTTTGGAGGCTTTAGAAAATTCTAACTTTTAGCACTCTTGTCTTTATTTATTTTTCCCATCACCATTTATCCCCTCTATGCCCTTTTCCACCTCCATCCCCCCACCTCACAATTACCACACTGTTGTCCATGTCCACAAGTTTTCTCTCTCTCTCTCTCTCTCTCTCTCTCTTTTGCTCAATCCCTCCATTCCCCACCCAACATCACCTACTCCCAATAAGTTCTAAATGCAGGGTAGAACAAAAGTAGATTTACAGTTGTTTATATGGAAAACAATACAATAATTAATAAATAATAATAATACAAGAATAAACTCTGTGTTTCACATACTCACAACTGTAAACCTCCTTTTGCCAAACCCTGTATAGACAGATTAGCCATGCACAGGGTTGATACTGGCAAACAGGAACCCTTTAATTAGTGTTTTCACTTTACATCCTATTTGACTTTGAGACTGAAGTAAATAGATTTGAAAATGAGATACTTTTGAGATAGAATATTCCAAATTTCGGTATTAAATTCTAAATTTTAAAACAAAGCCTATAGCACCAAGAGATTGTAAAATGTTTTTTTCACCTTTAGTAGTAGAAGAGTACAATTAAAGACCAATGCTCTTTTGAGAATTGATATAATACTAAAGTGAAAGAACCAGAGGAAATGTTGAAAAGGATGGATCAATTCATGAGGTTTAAAGATCAAACTTTATTTTTTAAAATTTATCTTTATTGTTGAAAGTATTAAAGATGTCTCCCCTTTTCTTTCCCCATTGCCCCCCGTCTCGGGCCTTCACTACACAATTGTCAGTGTCTATGGGCTGTGCATATACGCATATAAGTTCTCGTGGTTAATCTTTGACCCCCACCCCCACCTTCCCTCTGAGAATCCTAAATCTGTTCCATGCTTCTATGTCTCTGTATCTATTATGTTCATTAGTTTATTTTTGTTTTTTAAATCCTTATTTTTCAAAGTATTACATATGTCCTCTTTTCATCAGTTTATGTTGTTTATTAGATTCCACATATGAGTGAGATCATGTGATACTTACCTTTCTTTGACTGGCTTATTCTTTTCATATAGCAACTTTCTTGTGGTTGACTGTAAGAATAATACCAAAGGACAAAGGGAGTTACAGCAAGTCCATGCTGGCATCTTCTGCATCCAGTACAGGAGCTAGGGGGTTAGGGTCACTTTAATGCACATTATTGTCAATTTTACAATTTTATTTTCACTTTGCAAATATAAACTGATAAATAAAATGTCAAGCCCCAGACTAAGAAGTCTGCTTTAGAGTCAGAAAAGAGCTGTGGCAGAATTGCTCTCTGGACTCTGTGACTTGCTGTGTGACGTGGGCATGCGTGTGCCTGGATTTCCTCTGTGTTGTTTTCTTAGGAAAGACTCCTTATGGAATTGCTTTACATGCCATAACATGTCCATTCATGTGCTCTCTCAGGTTTTCTCAACTCCAAACTCTGCGATTCTGGGTCTGACTTGACACTAGGGTACAAGAGATAAAAAATGAATGGCCCTGACTCCTAGTTTCAAATTGGAAAACAATAAAACTTTTCTTTTAAGTGAACCTAACCTGATGTTATGTATCTTGCAAAAACACTAGAAAGAATAATAACTGTCTTGCTTTTTTCCCTGAAAAAAAGGGCAGATTTTAATGGACTAGAGCACTTTGGATACAAATACTAAATACTAAATATCTGGGTTCAAGTTCTGCTTCTGTTACATACATATGACTTTATTTTTTACTAGAGGCCCGGTGCACGAATTCATGCACAGGTGGAGTCCCTCGGGGTGGCCTACAGATATCAGGCCCCAGCCTTACAGCCCTGCAACCCCTCCTGGCACCCTGTCTTGGCCTGGTGCTGCCTGCTCACCTGCTCCACCATCCCGCCATGGTCCCGCTCTCATAGGGGCCCATCGGGGCCGGCTGGCACCTGCTGCCAGCACCGCATCGCCAACACTCACCATGTTCTGTGCTGCCCCCTGGTGGTCAGCACACGTCATAGGGAGCGGTGGAACTCTCAGTCTCCCTGTCAAACTCCTAGTTGAACGACCGCCCAAGGGGCACTTTGCATATTAGGCTTTTATTACATAGGATTTTTCAGCAATATAGTTGTTTATTATCATTATCAAGTATTATGTACTGTATATAATTGTATGTGCTATACTGTTTTTTAAATTTAACTTTATTGTTGAAAGTATCACAGATGTCTCTCTCCCCGCCCCCCCATTGGCCCCATATCCCTCCTCAGGCCTTCCCTGCCCTATTGTCTATTATTGTCTGTACCTGTGCTATGCATATATGGATATAAATTCATTGGTTAAACTCTTCCTACCCCCCAACATAATTCAGTCTGTTGCATGTTTCAATGTCTCTCAATCTCTTTTGTTCATCAGTTTATTTTGTTCGTTAGATTCCACATATAAGTGAGATCATGTAATATCTTTTTATTTGGTTTCTATCTGGAAACCAAAGGAATTATATGACTTAAACTCAATAACTAAAATCTAAAAACAATTTTTTAAATTCTCAGTTATTTTGTATGAATTGCAAATAAAAGTTGGTAGAACACTAGGGTTAGCAGGTAAGATGGGGGTAAGATATATCTATATTGAGAAAATCAAGAAATACTAAAGATTATAATTTAAGCAAGTTGTCAGATAATTTCCCATATATTTGGGCACCAGTCTTTGAGCCATCCTCAGACTGCAAAAATATATCTTAAATTCTTAAGATTATAACAGATGTTTAGAAAATCAATTTGTTCAAGAGCCTTTCAATGTTATTGCTTAGATTTGCTGGGACATTTTAAATATATATACTTCACATGGAAATTATTTAAAATCATAGGGTAGACCCTTGTCAGCCTGAAATAGTTTGTAGCTCTGCTTGGAAGCTGGGGTATGGATTGTGAGTCCTTTAGTCTCCTGAATGTCCCAGGGTTATATAGGTAATTGTTTTAAACCATGCTTGAACAGCACATGGTTTGAGTATAGAGTAGGCAGAATTTGACCCTGGGAAGACAGACATAACGTTAATTTTTTTTTAAAAAAAAAATAAGAGCACTTAAAGAAAGCCAGAAATAAATTTAGAGTTACTATAAACAAGGCAGAGTCTTACTCATCACAGGGAAAAGTTAGGCTAATTAAAGAAGGTAATTATTACCTCTGACATACAGAACTGTGTGCTGCTTTAAATTAAGGTTCTTAACGAGGCATTTCATTGTATGTCCTTAAATGAGGGGTTTAAAGAGGCAGCCTTTCTTCCAAAGTCAATGTAAATGGGAGTTTTACATTCAGTAGTTTTTCTGGAGAAGAATATTTCAGGAAAGAAAATTTGGGAATATTAAATACACAAACATGCACACAATTTTAGAACAGATTGCTGATGAAAACCATCCAAACCACGTGCTTGCAAGTAAAGATGTAAACTTTCCCATGTGCTAATGATATGCTAATGATATTTATGTTAGACAGATAACTAAAGCAATGTCTTTGTTCCTTTTCCATTAAAAAAATGAAGCAGCTTGAATAAGCAGTTTTACGGGAAAGTTGTAAATGTTTATATTTTCCCCCATTTTAATTAGTTTCTGTTTATTTTACCTCCCTTGCTCAAAAAACATTTTTCTTTTTTCCCTCCTCCTTTTCTGTTCTGTATTGTTTACAGGATTTGGGATGGACTGACTGAATTTTATTTGAAATCTTAACATACTCTAATCTTCTTAAAAGGTAAGAATTTGTCTCAATCACCATAAAAGAAGCTATACCTGGCTTTAAGCAGTCCCTTTATCAAAAAATCTATATTGAACACCAATGACAAGAAAAATAAATTGCTTTCAGTTGAATACATTTATTTTAAAAAGATGTACTTTCTGGCTCTGCTTTTCAAAATTTAAAAGTATCTCACCAAACCACACTGCCATGATAAGAAGTGGAAAAGGGGGTGTTTTTCAAATCTAAAGTTTGCATTCTACTCTTTTTTCAAGCATATAGCTAAATTCTAGAAAACCTGTAGCCCATGAACATGATTTCCCTAAGGATTTTTACCTGTTCCATCTAAGAGTAAGTGATAGTATAGCAATTTTGTAACCTCATTTTCCCTATCAGAAAAGTAGCAATGTCTACTGAACACCCAGGAGATATACCAGTCCAAGATAGAATCTATGATCTGTACCTACTATACAGAAAAAAGCTTAAATCGCTCTAAACTTCAGCATGCAAGAGCATTTGAGTGGGACCCATAATATTACTACCTGGTTAAAATACATTTCCAGTTAAATTACAAAGTCCTATTGTTATTCACACATACCTTATCATGGGACTTTTAAAGTTAGTTCATGTCCTTGGTAAGTATTCCAAATGTTCTCAAAAGTCTTATATCCTGTGACATGAACTATTATGTCAGTGTTTGATGCTATCCTAGCCTTAATCAGATTCTATCATGATGTCATGCTTATAATATGTTTAGTCTGTTTTAAAAATAAATACATCATTTTTCTGATGTTTTACATGCTATCTTTCCAATCTTAACAATCGGTAGAGTCTTTATTCTTCTCTGTGGTCCTCTTTGCCTTATTTGTAGATTATAAGAGAGATGTCCTTCCATTGGCCATTTTAATTAACCCAGTTTCTCTAATCATTAAAAATTGAAATTCAAAATATAAAATTTGTGTTAAATGTTATAATTATCAGGAAATTTGAAGTAGTGATGTATATATTCAGAATATTTTAAAATATAAATAAATGCATAAGCACATGATCTATGTCCAATATCTCAGTTATTTGATTTTTAATTGAGTTTAGCTCTATTTCCATATAATCTATTCATTTAAAGGGACTCATTACTTTAATCACTGGCCACATCTTCAGTTCTAAATTTGGGAGGGTACCTAAAAACCAGAAGTTCAGGGAAAGCATGCCTCAGATATATATCTTCAAGAATATTTCAGTCAACTGCATATTAATAATAATTTCATTCAATTTCAATATTCAGTCATTGAGAGATTTTATTGATCTCTCCCATTCTCCCCACAGTTATCACATCCTTAATCTAAATCATATCCTTGTCTAAATCATATGCCTACATTCCTTTATAGGTTACATTTCTCACCTGTGAGCTGAAAGTGTTGTAAGTGCCCTTATTATATTTTGGGATTATTGAAGGATTTCTTTGATGATGTCCATTTATAGTCATAGTTATGGCTGTAAAAGCTAATAGCTCAGGGGGTTCTAATTTACAGATGAGATTATGAAAATTCTAAATAGTTTAAGATGAATCCCAAATGAATATCAAATTTTATTAATAGTTTACATGAAAGAAGAAAAGCATGATTAAATTTCATGATTCTCTATCTTCTGATTTGTAGCAATAAAATACATCTGCATTTATGACAAAGTATCTAAATTATTTAATATAATCTAATGTGCTTTTTCAAAACAGACTGCCTTACAGTTATCAAACCTGATAGTGAAAGCTCATTTCCATGTTTTTGGAATTTTCATTTCTTAACAGTTTCTAAGGCTATTTTGGCAGCTACATTTTAGAGCCATTCTGCGAACATTAGTTTTTGAGATTTTAAAAAAAAACACCTGTATTTTATATTTTTCTCACATCCCAAGCACAGTTGGTGAAGCTTGAGAAAATCTAAAGTAAACTCTCCCAAAGACCTTCGATCACCTTCACATGTAACTGTCCTTATATTGGGCAACTGCCATATCACTTGTCCCTTCACTTTTGCTCTGCGTCTGTCTCTTAAGTGCTTTCAGGACCTCACCTACAACTGCATCTCAACCATCTATGGAAGCCCTTCTCTCTTTAACATAATCAGCATTCATTCTCCTGAAAATCAAACAAAATCTCATTACTTAATATTGCTATTACTCAATACTACTCTCATGGCACCATCATTTTCCTTCTTTCTTTTCTTGCCAAATTAAAAAAAAATATTCCTTAAATTATTGGTGTATTGATTCGTTTTTGTTTTGTTTTTTTTTTGTTTTTATTTTACTTTTGCATATATATTTTTAAGTTATCTTTGTTGTTGAAAGTATTTCAGATTCCCCCTCCACACCCCTCATTGACTCCCTTCTTCCTGCTCTTGCACCCTCCCCAAGTCTTCACCACACTATTGTTTGTGTCCATGGGTTATGCATATGTGCATATAAGTTCTTGGTTAATCTTTTCCTCGCCTTTCCTCTACCTCCCCTCACCCCCTTAAATACGATGCTTCACTAAGATGTCTATTCAACATCTGACACTATGCTAATGCACTGGAGAAAAACCTGTGTGTATGCCACTGTCCCTGCCACCAACATACACTTAGCAGAGTGCTTAGCATATATTTAACATATAGCCAATATTAAACAAGCATGGGTTCTTCTGTTCACTACCCCCCTATTTTCTCTCCACATTCACCAAGTCTTTTTGCTTTTTATTTAAATTTGTTTTATTGGGGCAAAGCCATTCTTTCTTTGTGTAAATGTCACATATGCAAATTATAGGCAGATTTAAAAAATATTATTTATAATCATACTATCTTAATACAATTGTTTATTTTTTATCATTCTTTCCAGGAGTTACTTAGATGTATACATGCTCTCATATCATAGCTTATATTGAAATCATTGTTGCCTTATACTCATGTATGATAACTTTTGCTTTATCCTTTCCAAAAAAAACCCAATAAAGAATAGTGAAAACAGAGTAAATACTAAGTGAACTTTACCATGAGACAGCATCTCAGTATTTTTTTAAAATATATTTTATTGATTTTTTAACAGAGAGGAAGGGAGAGGGATAGAGAGTTACAAACATCGATGAGAGAGAAACATCGATCAGCTGCCTCCTGCACACCCCACACTGGGGATGTGCCCACAACCGAGGTATATACCCTTGACCGGAATCGAACCTGGGACCCTTCAGTCCGCAGGCTGACGCTCTATCCACTAAGCCAAACTGGCTAGGGCACATCTCAGTATTTTAAAGACCATGATTTTATATGTTTCCCTATGCACATACACATATAGTTTCATATGCACTGAATATTATTTAAAATCTTCAAATATTTAAAAATCATACTTATGATATTCAAAATCATTGTAAAAATAAAAAATGTCAAGTAATCAAACCTATATTGAGTTAAATCAAAATTCCTCCCATTGGGTCACCATCCCAGCTTGATGTGGCTCCTAAGCCATTTTCAAGGCAAAAACATATATATAAGTAAATATCTAAATATATAATTTTAACAAGGAAACTGGGATCATACAACTATATTTTCCTGTAACTCACTTAATATAACTTAATATCTTAAATATAGTACGACATCAATGAATTTATATATACTTTATTCAATGTTTTCAATTTTTTTTATTTAGCTAATATATATATGTTACCCACTACCATAAGCGCTTAAAAATAAAAACAGCAGTTTATGGCCCCATCCCACCCTAAACTGCTCTTCAGAAATTCTTTTGGACATTCCTTTTGAACTAAAATCTGTTTTTCAAAATAACACTTATTACTGCTATTTTTAGACTTCCTTATTTGAAAGACTGTCTATTGATTTCTTACAACAGAAGAATGCAATTTATTGTTTCAAAGAAGCTTCCTAACCCCTGTCATCTTCTATTTCCCAATCAGGCTGACGCTCTATCCACTAAGCCAAACTGGCTAGGGCACATCTCAGTATTTTAAAGACCATGATTTTATATGTTTCCCTATGCACATACACATATAGTTTC
This sequence comes from Myotis brandtii, assembly GCF_000412655.1. Lineage (NCBI taxonomy): Eukaryota > Metazoa > Chordata > Mammalia > Chiroptera > Vespertilionidae > Myotis > Myotis brandtii. The sequence goes on along the minus strand of NW_005372084.1, from coordinate 621,986 downwards.
ATATGCACTGAATATTATTTAAAATCTTCAAATATTTAAAAATCATACTTATGATATTCAAAATCATTGTAAAAATAAAAAATGTCAAGTAATCAAACCTATATTGAGTTAAATCAAAATTCCTCCCATTGGGTCACCATCCCAGCTTGATGTGGCTCCTAAGCCATTTTCAAGGCAAAAACATATATATAAGTAAATATCTAAATATATAATTTTAACAAGGAAACTGGGATCATACAACTATATTTTCCTGTAACTCACTTAATATAACTTAATATCTTAAATATAGTACGACATCAATGAATTTATATATACTTTATTCAATGTTTTCAATTTTTTTTATTTAGCTAATATATATATGTTACCCACTACCATAAGCGCTTAAAAATAAAAACAGCAGTTTATGGCCCCATCCCACCCTAAACTGCTCTTCAGAAATTCTTTTGGACATTCCTTTTGAACTAAAATCTGTTTTTCAAAATAACACTTATTACTGCTATTTTTAGACTTCCTTATTTGAAAGACTGTCTATTGATTTCTTACAACAGAAGAATGCAATTTATTGTTTCAAAGAAGCTTCCTAACCCCTGTCATCTTCTATTTCCCAATCTGCTATATTTCAATTGCAATTTTTGTGATAGTCACTAGTCACTGTTTACACCATTATGACTATATGCGTATTTTTCCAGTTAAGTAATTACACCCTTTCTTATACTGCTCTGAAAGTTAATAATTGCCTTATTTTGCATTGTTTCATATATATATATAATTTATCTTCAGATTCTCTGAAAGGACTATCACATACCTATTAATATACTGAGGTTTCCTTTGAAGACATCCACCTGTGAACATTCAAGATCTTTTTCCTCTGGTAGCCTAAACATTTTTAATGATAGATTTTAGTTGGGTTCTTTTTCATTTATTGAGTATTTCACAGACCCTTCAATCTGGTAATCGATGTTTTGGGTTATTTTTAGTTCTGAGAAATTTACTTGAATTATATTTTGAAGAATTCTTCCTTCCGTTTGTTGTTTTCTTGTCCTGTAACTCCTAGATTGATTCTTTTCTTATACATTTTTTAAATTTCATACATGTCTGTTCTATCTTCTAAGAGAGTTCTTCTTCCATTTTATCTCTCAGTGCTTACATTTATTTTTTAGCTTCTCTTGTGCTAGTTATTAATTTCCAAGAGTTATTGTCTTATGCATATCTTTAAATAGTATCTGGTCCTCCTTTGTTTAATAAATCATCTCTCACTTTATTAGTTTTTTTTTTTCCTAGCTCATCAATTCCAAGGATTTTTTTATTATTTGGGTTTTTTTCCAGTTTTCCCTCTTTCTTCATGGTCTTATTTTCTCTGTTTCATTATTGTTGTCTTTAATGTTGGAAGCTTTAAAAATGTCTTTTATCTCTGGCTCTCTGTTCATATTTCAAATGCTACAGTGATACACTAACAGGAAGTTCTAGGTGGGTGAATGGGTAGGTTTGTTGAATGTATGGGAACTCAGCCTATTGGTTGGAGGCTTCCAAATACTAGTCTGTATTGGTATTACCTATTGGACTGGGATATTTTCCCAGAAAAATTAAATCCCTTCTCTAGCCTGAGAGGTTAGGGTAAGGGTGGCTAGAGGACAGAGTGTAATTTTTGCTCGGCTGCCAGGGTTCTGAGTGCTAGACAAAGGAAAGAGGGGGGAGGGGTAAGTTCATAGTTTAACGCTATCATTTATTCTCCCTCTTCTTGGTATTTTATTATTATGCTCAACTGTGTCTGTTAGCCCAGAGCTTTTCAAGTTCAAAATATTTCCACTTCCATTTGTAGGGTGGCAGAGATGTAGGAATCATACGGAGGAGGGCACCTGGGGTGTGGTTACTCTTAATATTAGTAAAAACCAATCTCCCTTTACTTCTTCCCATCTTATGTCCTTGCTTTTATTTTATTTTGTTTCAATTGTCACTGATTTTTATTACAGACACAGGAAGTGAGAGATTGAGGCTTTATCTTAGCTCATCACTATAAGGCTTAGGGCAAGTCAACACTATCTCTGCAATGAACTCATCAACACAAAGATTCCTTCTCCCACTACAATTCTGTGACTTAAGAAATAATTCTCGGATAAGAACTTGCATGTAGGTGTCTAGGATGGGAGGTGAAAAAGGCCAGCTAGGACCTAGGGCAGGGAAAAGCCCAGACAGGCTGTCCTGATATTAGTAACCCTTAAAATCCTTGAGCACCTTTAACCTTTGAAAATATGTTATTTAAGATGCCTCAAAATCTAGATCTTTATCATTGCTTCATATATAACCCTCATCTCAAACAAAAGAGAGGTTTTAGCCCATGGTTCTCAAGAACCTTAAAAACATTTCTCCCTCTGACTCAGTAACTCTACTACCAGAAATAACTTCTAAAAATTAATCGGAAGCATACCCGAAGATTTGTGCATAAGAGGATAAACCACAGTGGTTTTTATAGCAGTAAAAAGTAGGAACAGCGCAGTTGGTTCCATTTCTGCTCACATGACAGGGTCTCAAACTGTGCTAAATAAGTAGTGCTCTGCCCTGGCCGGTTTGGCTCAGTGGATAGAGCGTCGGCCTGCAGACTGAAGGGTCCTGGGTTTGATTCCGGTCAGGGGCATGTACCTTGGTTGCGGTCACGTCCCCGGTTGGGGGTGTGCAGGAGGCAGCTGATCGATGTTTTTCTCTCATCGATGTTTCTAACTCTCTGTCCCTCTCCCTTCCTCTCTGTGACAAATCAGTAAAATATATAAAAAAAAAAATAAGTAGTGCTCGCTCCCCTTACCCTGCTTTACTCCTTCCCTCCATAAACAAAACCAAAAGGCATTGGAGCAGAAAAAGGAGAGACTTTATTCAGGTAAACAGTTTGCAAACTAGGGAAATGCAGCTCCCAGAGGAAGCCCTTAGAGAAAGAGGAGGCCCACTTCCTTTATAGAGGAAGTGGCTGCCCTGGTTCCCTGATTAGCCCTTTTAAATGAAAATATGGAATCCACATTTGCACCGTTTGATTGTTTGCAATTGCACTGTCCTGATTGGTTGGAATCGTGTGTTCTGATTGGTCACTATGCAGCCACTCTGATTGATTGGTAAATTTGTAAATCTGTATATCTGTGCAACTTTTATTGGACAGGGAAGGTCTCAGCCCATTAATTGAAATAGATTCCAGAAACTCTTTTTTAAAGATTGACTTACTGCAGGAACACAGTGCAGGAGGCTGGCAGCTTAGTCTGTGGATTTTTCCTGAAATGAAGAGTGCATAGGGGTCTCTATCAGCAATAGCTGAGAGACTGTGATTATGAATTTGACCCCAAATAAGTAAAAGGAGTAATTCTTGGAACATATATTCCTTTTCAGGGCCAATGCCAACCTCCTTTGAGATGCATGACTTTTAGTTCTCCCTCCATGTCAATTCATTCTTGGTCTCTTTTGTAGGCTTCTTTTCAACTACGGCGTTTCCAACAAAGGCCCTCTTTGGAAGGGCCTTCCTTCTTACTTCTCACTACATCCTTCTTACTTCTGAGGATTAAATTGTATAACATATAAACCACTTACTGTGCTGTGTATCTTAAAACAGGAGCTCAGTAAACAATCCTTGGGACTTACCTTATATAAACTTTTACTTATCTTTATTATAATAATTAGCAAACTGGGCTATAATTTCTTTGAGGTCCAGCTCTATGTTTAATTTGCCTTTGTGTTTTCAACATCTAGAACCATGACTAACATGTTTGTGCATAAAAACATATAACAATTTCTGTGAAGAAAAAGAGTATCAGAAAAGCGAAAGAAGAAATTGATATCATTTGCTAAATTTATAACTTAACCATGCAACACTTAGAAATAACTATGATGTTTCTTTGGTTTGATAATGAATGTAAATTATAAGAAAACACAAACAGACATTTTTGAGGACTCTATTACAGATATGGGAGAAAATCTTACCAGATTGTTTTTATTTAAATTCTTTATTGTTGAAAGTATTACATATGTCTTCTTTTCCCCCA
>NW_005372084.1:613213-617924 GCF_000412655.1 Myotis brandtii | reverse complement strand
ACTGTCAGTGCCCTTTTTTATGCTTATATGCATGCATACAAATCCTTTGGTTGATCTCTTACCCACCCCTTCCATCCTCCCCTGCCTTCCCTCCAAGGCTCGGTAGTCTGTTTGATGCTTCTATGTATCTGGTTCTATTTTAGTTAATCAGTTTATGGTGTTCATTATATTCCACAAATGAGTGAGATCATGTGATATTTATCTTTCTCTGACTGGCTTATTTCACTTAGCATAATGCTCTCCAGGTCCATCCATGCTGTTGCAAATAGCATGGATGGACCGTTCTTTCTTACAGCAGCACAGTACTTGGAAAACTACAGGGCTTTGAGAAAAGAGATAGAGGAAGAAATAAACAAGTGCAAGAATATACCATGTTCATGGATTGGTATACCCAAAGCAATCTATAGATTTAATGCAATCCCCATTAAAATACCAATGGCATATTTCACAGACTTAGAACAAACTCTCCAAAAACTTATATGGAATGAAAAAAAAAAGACCCCGAATAGCTACAGCAATCCTGAGAAAGAAGAACAAAGTTGGAGGAATCACAATACCAGATATCAAGCTATATTACAAAGCCACTGTTCTCAAAACTGCCTGGTACTGGCACAAGAACAGACATATAGACCAATGGAACAAAACAGAGAACCCGACCCAAGTCATTATGCTCAATTAATAGAAAGGAGGCAAGAACCTACAATGGAGTCAAGACAGTCTCTTCAATAAATGGTGTTGGGAAAATTGGACAGACCCATGAAAAAAAAAAAATAAAACTAGACCACCAACTTACACCATACACAAAAATAAACTCAAAATGGATAAAGGACTTAAACGTAAGGCGAGAAACCATAAAAATCTTAGAAGGATCCCTAGGCAGCAAAATATCAGAATTTTTATAATGACTTATAGAGAAGCATTTGAAGTTTTAATCAGATTTTAGACAGTCTCACTGCTGCAATTGGTTTTACTCTTCTATATGTGTAGCACAAAGTATGTCACGCACACACACACACGCACACACACACACACACATGCACACACAACACCACTACCATCACCCACAAAATAAAACCTTATAAAATAACCAGAACCTATTAGGAATAATCCTTCTGCCTTGATTTGAACAACATGGCTGGGCCTCTGGGCACCTCAGATTAGCCATTTAATGAGGCCTCCTCCATGAGAACAGCATGCCATTGGGTGAGGCAGCTCCCATTGGGGCCAGATACATTCACAGAGGGGATGGATACCCTGGCGTTTCCAGTGCAGAGATGATCAATGGTGCAGTTCAGTACTCTTCGCAGGAAGCATGTGACTTGTGTCCATCTGACAGAAGCAGATCTTAGAAGAGATCTTTTCATCCTGGGGATCATTTTCATCTGGTGAACTTTCCTTTGCCATCAGCAAAGCAGTGTTTCAATTAGTCAAATGTGTGAGAAATAAAAAGTGATTATATAAATAAAGTTTATCATTTTAAAATTGCATTAAAATGGCTTACCAAAGAAGAAATCACATAGAGAGCAGGCTGACAGCTGTGGGGTAGAGAGACTGAGAAAAATAAGAAAAAAAAAGAGAGCCCTAGCTGGTTTGTCTCAGGAGATAGAGCATTGGCCTCTGATTGAAGAGTCCTGCTGTGGGGTAGAGAGACTGAGAAAAATAAGAAAAAAAGAGAGCCCTAGCTGGTTTGTCTCAGGGGATAGAGCATTGGCCTCTGATTGAAGAGTCCCAGGTTTGATTCCAGTCAAGAGCACATGCCTGGGTTGTGGGCTCAGACCCCAGTAAGGGGTGTGCAGGAGGCAGCCAGTCGATGATTCTCTTGCATCATTAATGTTTCGATCTCTCCCTCTCCCTTCCTCTCTGAAATCAATAAAAATAAAAAAATAATAATAAAAAACAGAGAGAGAAAAAGGACTCTGACATGAACAACAGTAGTGATTGTGGATAGATGTGGAAGAGGGTATGAGGGTGGAATAAATGATGATGGGAAATTAAATTAAAAAATAAATTCCACATATAAGTGATACCATACCAAGATAATACCTCCCCACTGTCCCCCAGGAAGAAGCCATGGAAATCACTCCTAGAGGGTAAGGATGGCCAGCTCAGGTTCCTCAGTGCTGTGAACAGTGAGTTGTAGACCTCATGAAGCAAACCTACCATTGGATTTATTAAAATGTCAACATCAGGCAAACACATATAGGACACATTTCCCATCTATATCTACTGAAAGCATTTGAGTGCACTTTTTAGTTATTTCTCGTCCAGGCATCTTCTCTCTTTGAGGTGTTTTGCCATCACTTCTTAGAGACAAAACAAATACTTAATAACCTAATAAAGACACCTTTAAATATGCTTCCTCCCCCGTTAGTGGGAATGGCCTGAATAGTTTGGCAGAAAACTTCTGGGAAAGGGCAAGTTCATAATAATCTGTTAGAGCAAGTGAGTTCTGTGAAAGGAGATAATTAGAAAAATCTTTAAAATTCCTGCAATGTGAGTTTATTCCCAGACCAAATCATACTCATCTCTCAGGCTAACCAACTTGCTACAAGCCTGGGGAAGGTTTTCTCAGGATGACGCGGTGGGTCTTCCTCGATAACTCTGGAGCCATTGCATAGAGAACATTCAGCGGCCTCTGAGGGCAGTCAGTCTTACTGACCCTGGTCATTTCACTTTACAATTTTGCAACCAAATCATTCTGTATATGCATTATTCACAGTGTATTATTTTTCTTAGCCACGTCAGGGTAGTGAGGATTAGCTTTAGGACAGGTCCTGAACAGTCTTACTTTTTAAAGATTTATTTCTGAAAAGAAGTCCTAGACTAAACTAAGGCCCTAATCTTTCAAACAGTTTCCTCAAAAACGTAAAGAAACATTTTTACTTTTGCTTTCTCTGCATATAGCCCTCTATGCAACATTCATAGGTATTAAGAGACATCAGTGAGAAATGGCTGTGACCAAGAAAAGAGAGGCATTTATACTAATTTTTATGATTATTAATTTGTCAAATTTTTTTGGAGTAGTAGGGAAGCCATGGGTTTAAAGGTGGGCAGTATATTCTGTCTCCTGTTTTTCCACTGGCATAGTCTATAATTTGGGAGTTGAATCAGCACCAACAGGTTGTTAGAGTTAGCATTCAACACTGACCGGTACATCCATGTGGAATATTTAGTAGAAGACCACATATATCTGAGGAAGGGGCTCAGAACACTCTCTCCTGAGGAATTCAACTTCATATCAGCAGCGGAAAGTGGATATAAGAAAAATGCCATGTGTGTGGAGAGCATTAGGAAAGGTCATATATTTCAAAAAAGAATATTGTTTACAAGGAGTGTTAATAGGTTTCAGGGGAAATGTTAATTTTTTTTTTCCTGGATGAAATAGCTACTGTAAGTTTTTAATGGTTAATCATTCATTCCTGAATTTTTATATTAAGCATTTTATATTACTTTATTGACTTAACTTTTATGCTCTTCTTCATTTTGACAGTAAAGAATGACCAGGCAATACTCTTTGAAAATTGGAGACCATTTGCAGCTGCTCTGTGTTGAGGAAAGTGAATAATAGGGTGCCCTCAAGGAATTTCAAAGGTATCACTCAACAGAAACTTTTGTGTCTGAAGAAAACTAGATCATTTTATCATGGTAGGCATGCTGATATGTTTGCTTTAATAAAATGCCATATTTCTGCCTTTAATCTCTTGTCAACCAGCTATTAAAAAGCCCCAAAGTGCATGCGTGCAGCACATGTAAACACTTGTGGTTTTGAGGTTACCACAGAACACACTAATAAAGCATGTAATTTGTGTTTTGTGCACAGACTGTAATAATTTATTGAGTGATAGAAAGAAGCTAGGAAAGGATTTGTTCTAACTTTAGCCAGCAAGTCAATTTAAATTTAGGGCTCTATGCAGAGACGCATGTGTACACATGTTCATACAATGAAATCATGTTTAAAGAGCATCAGTGGGGGAAAATGTAAATTAATTTCACACACCAAACACATTCTATCAAGTATTCTAATGATGCTCCTTTAAGCTAATCAGCTAGGCAGATATGATGCAAATTCTTTCCAGAAGGAGTGTGTGTGTATATGTGTATCCCACACTGACAACACATTGGCAAAGTGTAACTTAATTCAAGTAAATGAAAACAAATTATGATAGCAATTACTCTTTGAAAGGTTATGAACATTATCTCCGTAGCCCCTGGAAAGAGGGCAGGAAACAGTTTTGTTCCTGTTTTTATATGGAATAACAAGTTGTGGAAAGGTTGAGCTACTTCTACAGAAGAGCTCCTTGTCCAACTAGCCTCTACCTTGCTTATTTGAGTCGCTGACATCTATTTATGCAAGATCCTTACGGGGAAGGATTGTATGTTACTCAGCTTCATAGTTCCGTTATTTCCTCCAACAGAGAGTCAGTGCAGACCATTTGAACAGAACGGTCCTGAGTGTATGGAAGAAATGAGAACCTTACTGTATACATGCCAATTTCTGGGAAACTTAGGGAAATTCTGTAGTTTGGAAATAAAGCTACACTTCATTTACTCCGACAAACAAAAACATGCTTAGTTTAGAGAGAATGTCTATTCTCAGAAAAAAAAAATGTGTGTTAGGAATTCTAAATATGTTTATTCCAAAAATATTCAAGACTTCTCTCTTGGAAAATAATTCAACTTATTTTATGATTTTTAGAAAAATGTATGTATG
>NW_005372084.1:581858-612736 GCF_000412655.1 Myotis brandtii | reverse complement strand
TATGCAAAGCCAGTCAAACCTAGAAAGGAGTTTCTATAAGGGACTAAGCCAGTGTTCCAGTCTTCTGAGAAGTAAACCTGAACCCAGTGGTCATTCTATCATTTCTGTGGTCTGAGCTACTCTACTGTGTAATCATTTGCTCAATAACAGGGACATGCAGTGAGAGGAGGCAGGAAGAAGAGGGGACGGGGGAGCTCAGTAGAAGGAAAAAGATAACAGAAAGAAGAACTGGAAAGCCACATCATTCAAATGTTCACTTGTGCATGTGAAGTAGTATTTCATTGTGGTAACAGAGGTACTGGAGTCAGTGTTAATAAAAAGTTAGGAACAAATATTTTTAGATTGATAACAGTTATAATTTGGAAGATTTTTTGATTGGTATAAAATGTGACATATAAAAAAAGTGAGATTAGCTATTTAAGTAGCTAAATCAAAACAAGCTTAATTGGGACTCTTTTGCTTGATATCCTCTTTTAGTATTTATCTCAGATTTCTGTAGATGTCAGATCATCTTTCACTCAGTGTCTTTTAACTGAGCCAATTTCACACACGAGGAAGGGTGAGTAGATAGAAAAGATTCACAGTCAAAACAAAGACATTTCCCCAAGTCACATTTAAATCTGCAACTCTGCAAGGCTGCAAAGACTCCTGCATATTAAAACTTACTTTAGTTTAATATGATCACCAAAGCAGCTATTGAAACGTTTTATATTATATGAAAATGGGCAGCTTTGAAGAATAAAGAAAAAAGTAAATCAATATAGAACATTAAGTATAAGATATATTTTAAATTAAAATTATTTAATAATCAAGTCAGCATTCATTTTCTTATTTAGGATTTTCATCATTGTTTTTAACAAAAATGTCTCACATAAATGCTATAATTTCTTTTTAAAATGGTTAATTTAACATTACCCCATGATTGCAATAGAACGGCAAATGAAACCAAAACGCAGCATTGCTATCACGGGGCAATATTCAAGTTGTAAGTCTACTAATGCCACGTAAACGTAAGACCTGTCAAAACCAGATTTTTCCTTAGTAAGACGAATAAAGGAAAGACAATGTCTTTAATTTTTTATTCCCACTGAGCATTCATGCATGTATATTTTACAATCAGAGCTAGAACTAACTGAAGAATGAAAATCCAGAGTTAAGGTAGAGTGCCGCATGTCCACGTTCTAAGACAGTTCGATAATGTCATTGGTTTGTCAATATCTTGTAGTAATCATTGATTTTTTAATAAGAACTTGTGCATTTGATATTTTTGGATCACAATCTTTCAAGATTTGAAATTAAATAGATGTTAAATATTTAGGTTTGGTTTCTGACACATATGACCTATATCTTGCTGGATGCGACCTCTGAAATACAATTACTAACTGCATTTGTTACTTTCTTTAGTGTTTACCTTTTATATTTGAAATAATCATTATCTCTGAATGAGCATTTACAAAAATCACTCTAGGGTCCTAAATTTTGAGGCCAAACTGGTTCAAAATATTAATAAACTCATGTGTAAAACTTTCTAAATTCAGTATTTAAAAACTTCATTCATTCATTCACTTAATTCATTTATTCTTCTATGTTCTTTTGTTAGGTTCTAAATAAATACTTGCTGAATGCAGAAGAATAAGTGAGTATGAGTGGCATTATATACACCTGGAATATACCTCATATATGATAATATCATTAGCTCTAAATAAACAAAAATAATCATTCTAGATGTTGGCAATTATGTAGTAAGCATAATAGATTAACTTCTTGCCCTCGTGGGAATCACATTGTAATGGTGAAATTTTGACAAAAATATGCGTTTCAAACTAAACTTCAAGGTAATTGAGAAGATAGTCTTTTTCTCTTTTAGATGCTCATGGTTTCCTTTGCCCTTTTCCAGGAACAAGCTGTGGATGCCTGCAAGATTAATATTGGCTCATGCTCAATTTTCTAGGTGAGGGCTCTGCTGTTTTGGCAACAACTTAGCACATGCCAATGACCGTCTGTGTATAGATGTCAGTACAAGGCATGTGCTATTCTTCTCTGAGATTAGACTGAAGTTGACCATATGAAAAGGGGAGAAAACAATCTTTTTCTGTAACATCTACCGTGGCTTCCTCTACATTTTTTTTATATTAGTAGTAGGTACACTGGCTGCTTCTGGAAATGATATTTTATTTTTCTTATAATAAGGATATTTGTGCCCCAGACTCCTGCTTGGGATTTCACTGACTTGCATCAGAAGAAGAGCAACATCATGTATATGGGGGCTCAGGACTCAGACATGTGGGGCCAACCTAAAGTAGCTTTATTTGCAGGGAGTAATAAAGAGTCTTCCTAACAAAGCTCACCCTCAGGATGGGGAAAATCAAAGCACAGAAGTTGAAGCCAAGGAAAATGCCTCATGTTCAGAAAGGGTGATTCTGAGATTATAGGAGGGTTTGTCATCCAAATCGCTCCTTGGTCCAACCCTACAGGATCATGCCTGAGTGTTAGGAAGGGAGCTATGAAAGAGGGACACAACCTCAGAAATAAATGTTTCTATGTTGCGGGAACACAGCTGCATGGCTATAAAGGCCTTGGAGTGGGTGACCATGTGGTAGCAACAGGCTGTCCCTAGGTAGCAGAAAGCTCAACTCACAGGCCCTAAAGACCCATCCCTGACTTAGAGGCATCAGTGGCTACAGTCAGGTTCGCTTTGGAGAGTTTCTGGTTACACAAAGTAAGTGCAGGGAAATGTTAGCAGCATCAAAACCAAGGGAAAAAAACCATTAAGAGGTACAAACCTCCAGTTTGAGTTTGTAAAACAAGTCATAGGATATACTATGTGTACCAGTTAATAGTGTGGATTTTGTAATCAAAGAAAAGATGATAATTTCAAGAGAAAATCAAAAGTGCTTTATTCAAAGTAATGTCTATCGCTAGCTGCACATATCCCCCATCTTTCAGGTAATTTGTGGATGCCGTCCCAATAGAACTTTCCTTGTTTTGAGGCAAACCATTCAGAGACCCAATTTTCCACTTCATACATTTTGAAGTGCTGCTCAGAACGTGCATGTGCCATCGATTGGAACAAGTGGTAATCTGAAGGAGCAAGGTCTGGTGAATACGGTGGGTGGGCTAATACTTCGTAGGCAAGACCTTTTAATGTGTCTTTAACTGGTTTTGAAGTGTATGATGGTGTGTCATCATGAAGCAAAATTACTTTGCTATGTCTTCTGGAACATTCTGGTTGTTTCACCATCAAAGTGTGGTTCAAATTGATTATTTGTTGTCGGTAGCGATCAGTATTAATGGTTTCACCTGGTTTTAGAAGCTCATAATACACCACACCTTCCTGATCCCACCAAATGCAGAGCATTGTCTTCTTTCCGAAGCGATTTGGCCTTGCAGTCGATGTTGATGGTTGACCTGGATTAACCCATGATTTTGTGCATTTGGGATTCTCAAAATAAATCCACTTTTTATCACCAGTCACAATTCAATGCAAAAAAGACTTTCTTTTTGCCCTTGTAGGAACAGTTTACTGATGACTTTTCGGTTTTCCATTTGTCTTTTCATTCAGTTGATGTGGCACTCATTTTCCTTCCGTTAAAATCTTTCCCATTGCTTTTAATGATCAGAAATTGTTTGCTGAACAACGTTTCATCTTTCCGCAAGGTGTTTTTGAGTTTGACACGCATCTTCATCCAATAATGCTTGTAACTGTTGGTCTTCAAACTTTTTCAGTTGACCTGGACTTTCTTTGTCTTCCACATCAAAATCATCACTTTTAAAGAGTTTAAACCGGTGTTCGCAAGTATCTTGAGATGGAGCATGCTCACCATAAGCTTCCCAAAGTATACGATAACTTTCAGTAGCACTTTTCTTCAAAATAATGAATTAAAACTTCCTGCAAATGCTCTTTTTTTGGCACAAAATTTGACATTTTTAAGCATAAAAATATCTATGATGTTAACCCCTTCAGCAAATTTGACATATGAAGTTTTGAAGCTTGCTGTCAATACAAAAAAATAGCATACATATCAAATGGCATATATATCAACATATGTGTAACTCCATCTATTGAAAAAATCCGCATACAGCATAGGCAAAATAATTATATATATATGTGTGTGAGAGAGAGAGAGAGAGAGAGAGAGAGAGGGCTAAGTGACCATCCATCTGACTGGTAGCTATGACATGCACTGACCACAAGGAGCCAGATGCTCAACAAAGGAGCTTCCATGACATGCACTGGCCATTTACAAAGGAAAGGCACCGCGGACCTGGCACCGACAAACCAACACTCCGCTTCCCCCAAGTGGGACACAGGCCCCGCCACCACCCCAGAGCGACACCCCACCAAATCATAGCCAATGCTGCTAAGACCACATGGTGCAAAATGCGGCCCGTAGCCCAGCCCAGCCCAGAAACAGTGGCTTTGGGTGCCAGGTAATGATGTCATGTAGCAACGCCTGGTTTCCTCTCCCTAGTGACTAGCCTCCTTGCAGTTTCTTCAGCCCAGGAACACGACTTGCTTTATAACCAGGTGCAAACATTTTACAGTTTAACCAAATGCTTTTGAAGCATTTTCACATGCCTTATCTCATTTGATCCTCACAGAAGTCCTGGAGTAGAAGGATACGTGACTCGGTGGAATCCTATTTTCTTTTCATTAGCTGGAAAATGGAGATCTAGAAAGTTTAGAAACTTAACCTGACTGAAAAGAAGTAAGAAATGGTGGAACTTGAAAATGACTTCAGGTTTTCTCACTGCACAGAATATACTAGTAGTCAAACACTGCTATAGTTAAATATTTTACCCTTTGTTCTCCCTGCATGATCTACAATAATAATTTGCTTCGTGTGGTATTTACTGCTGTGTTGCTGACAATTACCTGAAAGAGAAGTTGGGGTGCTTCACTGGGCTAGAAAAAGTTTAGCTAAATTAGAAAGTAGGTCTAATTAAGCAAGTTTATTCTCTATATAGAAAAGGCTAAGTTGATTTGCACATGCGCAATACATATAAAGCTCTTGCGGGCGCCAATCGCAGGCCTGTGTTTCGATCTGTCATTGTTGATCGTGAATTTGGTTGACACTTCTATTATGGAGTAAGGACGAATAGTGATATTAAAATATTTCTTCTAATTAATTTCCTTTCAATGTCCACGAATCCATGCACTGGGACACTAGTTATTACTATAATAACTTTGTATGGTGATAGAGGTTACTATACTTGTTGTGGTGATCTTATCATAAGGAATATTAAGGTTGTACACCTGAAACTAATAGAATACTGTATGCCAACTAGATTTTAATAAATACACAGAAAACAAACAAACAAACAAACACTAACTCCAGGTAGGGAGCTGGAGCAGAATATTAAGAATGGCCAGTAAATGAGGACTGATTATGCATTGGGAAATGCTCTAAGTGCTTTACCTGTATTAACTTTGTAATACTCTAAACAACACTGTGGTTGGTCTATTATTTCCATTAGATAAGGCAATGGAGGCATAGAGAGATTAAGTAACTTTCCAAATGTCATACAGCCCAAATGGAAGAGCCATTATTTTGATCTGGGTAGAAATAGATTATTTTTCTCTAGGATCTGAAAAACATTTGAGGTGCTTAAGAAGGATTTTGCTTTGCAGGTGGCATCAGGGGGGACTGAAACAGCCTGGGAGAATCTACATCCTGTTTTGTTGTTTGTTGTTGTTGTTGTTCTAGGTGAATGTGGCCTGACAGCACTGCTCTGGCCCAATGGAGCAACAAATACCTTTCCTGTACTCACCCCCTTGGGAGCTGCACTTCAGCTAGTGACAGGAGGAAAGCACTGGAGAAGAGCATGTCTGAGATGCCTATCATGAGGCAGGCATCAGCCCAGGTGTTACCACTCATTCAAAGCTCACAGCAATCCTCACATGGACTGTTTCCACCTCTGTTTTACAGTTTAGAAAACAGGCTCAGAGAAGCTGAGAGCAAATTTCTGGAAGTCCCACAGCTACAAAGGTGCAGAAATAGAATTCACATGCAGGTCTGAGAAACTCCAAAGGCCAAGCTCTTTTCAGAGTATCCTATTGCTCCGCCCCAGAAAAGGTATATGCCAGAAAAGGGGGGAAAGGTGAGTTTAAAGCACCTTTTGTGTTTTAAAAAAAGTGAAATCTATAGCAAATACTCAATTATTAAATTTTTAATTCACTTGAATTAAACAACTGAGGTCCTCAGAACATCACAGAGATCCTATTCATCCATCTACAATTGCAAGGAAAGAAAATTATAATCAGTGTTGCAAGGTCCATTGTTAGCCAGAGGTTCTGACTAAATGTATCTGTGATGCTTTTGATTAGGACAAGGACAAAACTAAGGGGTGAACTTGACCAAATGCTCGGGAAGCACTTATGAAACCAAACTGCAACTACTTTGTACAAACTGGTAGAGTTCGTCAGAACCTCTGAGGCGCAAAGCCACTCACGTTGTGATTTGCTGAAATGTTTGTATTAATGCAGTGGTTGCTTCTGCTATAAAAGGTTTCCCTATTCCTTCTATTTTAGCCCCCACACTATGTTACATGTCAGGTATGACAGTGCAGAGAGCACTTCCTGATTTTAATGATTTATATTTTCAAAGTTGTTTGGTAATCAAACCCATGGTCTCAGAGGATAAGGTTATAAAGATGGCTAAATTTGAAGTTAGTCCACTGAAGCGATCTGGCAGATTTAGGAAGCATAACACAGGCAGTCTGAGGAGATGGAGAGAAGATGAGTTTGGTGTCATGAGAACAAGGTTCTCACTAAATCATGTTTCATAAACTTCATTTGTTAATAATAGTAATACCATTAATCATGCTCTAACTCTCTGGATGTGCCAGACATGGTTATTGGTATTTTATGCATTTTTTAATACTTATAGTTCTCTAAGGTAAGTACTACAATTTTATTTAGAGAAACATGAGACACAGAGAGGTTAAATAATTTGCTCCATGTCTCACAGCTGGTAAATGGAATTAAGATTTTTAAAATGGAAAAAAAAATTATCCATCCTCAGATTCAACTTAAAGGTATGTGTGAAAGCACTCAGAAAACTCTTAAGGGTAATACATATTGTGGGGGTTTTTTTGGTTTGTTTTTTAGTTCCAAGTAAAAATGCCATAATGAATAAGATGGAAAAGGAAAATTTTCTCCTTTTTTGGTGAACACAGAAACAACAATAAAAACGAAGTTGACATGAAGCTCATCTTTGGAAATCTCACTTTGCCCTGTTAGCATTTTATCTGCAAACCTCTGAGTGTCTCAGGCCCCTCCTCATGTTCCTCTTGTCTTATGAAGATCCCCACGGAAGGCCTGCTTGAATTTCTAGGGAGGACAGAGTGATGGGAAGGGAGAGATAGAGTTCAGGTTTTTCTAATGTTCTCAAATGAGTGAGAGAAAAATACCAAGTGCTAGGTCAGTGGCTGATCCTGAGTTTTCCCTGGGCAATTCCCATAACCACAGCAGCCCTGTCCTGAGCAAGGCCTTGGGGAGTGAAGTCCATGATGCAGAGAGGTGGTCATGGGGTGTAAGTTAGGAAATAGCAGAGATATTTCCAGTTATTTTTCACCACATGAGTTAAAATGTAAATATCTTCTGATTATTTAAGAGGTCAAATATGAAGGCTGATTTAGAGGACATTCAATTTGAGAATAAAGTTGCTCAAATTAAAATTTTAACCAATTATAGCTCATACTAACACTTGATATCCAGAGACTACAAGACTACATTTTCAACTTCATATATTCATAATACTTCCTCTCAAGAGGAAGACATAATCCTCTTCCAAAACAAGTTCAACAAACACAACATATGCTATTTAGATATTTTGAACACTGTCCCATTTCACTGTGTCACCTACTGAAATCAAGATAATTCTCTTGGTTAGTGCCAGTTCAATGTGTGAGAGTAAAACCCATTACATTGGAGAGAGCTTTAAAACTAAATTTAATATTTGTTTTCTCAGACAATCTTAATTGCTGAAAGGAGAAAACTCAATTTTTGTCTCTGGGTGATAGATATCAATGAAAATTTTTAATGTGTGTATGAAAATGAACATTTATTACAAACCATCTTCTCTAATCTTTTCTGAGAGGAAAATGGCTCACTATAAAATATGTCTATGTTTCTTTTCTTGGATTCACTGGTAAATCTTTGAATACCTCTACTCAGTTATTTCTGAGCACCATATTAAATGTTCAAAAATAGTTGCCACAGATAAGGTAGGAAACATGGACCTAGAATGGTTTCTCCCCCACCCTCTTTTATCTTTTTGACTAAATGTTTATTTTATTACCCTAGCAGTAATTAAAGAGCAAAAGACCAAAATAAAGTTGAAATAAAACAGGTAATTTTCTTCATGATGAAAGTGGTGAAAAATCCTCAAATGTAAATTAATATGTTTAAATAAATTCTGGTGTAAAATTAGTGGCTATCATTGTAACCAACAAGGTGACTAAGGGCCATTTGAAAATTTGTAATGCTCTATGGAGGAACACCATAAGTTATTGGTTTTTATATTGCATTTTTAAGAATGAAGCTCTTTGAAGGATTAATAGGCATTTGAAAAACAATATTGGTTTAGCTAAGTGAAATTTCTCAGAGAACTGTTACTAGATGCCCAAGAGACATGATGGCCTGGGTCAGAGTAATCTAGTCAATTTTGGTCATCCAGACTTCCCGAGCTCAATGCTTATAACATGTTGCAACAGCTTTAAGTGAGAGGAACAAACAAGCTCATGAAACATCTATCTGTGGCCACCCGGAATACCTGAATTAAGTATTAAGGGTGCAATGGGTTAAGTGTCCAATGCTACAAATTTCTGAAAAGCTATGAGTAACATTCTCAGGATAAAGCAACAATGCCTAGGTCTTCATGGTAAACGTCAGCCTACCAAAGTCCTAGACATTTGCCTACAGATTGCTGGGCACAAATCTAGTATGACATTTTCATACAAATTTCTGAAAACGTATTTTAAATACGTATTTTAAATGTTTTGTTTTTTTTTCCTGCTACAACTTTAAGACTACTCTTTTTCTATCGAATCTGTATGAAAAAGAAAGGGTAGATTCTTATCTTTCACCAGGGAGCCTTTTGGGTATGTAAATAATAGTCACAGCCATGTGTTTGATTGATGCTCAGACCATGGTAGCATTTTGCATGGCTATTGGTGTTCAAGGTTTAAGTGTTGCACGTCTCCTAGTGGGGCTATTATATTTTAAGTAGCGTTCTTTTATTTCTCCTTCCCTCCTATATTTGATCTCAGATTATACCATAAAGGTAACCAGCTGCAAAAATGAATGAGTGCCCAAAGTCCTATGGAGTGGATAATCTGAATGGGCAGATAAGATCATCAGAGCAAGACCAGAGGGCAGTGTGTGGTTTGTTTTATGCTCACCAGAGTGCTCTTTCCTTTCACACCTGTTAGTCCTCTTAAATTGAGAACACAGTGTTCCGAACGTAGAATGTAGTTATAATGTGTAAGCAAGCCTATTTAGCTTAATTATGAAAACATAATGATGCCAGAAATCTGATAAGCTATCAAGATATTAAAAATCAGGTTTGGGGCATGTCTATTTCTTCTGATGCTTCCAATTCCATTGGAGAAAGGATGTACTGATAGGTTAATCTGGAAATCCCTCTAGGCAAATTCAGTCCTTTTCTCAGTTCCCTTCAACACCAGGATCATTTCATAGCCATGGATTATTTGTGCAATACTTTTCCTCCCTAAATGAGTTAGTGAAACTAAAACCTCTACATTTACACCTTGCTTCTACATTGATCCATTCATCTTTTCCCCTCTTTTTTTTGGAGGAAGTTAATCCAGGGAATGGTGTCTTTGTCTGTGACAGCATGACTAAAATAAATCTAAAGTTGGTGGGAGGGGCAGAAAGTGTCTGGAGACATGTGTCCTTATCCCATCTCTGCCAATAATTAATTGTGTGATTTAGAAGAGGCAATCAAGTGTTCTGCCTCCATTTTTCTTTTTTTGCAAGAAGGACTATTCTTGTGGATAAATTCTTAGGAAAGAGGATAATGCGTTACATATGGATGACAAAATACACTCAGCTGTGAAAACAACTCATCCACACTTATATTTTCTATTTCTCCACTCAATTCACTTATTCACCTTTCAACAAATATATATATTTGTATTCCAATTTTGTGGATGCTAAGCACTGGAGATAAGGCATTCCATCTATCAGATAATTCTTTTTCAGTAAATATAAACAAATATATGGATCAAATAATAAAATGTTAGGTGCCTTTGTAGGTTCCTTTCAGGCTACTTTAGGAGTGAATGGCAGGCCTGTCTATTCCAGTTGAGAGTATCGAGAAGTCCTGGAAAGGGGCATTTAGACAGAAACCTAAAAGAGAAGAATTAGTCAAAAGGAAGTGAAATGTCTTATACTGAGGAAACTGGTTGTGCAATAGTGTAAAGGTGAGAGAATTTCTCTTAGCTAAGAAACATAAGGTAAGAGAAATTCAGAACATGAATAATCTATATATATAAAAGCCTAAGCAACCAGTCAATTGCTCGACCGCTCGACCGGTAGCTATGATGCACACTGACCACCAGGGGGCATATGCTCAATGCAGGAGCTGCCCCCTGGTGGTCAGTGCGCTCCCACAGTAGCGGGAGTGCCGCTTAGCTGGCTAATGGGCACCTGGGCTCATGGCTCCTGGTCCTGGCATTGGGACTGACTGGGCGTGAGCCCACGGCAGCTTCTCCAGCACCGCGGGAGGAGCGAGGCTGCGATGATGAGTGGCTGTGCAGTCATGGGCGTGCTGGTATCACCCTAGGAAAGGTGCAGAGACCGCAGCAGAGCAGCAGCCAGCCTACTGAGTGGCGGCAGCAGCAGGCGCAGCAGGAGCTGAGATGAGTAAGAGCAGTGCAGTGCCCAGCCCGGGCTCAGGCTCCTCCCTGGCCACCTGCCGCTTCTGACCCACTACTTTGTGCTGTGCAGGATCATCGTGGACAGCACTGGAGCCTGACAAGCTGGCGGGGAAGGCCAGGCTGCAGCAGCACGGAGGTCCACTGATCCCCACAGGTCAGGCCAAGGACCCCACCGGTGCACGAATGTGTGCACTGAGCCTCTAGTAGAGTATAAAAGGGATAGTGGTGAGAGGTAGAGCGTCTGATTGACCATGACAATGAGAGGACTTTGAAGAGTTGAACTAGAAGAGCTTAATTAGGTCTAAGTTTGAAAATGTTATCTCTGGATGTGGAGAACAGAGGAAGTAGGTATCTTTAGGTTGCTTAATAAACATTGGTTGTTGCAAAGTACTCTTCAAAGCCTGAAGACATAAAAATCTTCATATTCTCACACAGCAGTTTTTGGAAATGGATTCTTGGTCTAAATTTTTAATTCTATTTTTTCAGAGACGTGTATTATGGAAGCATTTTTATTTTTTCCATGACACCAATAAGAAAAGTGCTCAAATGAGAGGCACACCTTCATGAGTACATTAGGTGATTAAATAATTTGTTCATTTGTCATTTTCACATTATCATTATCATCATTGCAGCATAGATAGTCCCATAGATGAGTTACATAGGTAAGATGAGCTTTGGTGACACACAATGCCCATTAAGTTTAGGTATAGCTCCTCCCTCTTTTCTACTACTTTAAATGTTTGTATCAAGACTGTAGCTGAGATCTCACCAGTTTGGCTCAGTGGATAGAGCGTTGGCCTGCGGACTGAAGGGTCCCAGGTTCGATTCCGGTCAAGAGCATGTACCTTGGTTGCAGGCACATCCCCAGGAGGGGTGTGCAAGAGGCAGCTGATCAATGTTTCTCTCTCATCGTTGTTTCTAACTCTCTATCCCTCTCCCTTCCTCTCTGTAAAAAAAAAAATCAATTATATATATAAAAGACTGTAGCTGAGAATTACAGTTTAGAAGTCCCCATATCTTGCATAATTGGGGACTGTTCTCCTAGTTATCTTACCTTCTTTGGAAGCTGATTTATTTTTTACTGCTTTATAAGTACTACATATGGTAACTAGTTTTGGTACACAGTATATTGTTTATTCATTAGGTATCTGCTGCAATCTATATTCCTTATTTGGCTCTCTTTAAGTCTTGGCTCTGATCATTTCATATTATTTCAGTTGTTTGGACAATGCTGGTCCCTGATAGGGCAGTTCAGTGTCTCATTCTCATTCATCTTCAATAAATGAGAAAATAGAAAACAAAGAGGCTGGAATAATGACTTGGAAGTGGTCTTTCCTCCCACCCTTATTCTTATTTTTTCTATATAAGCCCCAGTTGTTTGTGTTTTCTGACATCCCTTTTCCCAGAGACAGAAATAGTGAAAACATGGAAGCAGTCTGTGACCATTTAAAAACAAAATAAAGAGAAAAGATTTAAGTGTAAATAGGACATAACCCTCACAAAATAATAATTTTCTATGAACCTTTCTGGAATTCTGCATAAATTAACTCAGTTATTAACAACAAAAATCTTTATTTAGAAAACATATTTAAAAATTTTTAATTGAAAATGGGTATAAGCTCGTTTATATTAGGTCTTGTATATACTTCAACAACAACAACAAAATTGTAACATAAAGCTATGTGAAATGGAAATTATAATCTTGATTTTTTATTGCTTCATTTAGTTTATTAGCCTGAATAATTTCATATAAAATAAAACTAAATAACTCTATCTATCTATCTATCTATCTATCTATCATCTATCTATCTATCATGTTATATACAAATTACATAAAGTACTGAGGTTCAAAATAGAAAGTTAGGAGAATTTCATATACTGCAAATGCTTTCTTTATTCAGCAATCTAGAAAATGATGGGCTGAGGGTTTTTTAAACAAAAGAATAATTTAAAATATTTAATATACTTTACATAACCATTTTACACATATAGGGCCTTGGATTTTGTAGGAAACATAAAGATTATTTAGTAGTACAATCTTACCAGATGAATGAGTACTCTCTGTAACATTCATAATAAGAGTTAACTTTATATTTCTAGTGATGAGAAATGTACCCTCTCCCTTGAAAGCCAGACATATTTTCAGACAAAATAAATTTTAGACAGTTTTCCTTTACAAGGAGTTACTAATACTATCTTTCTGCAATTTTTAACTGGTTTTCATTCTGCCCTCCAAGGGTCCCAATAAATAAACCTAATGTCTGTTACACCTGATGATGCTTCAGATATTTGGAAATGGCTCTTACATTTCCATTATTTCCCATCTCCTATTAAACATCCTAAATTTTTTCAACTGTTATTCAGACTTTTGTTTGTCAAAGACCTGTTGAATCCAGACACACAGACCTGACACAATGATCCCTAGGTAGTGGAACCAGAACAGTGTAGTCATCACCTTCTTTGCTCTTGAAATAATGACAAAACAAACAAACAAACCACAAAAAAATGTTTTTGTCACCTTTTCTAATTTGCAGAAAGGTATCTGTTACATTGAAGTGTCCTTACACTTGTGGTTTTGTGGTTTTTTATTCAAGTTTTGACTTCTTTTAAAAAGATTTGCATTTTAAAAAGTATACAAAAAATGGGCAATGGACCTAAATAGATACTTTTCAAAAGAAGTCAGAAGAAAGGCCAAGAGACATATGAAAGCATGCTCAAAGTCACTAATCATCTGAGAAATGCAAATCAAAATGACAATGTGGTACTGTCTCATACCTCTCAGAATGGCTATCATCAACAAATCAACAAATGACAAGTGCTGGTGAGGATATGGAGAAAAAGGAACCCTCATGCACTGCTGGTGGAAATGCAGACTGGTGCAGCCACTGTGGAAAACAGTATGGAGTTTCCTCAAAAAACTAAAAATGGAACTCTCATTTGACTCAGTGATCCCACTTCTAGGAATATATCCCAAGAAACTAGAAACACCAATTAGAAAGGATATATGTACCCCTATGTTCATAGTAGCACAATTCACCATAGCTAAGATTTGGAAATAGCCTAAGTGCCCATCAGCAGATGAGTGGATTAAAAAACTGTGGTACATCTACACAATGGAATGCTATGCTGCGGTAAAAAAAGAATGAGTTTTTACCATTTGCAACAGCATGGATGGAACTGGAGAGCATTATGCTAAGTGAAATAAGCCAGTCAATGAAGGAAAAATACCACATGATCTCACTCATCTATGGAATATAATAAACTGATTAACAAAAACAGATCTAGAGACAGAGAAACATCGATCAGACCGTCAAACCTTAGAGGGAAGGTAGGGGAGGGTGGGGGTAAGGGGGAAAAATCAACCAAAGGATGTGTATGTGATAAGAAAAAAGTATGTGATAAGAAACCAGCCTAGTCAGCTTGACCCATGAATCAAGAGGTCTTAGTTCAATTCCTGGTCAGGGCATATACTAGGGTTGTGGGCTCAATCCCCAGTAGGGCGTGTGCAGGAAGCAACAAACTGATGATTCACTGTCATCATTAATGTTTCTATCTCTCCCTCTCCTCTCTTCCTCTCTCTGAAATCAATAAAAACATATTTTAAAAAAACACAGAAAAAGGGAATCAGATTATATTAGGTTTTCATACAAACCATTGCTCAGATTAAAGAGCTTCTTATAGGAGTTTGTTCTTTTAGGTTATTAAATTGAAAATAGAAACATGTAAAGTGTACCTTTAAACATAATAATTTATAATATAATTTTCTTCATTTTTGCTATTTTATCTCTGAATATTTTTAATTATTATTTTAATTTATAAGGGAGTCAGTAATTTCTTTCATTTTTTCTCTATTTTTCCCAACCACAATTGAATTCCTTCCTAAAGTCAATGCATATTTTTAAAACTCTGAGTTGTATTATTTTTAATCCAGCAAACTTGCCTTACTAACTTGAAATGCAATCAATCACAGATCTAGTTGCTGTTCTTAAATTCACACCTGAATATTATTTCTTCAATTGTGCTTTCCATTTCTTTCTTTATTCTCTTCCCCAACATTCTTTCACTTTCAGAATTTATCAACCCGTTGCTTAATTGTTTCAAGTTACATTCTAGTAGCTGTAGCACAAATCTAATTTAATGGAACAAGAATATTCTCCATCTTATCTGACAATTAGGGAATATAGTGTCCTGCTCTCCTGGTTTATAACTACTTTCTACATGGGAGAAAGAAGTGAAGAGGTATTAAATGAGAGAGGGAATCTATTATAGGTAGACCTCTTAGTGATAGAAAAATAAATATGCAAAGAATGTTGGCATGCACTGGATAAATTGGTAAGAAAATTGGTTTATTTTATTGTATAGTCTTACAAATTTTAGGTGCTTTGTATACAGGGTGTAGAAAAATAAGTATACACACACATGAACTAATTTAAGAAAAATAGATCGTTTTGGTTTTTTTTTTTTGAAATTTCTGAATACACTTTCTAATTCATTCTATGAGGCCAGTATTACCCTAATATCAAAAACAGAAAAGTATAATATAAGAAAACTTGCAGACCAATATCTATCATGAACATAGAAGCAAAACCTCAATAAAATATTAGCAAATAGAATAGAACAGTGTATAAAAGGAATTATACACTTTGACCAAGTGAGTTTATCTTAGGTATGCACACTAGTTCAACATCTGATAATCAATTAATGCAATCTATTATATCAACAAGTTGAAGGGAAAAATCATATGACCCTATCAATAGATATAGAAAAGACATTTGACAAAATCCAATATCCATTCATAACAAAACAAAATAAAAAACAAAAACAAAACAAAACAAAACAAAAAACCTCTCAGCAAACTAGGAATAGCTAGATCTTCAACTTGATGAGTAATGCTTATAAAAAAAACCCTACAGCTAACATCAAACTTAATGATGAGAAACTAGAGGCTTTCCAGCTAAGCTCAGAAACAAGGCACATACAAACATATGTCTCCTCTATAGGGCCTTGACCTGAAGTGTTGAGAGGGCAGTTCAATTGACTGGTGCAGTTCAAACCCATGTTTGTTCAAGGGTTGGGAATCTATGTGGAGGGCTGACTTAAATTATACATAGAGTTTTTAATGTGCAGGCAGATTGTACCCCTGTTGTTCAAGGGTCAACTGTGTATGGAAAGGCAAGAAAGAGACTAGCCAACACAATATTGAAGGAGATAAACAAAGTTGAAGAATGGACACTACCCAACTTCAATACTTACTATAAAGCTACAGTGATTAAAACAGTGTGGCATTGGTCAAAGAATAGCCAAATAGATCAATGGAATGGAATAGTGAGCCCCGACATAGACCCACAGAAATATAGCCAAATGATCTTTACAAAGGAGCAATGGCAAAGAAATGAATAAAAGTTAGCCTTTTTAAACAAATGTATAGGAAAAACAGTACATCCATGTGCAAAAATATACATTTAGATACAGACCTTACATTCTTTCCAAAATGTAATCCAAAACGGATTATAGATTTAAATATAAAATCCAACGCTATATAAATCCAAGAAGAAAACATATGAGAAAATCTAAATTACCTTGGATATGTTTCTGGCTTTTTAGATACAACACTAAGAGTACTCATAAAAGAAACAATTGATAAGCTGGACCTCATTAAAATTAAAAACTTCTGTTATGTGAAACACATTGTCAATAGAATGAGAAGACAAGCCACAGACTTAGAAAAATATGTGCAAAGGCATATTTAATAAAGGATTGTTATCTGAAATATGCAGAGAATTGTTAAAACTCTACAATAAGACAACCAACAACCCAATTTAAAAATGGACAAAAGACCTCAGAGACCTCATCAAGAAGATATACAGATGACAAATAAGCATATGAAAAGCTGCGCAATAGCACACATCATCAGGGGACTTCTAATTAAAACAACAATGAGATACCACTATACACATTAGAATGACCAGAATCCAGAAGATTGATTGACAACATCAAATGCTGGTGTGTATGTGGAGCAACAGGAACTCTCATTCATTGCTGGTGAGAATGTAAAATGTCAAAGCCAATTTTAAAGACAGTTTGGCTGTTCCTTACAAAACTAAGCATATTCTTACCATACAACCTAGCAATTAGGCTTCTTGATATTTATTCAAATGAGTTGAAAAGTTATGTACACACAAAAACCTACACACAGATGTTTAGAGTAGCTTTATTCATAAGTGTCAAACTCAGAAGCAACCAAGATGTCCTTTAGTAGGTGAATACGTTTTTAAAATCTAGGACATGCAACAAATGTAATATTATTCAGCATTAAAATGAAATAAGGTAGCAAGCTTGAAAAGATAAGTAGGAACTTTACATGTTTACTACAAGGTGAAAGAAGCTACACAGTGTATGATTCCAACTCTAGGATATTTTGGAAAAGGCAAAATGATGGAGACAATAAAAAAGATCAGTGGTTATCAGGGATTAAGGGGAGGGAAGGATGAATTGGCAAAGTACATAGGATTTTTAGGGCAGTACAAACTATTCTATATGATTCTAAAATGGTGGGTACAGTTCATTACTCATTTGTCCAAATCCATAGGATGTACAAACACCAAGTGTGAACCCTGATATCAACTTTGGACTTTGGGTAATAATGATGTCAATGTAGCTTCATTGATTGTAACAAATTTTTACTTTGGTACTGATAGTGGGGAAAGTTTTGCATATGTGGGGAGCAGAGGATATACTTTCTGCTCAATATTGCTCTGAAATTGCTCTAAAAGTAAATCCTATCTAATAATAGACAAACATGGTAATTAACCGTACCTTCGCTACGCCTCCCATTGGCTAATCAGTGCAATATGCAAATTAACCGCCAACCAAGATGGCGGTTAATTTGCATACATAGGCTCCAACCGCGGAGCGAAGACTGAATTGAAAATGGAAAAGTAGTAATTATATTTAATACTTGTTGAGTACTCATTAACTACCAAATTCTTTTTAAAAATTTGTTACACCCTAGCCGGTTTGGCTCAGTGGATAGAGCGTCGGCCTTCAATTATAGAAGGTAAATAAATCCCAGAATTAAAAAAAAAAAAAAGTAGAGGCTGGGAGCTTCAGTCGCCGGCCAGCCTAAATATGGCCCTCAGCCCCTCATCCAGACTGGCCAGGCACCCCAGTGGGGACCCCCACCATGAAGGGGGTGTGACCAGCTGCAAACAGCCATCATCCCCTCACCCAGGCTGGCCAGGCACCCAAGCGGGACCCCCACCCTGATCCGGGACACCCTTCAGGGCAAACCAGCCGGCCCCCACCCGTGCACCAGGCCTCTATCCTATATAGTAAAAGGGTAATATGCAAACTGATCCTAACAGCAGAAAGACTGGGAATGACTGGTCACTATGACACACACTGATCACCAGGGGGCAGATGCTCAATGCAGGAGCTGCTCCCTGGTGGTCAGTGCGCTCCCACATGGGGGAGCTCTGCTCAGCCACAAGCCAGGCTGATGGCTGCCAGTACAGCGGTGGTGGTGGGAGCCTCTCCTGCCTCCTCAGCAGCGTTAAGGATGTCCGACTGAAGCTTAGGTCTGCTCCCTGCTGGCAAGTGGACATCCACCAAGGGCTGCCGGGCTGTCAGAGGGATGTCTGATTGCCAGCTTAGGCCCAATCCCCCGGGGAGCAGGCCTAAGCCAGCAGGTTATCATCCCCCGAGGGGTCCCAGACTGCAAGAGGGCACAAGCCAGGCTGAGGGACCCCTCCCCCCAGTGCACAAATTTTTGTGCACTGGGCCTCTAGTTATATTTATAAGAAAAAATAAAGAATTAGTAGTAGCAACAACAGCTTGGATGGCTCTCAAAGGCATTATGCTGAATGAAACAGGTAATTATAACAGGTTATATAAATGCAGACTCCCATTTATATAACACTAGAGGCCTGATGCATGAAAATTTGTACAAGAATGGGACTTCCTTCCCTTGGCTTCTGGCACCACCTTTGCTCCAGCTGGAAACGCCTTTCAGCCTTCGTTTTGGCCCGGAGCCACCTTTCTGCCTTCCCATGCTGCCCAGAGGCCCAGAGAGGCTGGGGAGGTGTGGAATGCGTAGTGTCCCACCCCCGGCCGCTCGGCACCTGCATATGCAAATTAACCCACCATCTTTGTTGGGTTAATTTGCATTCCCACACCTGATTGGCTGGTGGGTGTCATGAAGGTATGGTCAATTTGCATCTTTCTCTTTTATTAGTGTAGATTATATAGTATTTTAAAAATGATGAAATTATAGAAATACAGATTAATGGTTAAGATGTAGGGATATTGGGCAGTGGCACTGGGTATTACTATAAAGCTGTAGCATCTTCGTGGTAATAGAATAGTTCTGTCTCTGGATTGCATGGTGGTTATAGGAATCTTCACATGTAGTAGAATGACAAAGAGCACACACATTGATGTTAGTTTCCTGGTTTGAATATGGCACTATGCTTATGTGAGTTGTTACTATTGGCAAAAACTGGGTAAGTGTATATGGGACCTCTTTGTATTATTTTGCAACTTTGTTAAATCTATAATCAATTCAAAATCAAAAGTTAAAAAACAAAATAAAACAAAAGAGGATGCTTCAGGTCTTGGCTAGAGGTAACTTGAAAAGATTTGAGGGGCCCTTTGGGGCACTCAACAGGGGTGTTTATAGAAGAATAACCAGCATCCTACTGTGTCCCAGTGAGCATAGTATCAGGGAAGGAAGCTGGCCATTGGCCTGAAGCCAATGTGTCTTTTCTGAGGAATGTAGGTAAATAAAAGCTGTAACCAGTCTCATATCCTCAAAATGCCCCTGCTGTTGGTAGTCTATTACCTGGAATGGTTACTGGGCATAATTCTTTGCCTTACATTTTCTATTAAAATCTGCTATTTTTGTGTCCAGCCGTCCTCCCTCTCCTCTTCCTCCTTCCCCTCCTTTTTCTCTCATTTTCAAATTTAGTCAATTTAGGAGATTCATCTGATTGAACAACAGGATGGACTTTAGAAGATAAATTGCTTCCTGGTCAGGATTCCCAGAATGGCACAAATTTTTATATTAAACCTTTGAAAAAGAAGAAAAAAACTAAATCCCAGTATCCATTACCAGAAAGCAAGTGAAGGCATCTTAAAAATATAGTTATCAATTAAACAAAGAAAGACCAGAGCAGTGCTCAAAGAATCCATGTTTGCAGGAGAGAATAATCCTGTAATTGCCACTTGTCAGAAAAGGTCTCTGTATGTGTGGGAGAAAGCCATTATTTAAATTATGGAGCATTAAAGATCAAAGGTGTTCTGCCAAGGATGTTTAGTTGCTTTAAAACATATAAATATATAAAAAAAATACAAGACTTGTGACCAAGATTTTAGCAGACACTGAAGATAGCAAAAGAGAATTTCTCTCTTTGAAGAAAGAGAAACACACTTTCTTTGTATTTCCAAGTCTTTTCTATCACATAAAGAACGGAGTCCTTTGTGATGATTCATGATGCAAAAGAAATATTTCCTAGCAGGAGGTAATTGTATTGCATCTGTCTCTTCATCATTTGCTTGTTTCCAATACGGGCTCCTTTATTTAGATTTGCCACATGGCCATGGACATGCAAGTAGAGTGAAAATTCCATTATGCCATTTGCCTCTAAAATCCTACAAATATCTTCATGCCATATATTTTTAAATTTTAAAGCCTCTTAATATGAAATAAAAATACTGTCAAAATATCTCCTCTTATTTTCCATCTCTATTTCCTTTAAACTTGGTGTTCTGGTAATTCGATTTACTCATGGCTGTTTGAGTCACCATGTTGTTTCATACCACCACATAAGGGCACATTTTCCCCCTCTCTGGAGGCCATTCCTCCCCCAGCACACACAGACACACACACACACACACACACACACACACACACACACACACACACTGTTTCACTCCCTCTCAACCAGGTAATCTTAGTTCGTTTGGACTGCTATAACAGATGACTGTAGGCTGAATGGCTCATAAACAACAAAGATTTATTTCTGACCATTTAGAAGGACTGGAAATCCAAGATTAAGGTGCTGGTATATTTGGTGTCTGGTGAGAGCTTCCAGTTGAAGATAGTCATCTTCCTACTGTGTTTTCACACAGCAGAAGCCGTGAGAGAGCTCTCAACCTTATGGGCTCCACCTTTATGATCTAATTATCTCCTAAGGACTCTAACTCCTATTACTATCACATTGGGCCTTAGGATTTAACATGACATTTGGGGGGGACACAAACATTCAATATAGAGTGACAGGCTAACTTTTACTGATACTTCACACATAGTGAGCCATCCCTTCTGGGTGCACCAGTGTTCCCAACACATCCCTATCAAAGACCTTCCAACAAGCAGCAAGAATTACCTATTGACTCATCAAACACCACCCTAAATTAAGGCCCCTATGAGTCTGGCTAGTGTTGCTCAGTGGTTAAGCCTTGACCCATGAACCAGGAGGTCACAGTTGGATTCCTGGTCATGCCATATGCCCAGGTTGCAGGCTCAAACACCAGTAGGGCCAGCCAATTAATAATTCTCTCTCATCATTGATATTTCTATCTTTCTCTCTGCCTCTCCCTCCCTCTCTTTCTAAAATTAATAAAAACATATTTGAAAAAAAAATAAAGGTCCCTAAGAGAGCAAGGCCACATTATCCACATTTCTCAACAACTCAGCACACAGTAACCATTCAATAAATGAAATGAAATTAATATTTTAAGTTATATTAGCTTCTATCTCATGCTTTATCAACTCAAAAATCAGTCCATTAGAACTCAGGACAGTTTTGGAACTGAATACTCTGTATTATATATATATTTTTAGGGTTCCTAGGAAACCCTTGGATGTTACTCATGTGATCTCTGTGATGCTCCTTTAAGCAGTAATTAAATTTTGAAACTAATTTTAGGAGGGTATTTCATAGCAGACTTTTAATCTTTCTGTTGAGAATATAAGTTCTTAGGCCATCAATATGTCTCTGGTACAGGTGTTTGTAAACATCCCAAAGTTGTCAACAGGATTTGTGGGTATGTGCATTTTCTGGGGAGGGAAGCTCTAGCTTTCTTGAAATATTCTAAGTTTTCTGGAAACAAGAAAACGAAAGTACTAGAGAAATTATCAAGTCCACAGGATTTCGGAATAGGTGCATTTTCTGGAGAGAGATCCTATAGTTTTCTTGATATATACCTGCAGGAACCATGCCAGAGTCACCAGACAGCCAAGGCTAATTAGAACATAGAGGCCTTGTTAATAGTATGCCAGATGGCCAAGGCCACTCTGAATATGGGAATCTTAATCAGAATGTTCAAGGCTAAGATGCCATACACAGGTGCAAGGACACACGGTACATTGTGTCCTTCTATAAACCAAAAATATGATACTACTATTGGCATGAGGCCTCTTTTGTCTAAGTGCTATAATACATAGTACTGACCAGCCAGCATACTGATGCTGCTGCTGCTGTGAGAGGAGTGCAGGAAAGGCTGGGGAGAGGGGAGAGGCCAGAGAGGCAAGAATGGAGAGCTCAGGTACTGCTACTATGTGAGACAGTGAGTCTAGGGGCAGCGTGTGGCTGCACAGATAATAGCTGTGGGTACAGAGGCTAATCCTGCTTTTAAGGGAAAGATGTATTTTGTTCACCAGCTGGTGTGCGGCTGCCTGTTTTATGGACTGCTTGAAGAACTGTTTTGTCTGATGGCTATATGGCCACTGGCTCCTACAATAAAGACTCATTCTTATACACCCACAGCTTCTCATGGCTTCTCTGCCTAAGACCCGGCATCCAAGAAGATCAAGTCCATGGCAGAGGGGCTTGGACTCAACAGTTAGTGTAGCCAACAGGGTTTGAGAAGGAACTTGCCTGACAGTTGGCATAGTCATTAGTAGGATTCGGAAGGATATATGGACTCAGAGCACCAGTGCTCATGCTATACTCCTGCTGTGCCCTGACAATCCCAAATAGTCTGGAAAGAAGAAAAGAAAAAGGAGAGAAAAAATTACCAAATAGGAGGGAAAGGTAGATATTTAGAGAATGCAGGAAGGAGAAATGATGCTCAAAAAGTATAAAGTGATACATAAAAAGAAAATGAATAAGGCCATGGACAAATCTTGCTTAGTCAAACTTTGTCCAAACTTCAATGCGGCATGACATTATATACTTTTGGGGAGTATGTGTGTCTGAGTGTAAATATATTTCTTCTATCTCCACTAGAGTGAGAAATGCCAACAAAGGGCTTAAAATAGAACACACAGAACCTCAGTATCTTGGTAACTTATTTTTCTAAGTTACAATATCCAATGGGTCTCCATAAAATGGCATATTATTTATAACATACTGGTTTTTGAGCAAAATGAATATAAAATATTTGGCACCTGGGCATAACTATCTCTAGCAGAAAGATATTCCATTAAAAAGGAACTAAAATTAACATATCAAAAGCCTTGCTTTTTTCCTCAGGTGCAATACCTATGACCAGGATGAGGACAAATTTCTATAGTCTCCCAGTGAGAGCAAAAAAGGAGTCCGTGAGCACATCTCACTGCGACCTATGCAGACATTTATTCTGGGGAATCTCCAGATATGAAGGCTTTTGTAGCTGTGGAGGAACTGTTCATAGAATTAAAGTTCCAGAGAAAAAGGGAGAAGTGAAAAAATTGTCTAAGATGTCTGCCTTAATTAAACACAATTAATTATGAAACCAATTGATCCTGAACCAGTTGGCAATTTTAACTCACCATTGAAAACAAACCAAAAAAAATCAACAGATTTTCAAGATTCCCACCTTAAGAAGGAAAAGCACAGCATTTATAAATGAAAGGCAAGACATTTGTTTAACCCCAAAACCACATTGCCTGGCTCTTTTGAGAATTCTCACAGGCCACTGTTTGGTTGAATGCAGTTTGAAGACTTTTGACCACAGGATTTAATTTACTAGATTCATGTATGTGTCAGTCACCCAAGTAAGGAGGCCAAGTAGAAGTATTTTTAGCAAACATTCCTACAGTGAGCACCTTAATTTGCTGTCTCATAAAAATCAGGAACGGCAAGGCCTGTTTGCAAACATTCTGATTTTACATGCATTTTTAATACAATGTGTTTCGTAAAAACCTTACAGAGTGGTTACATCTTGTTAGTAATGGTCCTTCATCTCGAATCCCTGGAGGGTTTTTTATTCTGGGAAAAGAGGCTCTAGACACCCCTGGGTACTATTTAGGAGAAATGACTGCATGATCATCTACTCCCATGTCAGTTCATGTTAAAATTTTTTATGGCACTGTCAACATTTGGTCAATAGCAAATAACTTATTGCCATCGTCTATTGCAATAACAAGTAAATATTTGTCAATAATAATGCAAAAAATAGCTTGTCCAACCTGAGCTCCTGTGTGGATGAAGCTAAATCAAATGTGTATAAAGGGAAGAAGAGAAGAGGATGTCTACGATTAAATCTGGTTATGGAAGGTATTTGATATCTCTGTGTCTAGGGGAAGATTCATGTCCTTAAATAACATAGAAAGAGAGCTTTGAGGAATGAATAAAAATAAGTATATGAGTAAAGATCTTCTCAAATAGAGCAAAGGAGGTTTTCTTAAGAGTACTCAAGTTAGGAGAGTATTGAAAATCTTTTACAGAATTAACAATACTATTTTACATACATACTCTTCACAGTGAGATATTTTTTGATGCAAATTTTAATGAAATTATAATGTTTTGTGTGCACAGTTGCCAGGAATAGAGAAACATTTTAGAGTCAGGAGCTCTTCCTTTGATTATCCATGCAAGCTGCTGTCACTTTGCCTACTTCACCTTGTGATGGTCCAGGAAAAAACGTCTGTACCTGAGCCTGTCACAGGGGCTCTGAGAAATGCATGGGATATTTGCACGCTTCCTGCCCTTAAATGTCAAATCCATTATATAGTACTACCTCCCAAACTCGGCAAAGCACTCTAAGGCATTAATTCCCTGAAGCATGATCAGATCATAAAGTCTGAGAGTTACACTGGCATTTGGGGTCATCTAATCCCATTCCTCTCCTTAAAATAAGAGTCTCCACACCAGCCCATGTGCTGGCACGGCAGGCAATCTCCAGGAAAGGTACTGTCTCTTAGCTCTGGGGCAGACATTTTTACTGATGCTCATTCTCTCAGTGTTGAAGAGATCTCCTTCTTTCTATTGATATTAGTTCAGACTATAGTTACATCTATCTAAATTCCCATCACAGCCCTTTAAGATAGCTATTAACTCTCCCCACCCACCTCCCCAGGCCCCCAGATTTCCTCCTATTTCTCCTTATAATGGCTCCTTATATAGTGTGGTTCCCAAACTCTTTCCCATTTTGGTGACCCTCTTCTGCACATAATTCAATTTTATGGTGCCACCTCACACTTGGAGCCTCATCTTCCATGTGTATTTTGACCATTGAGAGCTAAGCATCCCCACCTTTATTTATTCGAGCACTATAATTGCAACAGAAGTTTCCTTTATCTTATTATTAGTTATCTATGACATAGATTCACAGGGTACTAGTGATGTGAACTCTACTCTGCTTTTCTCAATAAAGACATTGGACATAGTGCCAGCACAGGAACTCTAGAATATGGACACAGGCACAAGCCCCATTAGGAGAAACAAAGAACAGGGCGTGAATTTGAACCCAGGAACAATGCACAACCTTATAATAGAACATTGCCTCGGAGTCTAGCTAAAACAAAACTTTATTGATTAAAGATATAATTCTAATCATAACAATAACCGATTGCTATTTTATAACTTCATGTTTCATCTACTTGATTGCTTTGAATACTTATTACAGTACTGAGAGGTAGGTATCATTATCCTTCATTTATAAGTGAGAAAACTGGACTTCACAGTAGTAAAGTACATGACCAAGGTCACACAGCTAGTCAAGCTGGAACCCAGGAAGGTCAACGTGTTTCTGGAGCCCTTGTTCATAACCAGAGTGCACAAAGCCTCTTAAATATGGCTTCCTCACCTTGGGATTGATCCAGGGATCTGGAAGCTGCCCTGAGTGTGAAGACAGGTGTCTGTGGATCAGAGCTGGTTAAGCAGGGAGAATGTAGGAGCTGGGGGCCTGTGGAGACTTAAGTTTAGCACTTACCAACAAGGTAATTTTACTATCACACTAGTCAATGTGACATTACTGAGCCACAAGGATGACATGGAGTGCCTTGTACAAGACAAACCATTAACACTCTTACTTCCTCTCTTGTAACAACTTAGAATGTTGGCTTCAGTAGAAGAGGTTAGCATCAGTATGGTTAAAACATGGAAATATGTCAAAAGAAAATTTCTCCTCCACCCACACCAAAGGAAGGATATAATCTTTGTGATCAGAAATAGAGATATTTATTTATTTATTTATTTATTTATTTATTTATTTATTTATTTATTATTCACCAGAGAATATGTTTTTCATTGATTTTAGAGAGAGGAGGCGGAGGAGGAGGAGGAGGAGGAGGAGGAGGAGAGGAGTTTCTATATGAAAAAATAGCTGATGCCCAAATGGTCTTACACATTTCTCCAAGAAGTCTGTTCTGTGGTAGTTATCAATGCTATAGCTATTTTAGGATTTTTTTCTAAGTTAACTTACATCCACCTTTTGTTAATTTTATTGACTTCAATTTCCATTAAAAATAATTCAGCCACTTATTTTGATTTTTTATTATTTAAAGAGTACTTAAAAATTATTGCAATAATAAATTTCAGAAGAAATGAGTAGGTAAATAGTTTTAACTTTGGTCTATTTTGCTATTTTCCTTTCTCCTTCTGTGCCTGGGCCTATGTTTATTGAACTCCATAGAATGCCAAGACAGCATTTGTAAAGGGAATTTATTTAACTCTGGGTGAGTTGTACAAATGCAATAATGTGGCCCAACTCTTGTTTAATTTTGAAGGCTTTCTCCTAGACAACACTGCTCATAATGGACAGTTCAAGCTAAATTATCCATTATTGTTCCCAAAGTTTACAATTAAACTATCGATCAAAACTGGCAGCGATTCCTCCAGCAGCCTGAGCAAAGAGGCACTGTACTGCCTCAGAACCTGAGTGTGTGCAGCCCGGAGAAGGTGCCGCAGACAGACAGGTAACAGACTGACAGACAGACACACCCTCCCCCTGTCATCCTGGGATGCAGCCTGTGGGAATTTTCCTTGAGCCAAGGAGCAGGCTGCAACCAGGAATATGTAGTGTGTGTGTGCGCAGTTTCAATAGCCAGAGGTCCCCGCAATTTGTGACCCCTATCCCAGGCTGTAAAAATTGGAGTTTAACAGGTTCGGCTCCATAGGGAACCAACCTCAGCTTTTAGGCTCCTTCAGATACTGCAGAATGCATCTTTTCTGGGGAATTCCACAATAAAATGACTGTTATTTATCATTACAAACCTCTTTATCATTTAGTCAATAAAAGGCCTCTCTCTCTCTCACTTTTTTTCCTGTGGCGTGCTCAGAGTCAGAAATCGGTATTAGTCTCTCCTGGCCTGAAGGCAGGAGATGTCAAAAGCTAAATCATGATCTACCCTGGCTTCCTAGCTAAATTGTGTATGAAGGCCTGAGGCAAAAAGGTGCTATGCTCATTATTTGAAACAGAGAATTTTTTCTCTCTCTTTTAGTTTTTCTTTCTTTTTCTCTTTCCTCTTTTTTATGTATTGAGACATGATAAATACATGTATGACTCTGAAGACAGTGGACGTGAGACAAGGCAACAAGAGCTTAATGTGTTGCCTTCATATATTTCCTGATCAAGAAATAAAAAGTGGATTGTCATTCAAACAGAAGAGAACAGTGGGTTTCATCTCTTGAACTTTTTGATCGGAGTGAAATAAGAAGTGTTGTTTATGACTGGATGTCAGTAATAGGTGCCTTCCAAAAGGAGAGCAGATTTTAGGTAAACATCAGTAGTATTTTTACTTACACAGAGATCCTGCTGTGGACAGGTAAGAGGCATCCATCCCTTTGCACCTGCAAATAGACTTTGCCTCCAGGATTTCTCATTTCTCATAGCACGTCCATGGTGGCCATGTGGCGTGTGGTGCCAGTGTCACACAAGGTCAGTAGGAATGTGAAGGTCAGAGTGTCTTGGGACATAATGTATCTGGGTAGTTCATGCTAAGCCACCTATCCTGAGTAGGGTCTGTAAACAAAACAGTTTAACAAAAAGTACAATTTGGTGGCCTCAGATCTCCTTTTCATTAAATTTCTGTGGGTAAGCTCTCTCTCCTGATTTTTACAGATGCCAAATAAAGACAATACTCTGCAAGGGCCTGGGTTCATTCATTTCTTTAATGTCTTATGTATTCAACACACATTCTGAGCTCATCCTATGTGCAAAATACTATGGCAATACACCTATGAACAAATAAGGGATTACTGAGCACAATGAGATGGACCCAGGAAAACTTTTAATGATTGCAATTATATAGATCTATGTCCAATTACTTCATTTATAATAGGTCAATTTACAAATGAAGAAATGCAATTTCACAATGCCTTTGTTGCTAAAAACGTGATAGTTCCTCCTGTATATCTAATTCCTGGAGGAAATAACATCTAGAAGTATGGTAACTGATATTTTTAGAGCTTAAAATACTTAGAATCCTGTTCAATAATCCTATTTTATAGGGGAAGAAATCAAGGTTTAAGAAGATAAACCAGGAAAAGAAACCCCAACAAAATCATATGAACATTCAACTAACAATAGCAGCGTAGGAGATGAAACTACATCTGGATCGTTTCCTATATATGTTCACTCTTACCTTTTTTGTATAGGATTTACTGAAGATGTATTCAAGGTTTGCTGACAATGACCAAAAGACAGAGTTAGAGGTTGTCTCACTGATATCAAATACTTGGATTTATTGCCATCATTCGCTCATCTGTGTTCTTAAGGATGAGCAAGAATATAAACGTCCAATATGGCTCAGTTGGGCAGTTCAGTTTAGCTACAGACTATATTTATATTTGACATATAAATTTAATTAATTAATAATAATATTTGTTATTCTTTGCTTTGCTTTGCTATTGGGCAGGTCCCTAAAAATATTGATGCTCACATATTATCCCTGACATAACATGGACTGAGATTAAAAATATTTGCTCTCATTGTGGCCTGCCAACCTTGTTTTATTGGCCTGTGAGCTGCTCTTGGACATAATTGCCAGTATAGAGCAATCTAATAAAATTCTATTCTGCGAGGCAGAAGAGCCAATCCCCAAATAACTTAGTTTTAAACAGATCCCTGCTAATCTTTGAGGAACAAGTCTTGGGGAGAAAACGGATGGTGTTGTATGGACTCAAGAAAGTGTAAAGCAGAACTTCCATTTGGTATAAAATGATGTGAAGTCAAACACTTTCTCCTGCTTCTCTGGAGACCATAGGATTTCCCAAAGGAATTCAATCATAGTTGTCAATCTTTTAGTTACTAATTTATTTGTATCTAAAATGGCCTGGAATATCTTTAAAATTTTGATTTTTAAAAAAAATATGTTTTTGTTGATTTTAGAGAAAGGGGAAGGGAGAGAGAAACATCAATCAACTGCCTCTCCTATGACTCCTACTGGTGATCAAGCCCACAACCTGCACATGTGCCCAGACCAGAAAATGAAAGGGCAACCTTTTGGTGCCCAGGATGACACACAACCAACTAGCCACACTGGACAGGGCCTGGAATATCTTTAAACATTTATGAAAATATTGCTTCT
The DNA here is from genome assembly GCF_000412655.1 of Myotis brandtii. Classification (NCBI taxonomy): domain Eukaryota; kingdom Metazoa; phylum Chordata; class Mammalia; order Chiroptera; family Vespertilionidae; genus Myotis; species Myotis brandtii. Next base: position 583,095 of record NW_005372084.1, on the reverse strand, counting down.
CCTTAAACCTTATGTTCTCATTTCAGAGTGAAATCTTATGACAGGGTATAAACCACTTAAAAATGAGGTAGTTTATGATAAGAATGCAATGGAAGGCTTCGAAGCACCTCGTTGCAGCTTGACACTCCTAAAACAAAGAGGGCAACATCAGATTTGTCTGTTCTTCCTGGCATCGTATTTATTCAAAGCTTACCTTTAAAGAGTGCAGGATTTTAAAAAAAGAATAAAAATTATATGTATTTTCATTCCTCTCATCTTTTTTTTTCTTTTTCTTTTATTCTTTGATGCAACTTTTTTCAAGGCCCTGACTTGAGTCTGCCAGCTCTAACTTGCAAATCACAACAGTTTTCACATTCTGAGTAGTTTTAAAAATATTCAAATTATTTCCAAGTTTATAATTATGCCTCTTTTATCATTTAATTCTAAGTCCACATCTCTTAGCTATACCTGCTGCACAAGCATGAAGACATGGATCTTCCCCATACGCAGTAAATAAGAGAACTTTAAGAACATTAGTGAGTTTATTTAGGTGTTTCTCACTTTCCATTTTAACAAGTGCTTATACCTTCTTCATATCAAACATTGCCTTCTTTGGCCTCCTGTGGCTTGGAGCTTACACACGTGTGGCCGTGTTTCCTAACAAAGCGAGCAATATGTATTTCAGGTGTCAGGCTGGACGGTGGCCTTTGAGCACCTTCCTTAAGGTTGGTGAGCATATCTGTGATGGGGAGGAAAAGGCAGCACGGTGGCTTTCTCTGATGGGGAGGGCGGCTGTTCTCTGCCATCTATGTGCCGGGGTTTCTTCAGTGGGACCTGGGTACCCAGCTCTGTCTCACTGCCAAGTGTCTTCATTCCCTTTTAAGAGTGTGTACTGTTTTATTTTTTTATTTCTATTTATTAATTTTTAGAGAGAGAAACATTGATTTGTCAGTCCACTTATTTAAGTGCTCATTGGTTGCTCCTTGTATGTGCTCTAACTGGAGATTGAACCCTCAACATTGGCACATGGAGATGATGCTCTAACCCTGTGGTTGGCAAACTGCGGCTAGCGAGCCACATGCGGCTCTTTGACCCCTTGAGTGTGGCTCTTCCTAAGCCTTAGGAGTACCCTAATTAAGTTAATAACAATGCATCTACATATATAGTTTAAGTTTAAAAAATTTGGCTCTCAAAAGAAATTTCAATCGTTGTACTGTTGATATGTGGCTCTGTTGACTAATGAGTTTGCCGACCACTG
>NW_005372084.1:562856-581457 GCF_000412655.1 Myotis brandtii | reverse complement strand
ACCTCAGCGAACGTACCTCAATCAGATTGAGGACGTTTTTAGCAAAGGCCAGCTTAGGAGTACCCTAATTAAGTTAATAACAATGCATCTACATATATAGTTTAAGTTTAAAAAATTTGGCTCTCAAAAGAAATTTCAATCGTTGTACTGTTGATATGTGGCTCTGTTGACTAATGAGTTTGCCGACCACTGCTCTAATCAATTGAGTGAGCTAACGGGCCAGAATTTTAGGTTTTTATTCTTGCTAGATACATTTTACATCATATTAAAAAATATATACATGCATTTTTTTAAGTTCCCTTTATGATCAACACACTTTACTCAGTCTAGAAATTCCCTCAGAATGGAATAGTTATACTCTCTGGTAGGTGCTGTTATTTCACTCAGTATCCTTACTTTTTCCAGTACCCACTCATTGCCATGTGACATCTGTGCCTCCTGTGGGCTCAAGAAGTTGGGCTTGGTCATGGAACTTGCCTTAGTAATGATGGTGAGCAGGCAGTTATAAGGCCTGTGTGGTAGAAACTTGGTAAGCCATTGTATGTTTTTGCCAGTTCTCTTGCTTTTTCTCTCTGCCATGAGGATACATGTCCCAAATAAGAAGTGCTCCATTAGTCCAGAATTTTAAGTTTCATGGAGAAAAACCACAAGAAACTCAGCTTCCAACATTTGACATGACTAAGAAATAGTAAGTAAAAGTCATTTAAAATTCTGGGGTCATTTTTCTTATAACAGAGATGACTAATATATTTATTCATATATATTTTTTATTTTAAATTAAATTTTCAAGACACAGAGATACAAAAAAATACACAAAAAGAGTTATCATTCCCCAATAAAGATGGTCTTTGTTAATGTGTATTAGAGTTTAGAAAATTGAAGCCAAACAAAAAAAAATAAGTATATTTTTAATATATAACTTAATTTGGTTATGGTAATATGTATCTTCTTTTTTATTTCTTTCAATATATTATCTGACAATTATAACTCATTAGACCATTTATCCTCATGTTTTAATGAATAATTTACCTGACATTCCTATGTACAGTTAATATTTGAAAGAAATAAATTATGACAAATAAGTGTTTTATTATATTTATTATTTACTTTTGAAAACTGATGTGGTACCAATGTTTGTACTGTCTATATTGGAGAAACATGTTTATCTATAAAAAAGTTGAAATTTATTTTGATATTGTTTTAATTTATTTCATATAAACTAAAGTTTTCATTCTACCATGAAGGAAATGACTTTGCTTGCTTTGTTTTTGTTTTACTTTGGCAAGTAATCATTTGAGATTTTGAAACTGGCCTGACCCTTTATTCCAAAAGATGGGTACCTTCCAAGAAATTTCATTACAATTCTAAACCTGACTCTTATGTACAGATATTGTGATAAGTTTGCAAAGTAATGCCAGTAGAAAGCCTTTCCTTTTTTCTAATCTTTCTTTATTGACTCTTTATATCTTGCTTGTCAAAGGATTTTTAATTAATGAGGATCCATTTCATTTCCTGCATGCATGTTACTATATGCATACAGAGTGTTATATTTATAAACCTTTTGTCTTAGAATAATTGAGTTGGAACCACTACCTGGTGTTAATGGGCAAGAGTGATTGAGGATTTTCTGAGAACTAGAAAGTGTGTATTTCAAAACTGAACCTGGATCTTAAGCATTCTACATACAAGATATAAATAGACAGATAGATAGATAGATAGATAAATAGGAATAAAGATAGATATATAAAATAAATAGCTATATATATAAAAGCCTAAGCAACTGCCTGACCATTTGACCATCTGACTGGTAGACATGAAGTGCACTGACCACCAGGGGGGAAGATGCTCCACACAGGAGCTACCAAGCAACAGCAACTTTGCAGAGTGCCCTCTCACACTACGGGACCCCTAGGGGGATGTTGGACAACTGGTTTTGGCCCAATCTCTGCAGGCTGGGCCAAGGGACCCCACCTGCCAGAGGGACCCTGCTTACTCTGCAGATCCCTTTGAGCCCCAGTGCCGCCCTGCCAGCCACCTTCTAATTAATTTTCTTTCAATGTGCGTGAATCCATGCACCAGGCCTCTAGTATTATATATAAGTTATATGTACTTACATCCTATATAATAAAAGGCTAATATGCAAATTGACCAAATGGCAGAATGACCAGTCGCTATGATGCCCACTGACCACCAGGGGGCAGACGCTCAATGCAGAAGCTGTCCCCAGGTGGTCAGTGCACTCCCTTAGGGGGAGCACGAGAAGCTGGGCTCACGGGTGGCAAGCGCAGCAGCGGTGGTGGGAGCCTCTCCCACCTCTGCGGCAGTCGGATATCCCCCAAGGGCTCCTGGACTGCAAGAGGATGCAGGCCGGGCTGAGGGATTCCCACCCTCCGTCCCCTGAGTGCACAAATTTTGTGCACTGGGCCTCTAGTATATTATAAATAAATATAGAGAGTTTAAAAAGTAAAAGTGCCTATTACATTCTCTTGGGTAATGATTATTCCAGATCTTGTACTTATTTCATGTTTGGTCACAGCTGACTCTTCTCAGAGCAAATTATTATGCTTACAAGACATTTAGTTCAGTTTTCATCATTGGTAGTATCTGGTTTTGTGTACATATACTATCACTCCAAATTCACTATAACATCTTTGAGGACAAGAGCTATGTCTTATATAGATACTAGTAGCCTGGTGCACAAAATTCATGCACATTAAACGGGAATTAATTGCCCTAACTGGTTTGGCTCAGTGGATAGAGCATTGGCCTGCGGACTCAAGGGTCCCGGTTTCGATTCCAGTCAAAGGCATGTACCTTGGTTGGGGGCACATCCCCAGTGGGGAGTGTGCAGGAGGCAGCTGATCGATGTTTCTCTCTCATCGATGTTTCTAACTCTCTATCCCTCTCCCTTCCTCTCTGTAAAAAATCAATAAAATATATTTTAAAAAAATTAAAAGAATCTAAGCTGGAAAAAAAAAAGTAAATCTGCCATGACTTGCAGCATGATATGAAAACAACAAAAACATGATATAAAAACAACAGTGATGCAAACAATGACTGATAAAGTGATTAAACTTATTCTAATATCTCCCTGTACACCACATTAAGAGTGAAAACACTTTCAGAGTGCTTGACTAATTTCCCTTGTGATGAAGTATTTAGAACTTTAACTGTAACATCACATGCTCTTCAAACTTGAGAAAAAGCAACATATAACTGACCACGTACAAAAACGGGTTCAGGTAGGAATATGCCTACTTTGTCTAGAGTTTGTCCTTGTGATTTATTAACAGTCATCGCAAATGCTGGCATCATGGGAAACCGTCGTCGAATCAATTTAAATGGGAGGCCAGTGTCAGATGGGGACAAATTAATTCTTGGAATCAGAACAGCCTCTCCCTCTGCAGATCCTGTTAATACTTCAGCTTCGATAATGTTAGGTCGTAATCTTTTGATAATAAATCTGGTACCATTACAAAGACCTCGTTTACTATTGAGATTTCTCAATAGCATGATGATTGCACCCACTTTCAATTTTAATTTATGACACGGCATTCCCGAAGGAGTAATACCATTCAGAAATCCTATGGGGAAATTTTCCTTTGTTTCATTGTTATGGGGTGGGGCCACAACATTAGTAACAAAGAAACAGAATTAAAATTTATTGTGGGGAGCCGCTACAGTGTTTTGGACAGGTTCAAGCCTTGGACTGATGAGATGGCACAGTCTTCTCATTGCCACGTGCAAGTCCCAGCTTGGAGGGCAGGGCCCTCCCAGCACAATTATAGCCAACAGCTGTAGTTGTAAGCTTGAACCTATGGTTCGAACACGTGGTCTCATGTGCCTGAGTGATGTAGGCTTGATAGAGTTCAGGTGCATGTAGTTGAGTAGGATTGAAACTCAGGAGAATGTTTGTAAACATCCTGGTCACGCCCTTACTTTGCCTTGTAGCATCTGCTATAAAATAAAGGCATGGCTGTTGGCGTGGTCGCTGTCTCTCAGAGAAGCAGCATCCCACCAAGACCCGGCTTTCATTTTCTTGTCTGTCTTTTCTAAGCCTTTCAGCCGCCCCACTCAGGTTCACCCCATGCTGGCACGGCAGACTTTCTGCCTCCATGCCTCCATGCTCCCAGGGCAGGTTCCTGCCTCAAACAGGAAACAGCTCTGGGAAACAGCTTGGGGGAGGGCTGCCAAGACAACCCCTGTAGGACTGACTTCCTTCCACTAAGTCACTGTTCGTCTGTATGTGATGAACACCACCCATGGTTTTTATATAAGTAGATATGACTACATAGCTATGCTACATGTCTTAGCACAGTTCTTGGCTTGTAGTGGGGTTCAATTAATAATTACTGATAATTATGATAATATGGTGTATTTTATCACATTGGCTCAATCAGAATTATAAAGAAATCCAGAAGCATAATTGCAGGGCTCAGTAGTTTTCTGCTTTGAATAATTAAAGGAAAGAGAAGAATAAAGTGCTTACATTTATTATTTGTAGTTTCAGGGGGTAGAACAACAACAAAACGAATTCAGCACAAGATAAAAAAGAGATTTCTAATATGAAGACTTCCCAAATTACTCTTCATTGGTCATGCCCAAGCAAAATTAAGATGCCCATTCATTAGGGGCATCAGAAAGTAGATTTCTATGTTATGCTTCAGGTTAAACTAAGTGACTTGTACAGTTTCCTCCAAGCATTTTGAGTTGTTGTTTCTAACTCAGTTGATTATACTATATATTTGTTGAGTATAAAGATCATGTTTTATATCGGTTGGTATCAGTAGTCTCTAAACTATGCCCCACATAGCAGCTGGTCAATAAGTTTTATGAAATGAAATTATAGAAGACTCCTCAAAGATAAGGCAAAATTAAGAATAGCATGTGGCTCTCTTGTAGGACTGGGAAGAGCTGAACACAAGAAGGAATACATGAAAGGTGGTACTGTTATTGGAGGAAGTGAGTGATTTTTCACTTGCCTGGAATTACATCAATGGGCTTCTAAAGTCCCATTTCTCTTAGTCCAGTCATAGATGAAGTGTAGCTGGGGTTTCAGTAAAGCCAGAAGCAAAGTCAGAGTCCAGAGTTTCTGTTCCATGTTGCAATTGGGTGCAGTACAACATCAGGGTAGTTGCATCCATTATTCCATTGTGTGTGGGGGTCTACATGGCCGTGGGCCACACAGAAGAATACAGGAGAGCACAGCCCATGTAGCAAAAGTCCCAGGGGTCCCGAAAGCACAAGAGAGTGAATTCCTTTGTTCAAGGGATTGAATATCCCAAATCTATGAGTGCTTGCAGTGGCCACACCCATCTGGCCAATGACCTTTGTTCCCATGTGTGATTGACAAACAAGTATTGCAGGGAATATGTCTATAATATCTGGCTTTCCCTTTGTTCCTTTCCTGTTATAAATAACTAGGTTAATTACAATGGTATCAGTACCTTTCAAAGGGATAGGCAGTGTGAGGTCTCCTGCAAAGGATACAGATCTAGAGAGGAGATTATGGATTTGATTTTGGACTTGTTGAGATTGCTATGCCTGAGGAAGATGGACAGTAGGGATCTGTGTAAATATTATGGAATTTAGGAGGAAACACTCATTTGGTAGGCCTGAGGTGCAGTCCTGGTTCCAACACTGATTAGTTCTGTGTCTTTAGGCAAGTTATCTCAATATTTTAGGTCTCAAGTCCTCATTTGTAAAAGGAAGTAAAATTTTTGCCTACTTTTTAGAGCTGCTATGGAGACATTTTCATGGTACTTCCCACATAGTATAATTTATTGCTGGATTCTTTACCATTGTAATTATTGTCATTATTAGTTTTTATTCTAGTGATAATCATTTCAGTGTGTTGAGTGTAGAACCCATAATGCAGTTTCTGAAACAACCAAGACTGTCCACTAGTCCTTCTGAAAAAATTGAAAAATGGAGTGATTATAATAGATGCAAGCAAAACAAACCTTTTTTATTTTTTTAGATGAGAGTAATAAGCATTTTTATATGCTGAAAAGGAGCAAGAAGAGAGGAAAAAGTTGAAGAAAAGAATGAATTAAGGGAGAAAAATCTGTTGAATCTATATATATAAAAGCCTAAGCGACCATCGCAACCAAAACAACTAAACGGATGACTGAACAGGCTGCATGAGGTGACCAGGCCGGCAGGGGGCTTAGTGAGGGATGACCAAACGACTGAACAGCAGGCTGTGTGGGGCAACCAGGCCGGTGGGGGGGACATGAGGGGTGACAAAGTCAGCAGGGGGGGCAGTTGGGGGTGACCAGGCCAGCAGGGGGGGCAGTTGAGGGTGACCAGGCCAGCAGGGAGGCAGTTAGGGTCAACCAGGCTGGCATGGAGGGGTCAGTTGGGGGCAACCTGGCCGGCAGCGGGGGACAGTTATGGGAGACCAGGCCAGCAGGGGGGCAGTTAGGAGCAATCAGGCTGGTAGGGGGGTGCAGTTAGGGGCAACCAGGCAGGCAGGTGAGCAATTAGGAGCCAGTGTTCCAGGATTGCGAGAGGGATGTCCAACTGCCGGTTTAGGCCTGATCCCTGTGGGATCCCTGTGGGATTGGGCCTAAACCTGCAGTCAAACATCCCCCGAGGGGTCCTGGATTGGAGAGGGTGCAGGCTGGGCTGAGGGCCCTCCTCCCCCACACACAAATTTTGTGCACTGGGCCTCTAGATAAGGAATAAGTGAATAAGGGACATGATCCTCAGTAAATCTACATTGATGGGCTTTGTCTAAAAGAAAAGGGGCCACTTTTTGGTGATGGAAAGTCAAGGGGTGGGGGACAGGGAGTTAGGAGGTAAGGAATTTTTAGCTTATAATGTGTTCAATAATTAAAAATAATTAAACTGTCATATTCACATTTTGAATTAGAATTATTGTTATTCCTTTTATAGGAAATTCCTTACTCTTTACTTTTTAAGAGACTTGTTTTCTAAATAACTACAGAGTGAAAAAGAGGGCAGTTGATATTTTGTTCTTTTATTAGTGAAGAAACTGAGACCCAGAGGAAAATGTGACTTATCCTAGATGACGAAGGTCCCTGCTAGCCCTGGAACTGCAAGCAAATCAAACCCATTTCTGAACTACACACCTGTCATTTCATTCCCTCATCAGTTGGTTCTGATCTAACTTTGGGACTTTACCTCCTACTGCTGACTTCTAGGTCTGGCATCTGACTTTGCCTCCTCTCACTGTCTGGATCTCTCCCCTCACCCCCCACACCTCTTCCCCACTTTGCAGTCTTTTCCTGGCCTGCCTTCTGGATTTTACTTCTTATTTGTCTGGCAGAATTACCTTGGATTCAGCCCTGTAAAACCTAAACCCAGAACCTGATCAGGCCAACCATGAGCCTCTCTCTGCTTGATAGAGTAAGTATGGTTTTAATTTACAACTAATCTTGGTTCCCTAAACCCACTAGGAGCTGGGACATACATCATTTTAATATATATTTGTAGGTATTTGTATCAGCCAAGTTTAGGGGGGCAAGTACTAATGGAAAGCTCTGCCATTTAAAGCTTCTACAATTTGAATAGGACTTGGCTGCTTCCATGTAGACAGTGAGCCAATGGTAGCTGATCTTTCCTGCATTCATTTGTAATTTCCTAGTTCTAAAGATAAAGACTCTCTACCTGCTTGGATAGAGGGGTTGCTTTTCTTTTGCCTTCTTTCCTGACATCACCCATCCTGCTCTCTGAGAAGTTTGGATTTACTGAAATTAGGTGTTGCTCTGGAAAGTGTTTAAAAGAAGACTCTCCTGTCCATACTTGAGCAACACTTCTAACCAACTCACGTGCTCCCATGTACAAATTGGCATCATTTAAATTCTCATCTTTATATCCTCTATGTGCCTAGGAACTGTCTGCTAAGTCAGGTTGTATTAAAATTATAACATTAAGATACTACTTGTGTTTAGCAGTGACCAATTTATTAGGCACCATGAGAAATATGCAGAGAAGTAAAAAGACCCCAGAGTAAGATTTACATCATCATCGGCAAGCATGAGAAAATTTCCTATTCTAAAGTAACTATGAAACTTTTACAACTTCAGAGTATCATATAACTGCAAAATTAAAGTTTCTTAGTTTTAGTACTTGTGACTGACTGAGGTCCCAATTGCTCTAATTCTACTTTTCCAAGCCTATGGCATGATTAAGTTCATTTCTTTATTTGATGAAATTCATAAAGTAAATATAAGATTTTTCTGACTAGCAAAGTATATTGTAAAAAATTTAAAAGCATGAACAACAAGTTAAAAATAACTAATAGTTCCACTTTTTGGATATAACATTTTCATTTAAATAATTAAAATAATTATGATAAACTTTTCTCTTACCATTGAAATGATCTGAGTTAGTTGAGTTTCATCTTTCTTTCTTCTTAGTTGTCTTTATTTTTGAAAGTATTAGAGATATCCCTCTTTCTCCCCCATTGACCTGCTCCACCCCAGTCCTGCCCGTCCCCCAGGCCTTCTCCACACTATCATCTGTGTCTATGGGTTATGTATATATGCATATAAGTTCTTTGGTTATTAATCTCTACCCCCCTTCCCTCTGTTTTGTTCATTAATTTATGTTGTTCATTAGATTCCACATGTAAGTTGATCATCAGTGGTTGAGTGTTGACCTATGAACCAGGAGGTCACGATTCGATTCCTGGTCAGGGCATATGCACGATTGCAGGCTCAATACCCAATGTGGGGAGTGCAGGAGGCAGCTGATCAATGATCAATGGTTCTCTCTCATTATTGATATTTCTCTCTCTCTCTCTCTCTCTCTCTCTCTCTCTCTCTCTTCTGTTCTGAAATCAATTAAAAATACATATTTTTAAAAGTTTCATCTTTCTATACATAACTTTTAATGATAACATAGTATTTTTTCAAGTTGTGATCTTCAGTTTCTTGAACTACTTTATTATTGGTAACCATTTTATTTATTTTTTATTTTTTTATGTTTCAGATACACAAGAAATAATTTTTAAAGCATAAATATGTCCCATAAAATATTTAGGACTTACTGAAATTATTTTAATTTGAAATTCAAATATAAGTGGACATCCTTCATTTTATATGACAATCCTAATTGGTGAATTTATACGTCACCTCTGCAGAAAGTTGGACTTTCTTAATGTAGCCCCAGAGGTGTGTTGTGCCTGGTTCAGATGAGCCATAGGGATGGCAGTTCTTGAGCCTTGTAGCAGGTGGCAGGGAGCCTCAATTGCTACCTCCACTTCACACCATGAGTTATGCACATCTCATTTTCTGAGCCTCAATTTCCTTATTATTATTATTTTTGTAAGTGAGACGGGTGCACTAGATGGCATCTACTTGCCCTTCCTGTTCTAGAACTCTTACCCCTTTACCTCATCATTCTATACAATGAACCTATGTTGATGAACTTTATGAACCCATCTTCAAATAGCAAACATTTAAAAGGAACAATCAATTAAAATGTTTATGTCCCTATCCCTATCTCTATCATTATATCTACACCAATAACACCCAAAATAATATGATGAGAAGAAACAAAACAAAACACTGAGATCCCTTCCCTAGGATGACCAGAATGATGAGAAAACAGAACATTTTAAAAGAGTGTGTGGTCAGATTTTAGTCATCACTTGTCCTGGCTTGATTAAAGGAGTGAGATATGCAGAACTGCACCAGATAGTACTCACTTTCTCAATATGCACTTTAATACCAGGGCCACATCTTTTGCTAGCATAGCAAGACTTTCCTAGACTCACTGTAAAAAATGCAGCTCCTATTAAATCTCAACATATTTTTCTCCAATATATTTCCCATATGCAGGTTGAACTCTTCCAGAATACAGGCAAGAAGCAACTGGGAGTTCAGGAGTCGTGTTGCTTACACAGCATTTGCAATAAATAAGACCCATGCCGTACTATCTGAGTCTAGGAAATAATTTAAAGACAAATGCTACTGCTGCTTTTGTCAGTTACTCCTTGGTTGTTGTCATGCTATAAATATTTTGCCTTGGAACTAGAAATTCTTGTTTCCACCTTAAAGACTTTTCTCCTTTCATCCAGGACACAGCATACAGCTCTTAGTTCAATGGAAACTAAGGAGAAAAATAAACAAATGGGGCTACATCAAAATAAAAAGCTTCTTCACAGCAAAAGAAACCATCAACAAAACAACAAGAAAGCCCACTGCATGGGAGAACATATTTGCCAATGTTATATCTGATAAGGGTTTAATCTCCAACATTTACAGGAACTCCTACAATTCAATCAAAAAATGGGCAAAGGACCTAAATAGACACTTTTTGAAAGAGGACATAAAGAAGGCCGAGAGACATATGAAAACATACTCAAAGTCACTAATCATCCGAGAGATGCAAATCAAAACAACAATGGGGTACCATCTCACACCTGTCAGAATGGCTATCATCAACAAATCCACAAACGACAAGTGCTGGCGAGGATGTGGTGAAAAAGGAACACTCTTGCACTCCTGGTGGGAATGCAGACTGGTGCAGCCACTATGGAAGACAGTATGGAGTTTCCTCAAAAAAATGGAACTCCCATTTGACCCAGTGATCCCACGTCTAGGACTATATCCCAAGAAACCAGGAACACCAATCAGAAAGGTTATATGCACCCCTATGTTCATAGCAGCACAATCTACAATAGCTAAGATCTGGAAACAGCCTAAGTGCCCATCAGCAGATGAGTGGATTAAAAAACTGTGGTACATCTACACAATGGAATACTACACTGCTATAAAAAATAAGGAACTTTTACCATTTGCAACAGCATGGATGGAACTGGAGAGCATTATGCTAAGCAAAATAAGCCAGTCGGAGAAAGATAAATATCACATGACTTCACTCATATGTGGGATATAATGATCAACATAAATTGATGAACAAAAATGGATCCAGAGACAAGGTGGCACTGAGCAGACCATCCAACCTTGGGGAGAGGGCAGGGGAGGGGTGGTTAGAGATCAACCAAAGGACTTGTATGCATGCATATTACCATGACCAATGGACACAGACATTGGGCGGTGGGGGCTTGCTCTCGGGGGTGGGAGTGGCGGGTGGTTAATCAGGGAAAAAAGGAGACAGGTAATACTTTAAACAATAAAAAAAAGTAATCTCATAAACAATCAAGAGGAGGTGGGATTCAAATAGATGACTTGGTGTAATAGAAGTTAAATGACTGAATTATCTCTTTTTTTAGTCAATTAATTTGCGAATCAAAATAATGAAGAATTCTCAACTCTAAATATAACAGATAAAGAGGTAAGATATGTTCATTCATAATTTTAATAGCATTTATTGTTTTTCTCATTATATATTTCATATATGTACACTAAAGCTATTGGAAATGTGAATGCCAACTGATAAATGTAGAAGAAATAATGCAATTAGAAAATCACCATTTAGGACAACCATTATAGAAATACTTGATTCAGACTAGGAAATGGATGCTAACACTGGTGGCTGATGCTAATGAGATACATGATATTTACATATCAAACATTTCTAAACATATCAAAATATTGCTCTACAAGGCATTTGTTAATTACAAAGGAAAAATAGCAACTTTGCAGTAGAGAAAACTGTCAGACACCTCCTTAACCAAATAATTACAGCTGAAGCCACCAGAAATGGGACAAATTTATATTATGTGGTTCTTGACATATGAATGAAAAGGATACAATGTCACAATAATTTTATATTCTTTCACTTCTCTTGCTTTAATGTGTTTTAGTGGAATGTATAATGTTCTCATATAAAGATGCATGGTATAAAAACCTGTTCTGGTTTCATAAGTGGATAGAGTTTCTTATTAATTTAATGTAATGTATTAAATATAAATAATAAATAATGTTTAGTGATTGTATTTGTTTATTATTTTTCTTTTTATGCATCTTGTTTGTTTTTTAAATGTTAGTGATTTTTAAAATTAATTGCTGTAAATTATTTTTAGATAAAGATACAAATCAAATTTGTTGCAAGTAAACAACTTGTATACTCGTGGAATTCTACCGGCTTTCAGTTTGCCTCTTGTATGTGTGTGCCAGCCAGGCTATTTGATTGGCTGAGTGAAGAATCACAAGGTCTATTCCTTGCATTAGATGCTGAAAAATTTAAAGATATAAAAATAGTAACTTTTTACTTTGGGATGGGCAAATCCACTGATTATAAGCCCAGGGGTATTTCTTCAGTTATCTGAAAGCCAGTGAGAAAGGAGATTGATTATTTTCATCTTAGAGGCTCATTTCCCAGACCAAAATAACAAAACAAATAAATAAAAAATGAATACCAATCAACTAAACAAACACAGAATAACAAAAAAACCCTGACACCACAACGGACAACTCTGTTTCTCTGAGCTTTATTGATATCTCTCTGTATGTATATTTTGTTTTGTTTCATTTTTTCTTGTGTTTTTCAGCTTGGCTGGGTTTTTACATGTTGATGGAAGCTCTTGGAAGGCCTGAACATATATGCATATGTGTTCCCAGTACCTAATGCCTAGCACTTAATGCCAAAGGAATTACTAATTATTAACAGGCATACTGGACTGGGAAAATGAAGACATCTGAGAAAGAGGAAAGTTTGCAAAGAACAAGGAAATGAGAGAGATGCAGAAAGGTGACAAAGAGAATCTTGACAATTTTGCCTAAAGCCAACTCTACTCTCAAGTTTTAACAAGGTTTTCTTTCACTGCCCAAATGCCTAGGATTCTACTTCTAATATTTTTGTTTTGTGCAAATAGTTTCCACTTGGGAGTGGGAGGAAATTCAGTTGAATAACAATGAAGAAACTTTAATAGAAGATAGTTTGGCTCAGGCTTTACTCTGTCATTTATTTACTATCCCCTGGGATCATCCGTATAAATTATTCCATATCTCTGCTCTGTCCTTTTTATAATGTAACTTTTGTCAAAAATACACAATTTTACAAAATTCACAGATTTCCATCTCAATCAATTTATTTTCATGAGACCTCAGTTTATGCACAGATTGTATCAACAGCTACAGGATCAGCATCAGTTGTAGCACAGGGAAAAGGCAGTGCCCAGTCTCAGAAATAACCCTGGACTGGAGTCATCAAGCTTGGTCCCCAGGGAGGGAAACAAAGTACAGGCCTATGGATCAACTGCTCTGCCTCCTCCCGGAAAAGAGAACACCCCCTTTATCTAGGAAAACCACCTTATGGGCATTGATGGCAATGGAAGAGGCAGCCTCCCTTTTCTACATTTCAAGCACATTCTGAATGATTAAAGCCAAATCACTCTGGGTCTTAAAGTGAGAGGTGCTTTGGATAGAGGCTGGGGAGTCTGAAGGACATGTTTTCAAGGACTAGTGAAAGAGAAGGGAATGCTACTAAGAGCTAAGACTTAGTGTACAGAGGAAACGAGTAAAGGAAGTGACATGAGAACATCATAAGTTACATTCATTGAGTGTTTGCTATGTTCCAGACATTTTTCTGATCACTCCAAACAGATCTCTCTTTTAACCCCTGAAAAACTTCTTTGGTAGGTAATATTGTTTCTATTTTACATATAAGAAAAGTGAGGCACACAGAGCTTCAGAAACTTACTCAGAATCACACAGCTGTAAATAGCATATTATGGATTGAAACACAATCTGACCCTGAAAACTGGCTTTTAAACCACAAAGCTATATTGTTCTGAGTCATCAATAGTAATCTTAGGGAGAACATGAATTCTCCCACTGTGCATGGGATGGTGACTCCAGCTATTTTATTTTGTTTTTAAAGGAATGTACAATTTCAAATGTCCAGAGGGATTGGGACGATCCAAAGAGTATAACTGGGTTATACGTAGATTCATCTATTTATTTTTTAGTGTTAATTAATTGGTACACTAGACTATACCACAAGTTTTGCCCTGATTCTAAAAGGCAATCACTGTGAGCCAAACACAGAGACATTGAGTTATTTATTTTTCAGTCTTTATTATGGGTAAGAGCTAAGTGACGATTTCATTATATGACTTCTGTTGTCTTATTAGATGACACTCTAATCCCAGCTCTTAAAAAGCAGCTTAGGGGAAACCTTGGTGACCCTAGAAGATAGTAAATTATATTGGAATGAATAATAGACTGGAAATCAAGAGCTCTGTGTGTAACTTGGCTCTCCCACTGATGTTTGACTAATATTTATATAGTAGATTGCCTGCTTGATGTATTTTTGGAAGTCCTACAGGCATCCAAACTTCATAAAATATAAATGTCCACCATTTATGCTTTTGCTCTTAAATATGCTTCTTCTTTTTTCCCCTATGTACCACCCTCTACCTAATCGTTCAAATAAAAATATTAAATCCTATTGACATTACCTCTCTATATTTCTTCAGTGGGACATCTCATCTCCATGTTTGCTCTCATTGCTTTTATTCTATGCCTGGGTGACTGCACCAGGCTCTTATTTGGACATAATGACTCCAGGCTAGCCCTTTTCAAATCTGACCTCTGCTTCACACCACTATACCATCTCTTCCATTTACTGAAGAAACAGATATGGTCTGTCCACTTCCAGGCTGAAAACGACCCAGTGGCTGCCATTGCTGAGTCTAAGCAACTTGTCATAGTATCTAAAACCTTCGCTCTTCAGGCCCTTGTTATCTGTGCAGCCATTGTCCTCTCTTCATGTCTCTTCATGCTTTAACACATCAGACTGCTTTCATTCCTTAAGTTCTACGAACTTTCTTGCATTCATACTCAAGCTAGACTCTGCTTGGATGAAAGTTTCCTCCTCTTCTGGTTAAATTCTCATGTCCATTCTTTCTGTTTCCATAGCATGCTGCAAATTTTATCCTAACATCACATCTTAAAGAAGTTGTCTTAATTCATTCTTTCTCTATGATAGATGATAAACTTTTCAAGGGCAGGGGCCTCATTCTAGTCATCTTTTCAGCCCCACTGTATAACTCAGTCTAGGACATGGTAAGTGCTTAATAAATTGTCATAAATCCTCATACTGAAATGATCATATATGAGTCACTTTCCTTCCCAGGTTTCATCCACATTAAAAAAAATGAATACCATTATATATTGCAGATAATATCCTACTTAGAATCATATGTAATATGTCATTTTCAAAATCCTGTCTATATAATTATGTGTTTGAGTGTTCAATTAATAAGACACATTTTATACTTTTACACAATCTTGTTTATATTTTTTTTTAAGTTTTACAACTCACAATATCCAACACATATGTATTCACATTTATTTAGTGACGTCAAACTCCTTATATTTGGCATTTGAAAAAGTTTAAAGAAAACTTTCAAATCAAATAATAGTAATGAAGAAGTTAAATAAATGTCTTAAATATGCAACATTGGTTAGCATTTGAGATTTAAAATGCAATAATATTCATTTAAAGTAGTATTAGAAACCTATTGTACTTAAATGTATATTAATATTATGAGCTCACAAGTTTTGAAATCAGACTTATTTGGTTAAAATATACAATCTGCCACTCATCACCAAGTTAACCTATGCAAGTTAAAACAAAAAAAAAGTGAAAATTATTCCTATTTTTAATTGGGACCATAATACCTCTCTTTCAAGGGAATATTAAGCTTTAGAGATGACTTTTAGTAGCTTTACTACAATTTTAATGTTGATAATAATGCTAGTGATACTGGTGGTAATGATGATGGTGGTGGTGATGCTGGTGCTAGCTCTTCCTACCTGTCTGCATTTTATACATGAATTTACCCCTGTTAAGATAAGTTCCCTCATTCCAAGGGCTATCATTCTTTCATTCATCCTCCTTCACATAAGTCTTACTTTACCTTTAGGTTTTAGTCTAACATCATTTTCTCAGGAAAGCAGTCCCTGATTTCTCAAACAGTCCCTATTTCTCTCTTGGAAAGCACCTGTACGCTTCTTTCATTGTGCTTCTTACAAACATAATAAATTTATTACTTACAAAATACTATTGTAAAATCTTCCCCAACTTGAGTGTGCTCATTTTTATTTCTGTATCCCTAGTTTGGTACCGTGCTGATAACTATCCAATTGAAATCATTGTGAAAGGAAAAAAAATGTTCTTTTATACTCAATTCAAAGAGTTGCAAAAAGTGACTGTTTCTGTCTGCAGGTTACAAGCATTCCCAACATGAGAGCCATTTTAAATAAGAGAGAGAGGATTTTTCAAAATCGATATAACTAGAGTCTCAGGTGAATCTAAGTATCGTACTAAAGGCATATTTTAAAGAAAAAGAAAACAAAATATTGGTGGAGGACTGAAGAAAAGTAATTAAAAAGAGGCGGTCCTGTTGTTCTGCCTTTTTGGTTTACTCCATAGGAGGAAAGGTCTCCTGACAATAAGGGTGACTGAGGGACAGTGGGCATTGCTGGACACCAATGAATCCCTCTATGCTTACTGTCTTAGGCCACAGTTGCTGTGCAGGGCAAGAAAGGTCCATAAAGATGACATGTTTGCTTGGCGGCTCCCTGTTGGGGCTCCAATGTATTACCTGGATCTAATTATCTCATCTCCGGCTGACAAAGGGGTTTGTTTCCATGGAACGTTTCCATCACTCCTGCCCCAGTCCAGCTTCCAGGGAGCTGTCTAAAAGCTTGATATATTTTTGGATCCCCTGCTCATTGGATGAACAAGCTGAAGCAAATATGTATTGACCTCAAAGCATTTATAAACTGTAGAACATTATATTCTCATCAGAGCCATAGGGGCAGTAAACTATAGTTTCTCTGCTGTGAAACATGGTTTTGCTTATGCACTGTGTTACTGGGGTTGTACCTAAACAATAATACATCATTTGTGGCACATGTCGCCTTCTTTATTGAAAGGCAAAACAAAGAGTTGAGGACAAAAATCATTACTTCTTTAGCAATTTTTCACAAAATGCTTTTCTTTTGTACTTGACACACAGATGGGACATTGTACTGCGAGGGAAATGATGTATGGCAGTGTGACAAATTTCATTTCCCTTCTAAAACCAGAATCAGACGGATACACACATTTTAGAAAGTTGTGTTTCCTTAAAAAATTAAATAAGCTTTAAAAAAGAAGTTGGGGGGATATTTAGTGGGCTTCCCTGGGGAGGCATTTGTATGCTTTAATTGAGTTGTTGGGTATTGATCAAAGTGCTTAAATGAAAATATTGGTAACAATAAATCGGCTCACGTAAGAGTTTCTGTATCATCTTGGAAATGATGACCCATGGCTGAGGCTGGATTTAACAGTGTGGAGCAGCCCAGTAGGACTTGGACAGACAACGGCAAGGGCCCCAATTAGCTTCCCTGGGCCCAGCAAAAGTTCTATGTGAACTTTCTGAATGGTAGAAAAAATAAGGCAGCTGCTTCCAGCTCTTGCTGTTTCTTCTCTATTGTTCCCTTTTCTCTCCACTTCACCCTACATACAGTGTTTCTCAAAGTGTGTTCACCCACCACCAGCTTCTAAGTCACTGATATGCTTCCTAAAAACGGGAGATTCCCAGCACCACCTCTGTGCTTCTGAATCAGGGTGTGTAAAATTGGGCCTTGGGATCTGCATGGTTCATATATCCACACGGTGATTTTCTGCCCTTCTAAGCCTGTGAATCACTGCCACACGTCTTATCCCAGGCTGCTGTGAGGAGGAATCATGATAACATCAACAAAGGACTGACTTCTTTCTCTCAGGGTCACTTTCTCTCACTGTGTTACATTGTGACTTGTAAAAGTGTTCATAGCTACAGCAGGTTCTCCAAGAAGTCCTTTTGTTCAGCGTCATTTCACTGTAACGTTGATGAAATGCTGTAGGAATCAAACTCTTGTTTATATCGATCAGCCTATGATAAAACTGTGGTTTCATTATACATCTTTTCCCACCGTTCCAAGAACCTATTGACAACGTTAAGACTTTCGGTATAATTTAGCGCCACTCTTCCAGAAAACATGTTTACATTTTATCAGGATCTTCTTGTTTCTATCGCATCATTTCATAAATTGCATTAGACATTTGTTTAAATAAAAATAAATAAATAAGTGATTTAAATAGGTTTAAGAAATGCTGGGTTAAGTTTAGTGAAATATTTATGTCTACAGGACTTGTCAGGTCCTTTAATATAGGCCTGTACAATGGGAATCTTCAAATGGGGTTTCTTAAACATACTTGACAGGAAACTTCTTTGTCTTAAATGAATTTCTGTAGATTTGTATTTCTAAAATCCAACTGTGGAAAATACTGCCCAGTTCAGAAGGAATACTAAAGCATAAATGGAATCCTGGTGGAAATGTGACAGATTGGTTGTGGCAGAAGAGATATTTGATGCCTCTTAAGTATTACCACGTATGTGACTATTTATTATGCTCATAGAGAGACCTGCATTTATGTGAAGAAAATTAATTGATAAAGATAAATAAAAAAATACATATATCTTAGTCTTTTGGGGCTTTTATAACAAAAATATTTCAGACTGGATAGCATATAAACAGCAGAAACTGATTTCTCATGGTTCTGTGGGCTGGGAAGTCCAGGAGGAAGGCACTGGCAGATTTGGTGTCTGGCAACAGCCTACTTTCTGGATTATAAATAGCTACCTTCTAACTATGTCTCACACAGTAGAAGGGGCAAGGGAACT
>NW_005372084.1:542234-562302 GCF_000412655.1 Myotis brandtii | reverse complement strand
CTGGGCTCTGGGGAGGCCCGCAGGGGGGCCGCGAGGCCATCGGCAGCGTCTGTGTGGAGGTCCAGCCTCCAGTACGCTTCGCACAGAGGCAGATCTGTTAGCTTCCCGGAGACTGGAGCTGGCGAGTAGTACGCCTCCTCCAGCTCGTAGAGGTCGATGGAGGCCTCGTCCAGCAGGGCGGTGAGCTTGCGGTCGCACTCCTCCTGCAGCGCCCGGAGCGGCTGGTTGCGCTGGTCGATGGCCTCGTTCACCGACAGGAAGTCGTTCAGGATCAGGAACTGCTTGAAGTCGGAGACCAGCTTCATCAGGGACTCACCCGCTCGGACGATGGACGATGTTGGAGGCTCGCACGTGCATCTCGTAATTGTCCTGCTCGCCTTGGGTGGCCCTGGACACCTGGGTCTCATCCTCAATCTTGGCGGTCTTGATGATCTCGGTGAAGTTGTCCATCATGGACTTGATGTCATCCTTGAGCCGCTTGTTGTAGGACTGCAGCAGCGTCTCCTTGCTCTGCGGCAGGGCTCTCTGCTGGGCCATGGCGGGGCCTCGGTCCGTGCAGGCAGCAGAGGCCGCGGGTCTCGAGGCAGCACCTTGTCCACACACCTTGGGCCCGGCGGGCACCTGGCCAGGATAGGCCTGGGGACGAGCAAGCACCGCCGGGAAGTGCCGGCTCCCGGGCGCCACTCAGCACCCGGAGCCTGGGGTCCTTTTATAAAGGCTCTAATCTCATTCATGAGGTCTTCACCCTCATGATCGAATCACCTCTCAAAGGCCCTACTTCCAAATACCATCATATAAGGGATTAGGTTTAAACATATAACTGGGGCGGGGCGGGGGGGGGAGTATTTAGTTTACAGCAACGTTTTAGAGCATTTAATATTTGCCCCAAATTGGTTCACACTACTAGAAAATATTTCCTAGGTAACATTGTAGTTATTTAAAAAAATCAAGTTGCTACACTTACCTTAGTACAGATCTATAATATTTAAAATACTGTAATTTCCCTTTTATTTTTTAAACATCTCATCAGTTACTTGAATTATGAAAAAGCCAGCAAACCTTTGAAACACAATGTAAATACTGGGTGATGGAGTGTGTTTTCTTCTGGGATACTTCTGCAAATACTGGGTCTGCTTTAATTTCTGTAGTTTCTAACCATCTTGGGATCATCATGTACTCTTTTGGGATTTCTGATGATACTAATGGGACTTTCCCCTAAACATTATAAATTCACATGTAAAACAGTCCCTGCTACATTTTCTAGGGCTCCGTGAATCATCATCTGAAGCCTACACCAGATGCTGTAAAGACATCTTCACAAAGGATCCTTGGGCCAGTATTTTCCTCAGGAAGATAGATTCTCCCTCAGAAAGATAAATTATCCTCTAATTTTCCAAAGTCCATAAACTTTCTACTTAGGTACCTCACTTTTTAAAAAATATATATATTTTAGTGATTTCAGAGAGAAATGGAGAGAGAGAAAAAGATAGAAACATCAATGATGAGAGAGAATCATCCATCCGCTGCCTTCTGCACACTCCCTACTGGGGATGGAACCCACAACCCGGGCATGTGCCCTGACCGGGAATCGAACCGTGACCTCCTGGTTCATGGGTCAATGCTCAACCCCTGAGCCAGGCCGGCTGGGTGGCACCTCACTTTTTTTTTTCTTTTGTGCTGTTTCAGGTAATTGAAGACCCAATCTATATCTATAAAGGTTCAGTTACAACTGGCTAAAACTTCAAGGCACTTTTTTTTTTTTAATCCTCATCTGAGGATAATTTTCCATTGATTTTTAAAGAGAGTGGAAGAGAGAGGGAAAGACAGAGAGAAACATTGATGTGAAAGAAACACATCAATCTATTGCCTCCTGCAGGAGCCCAGGCCAAGGAGGAGCCTGCAAACGAGGTACGTGCCCCTGGAATCAAACCCAGGACCCTTCAGTCTGCAGGCTGACGCTCTATCCACAGATCTGAGCTCAAAAGAACATTTCTAGGTACAGTATGTGGCATAAGGGTTAGGTTCAGGCATTGAAAGTATATTGATCACATGGGCACATTGCTATGGTCCTTACGCAGTGTCTGGTTCCAAGTGTGCAAAATTTGCCTTTCTCAATCATTTACTTTGGTGTCATGGGTCATTGAGGTCAAGTATCTTATCTCAGCTACTCATCAAAGCTTTCAAGCCTGTATCAGCAAAAGTAGGAATGCATTGTTTTCTTGGCTCAGTCAGTT
The DNA here is from genome assembly GCF_000412655.1 of Myotis brandtii. Taxonomy (NCBI): domain Eukaryota; kingdom Metazoa; phylum Chordata; class Mammalia; order Chiroptera; family Vespertilionidae; genus Myotis; species Myotis brandtii. Next base: position 560,068 of record NW_005372084.1, on the reverse strand, counting down.
GAAAATGCCTCTAGCACCTGAGTGGTCAATTGTGTCAAATACAGCCACTAATTCCAGCAGGAAGGTGTCTATATAAAGTCATTGGATATTTTTGTTTGTTTTTTTCTCTTTTGAAGGTCCAACTCTACTTTTATCTTCGTCGCATTTATTTCAGATTTATTGCTCCCAATGTTGCTCTTGGTATGCCATCATTCATCAGAACAGGAGAAAGACCCTTGTTACAATTATAGTTAAGGATGATTTAAAAATTACATTCAGTACTATTTTTACCATGGTTAAACCAGTTATGTTTGCACAGTTAATGAAAATGCTAAGAGGTCAAGAAACAAATGCTATTTGCACAAAGTAGAAAATTGTTTCTTCTTTTTTTGGAAATATTGAAATATGAATCTTACTTGCCTTATTCATGGTCCAGCTATTGAGTTGTGCATGGTTCAGTTAAGATAATATGTATGCTTATTGTTTTTTTATATATCAGTTAATAAAAATTAAACCCATTAGGACTATAACATTAAGACAAGAGAGAATGATATTTTTTAATGTCACACTCAAACCACAACTCTTTTAATCAGCATCTGCTCTGTGTTAAGCTGCCTATAAAATCTGGTGACATGTTGACAGTGGAAGATGAAAACAAACAAACAGGAAAACTATAAAAGGCATGGTATTAACATCAAAGTAGACTAACCCTAGTCTCTTCCTTTGGCATTTGAAAAGCATCTTTATTTTGACCCTAAACAATTAGATTTTCTCCCCATTAATCTTGATGTTGGAGCTCTGGATAAATAAGACTTGCATGTGAAACATGGATGTACAAGGGACTGTTTGAACACATTAAACCATTTGCCATTGTAAAACCTCCTTTATTGTTTGGGACAATGGGAAAACAGATCCTCATTTGTCTGTAGATTAAACTCATGCTCTTTAGCTGTGATGATAGGTACCCCAGAGAAGGCAAACCAATTCCAACTGTAGTTTTATGACCCTGCAAATAAAGTAGGTCAAAGGTTTGGGACTATGAACAAGAAATAAGAAGTCTCTTGGATTTTTTTGGATACTGGAGTTTAGGAACTTCATTCCTTTTTTTTTTAATTGAGAGTGATGATCTAGATTTGTCTTAAAACTTTATGATTGTCTGTATCTACACTAAAAACAATTAAAATTAATGTGTGGGATGTCTCACTTTAGAGTGTGGCTGATTATGGTTATGTCCATTCTACAGGGATGGTGCCTACTATGAAAAATACATTTATTAAACCATGCCTTACATGGAGTACAATCATTTGCCATATATTTGTTTATTAAGTTAACAGTTTATACTATTATCCCAGTAGTATGATATGTGTCGGGGGTACAGAGGTGAATTGCAATCTCTTATCTCATGGAGTTGGTGAGAGAAAATAAACTAATCACCATCCCTAAGGTCAGGGACAACAAGAGATTTACCACACAGGCTATGAGAAGGGATGGAGAGCCTTCATTCTAGCATGACATTTCTCAGAAGGTGGAACTTTCTTCTCTCATCATGTGACTAAGGGATTTACCTATGATCTATGGCAGGATAAATTAGCCACTAAAGAGTATAAAGCATAGTGATCAGTTTTCCTTCAAAAATAAAATTTGAAAATTTTCATTTTGTTTAATAACTTTGCATTTCTCTACCCACCAAAAGGATTTTACCCAACTGTATTTGCAGGGCATTCACTATAAACCCCAGTGGAATACATTTACAGGGTTATTCCAAATTTGTCCTTCTAAGGATCACTACATTCTAAGACAATTCTTTCTCCTTTTTTAACATCTTCAAAGTCTCTTTTGTAAAGGTTTTTATAGACTGTCAATTGGAGGGCTGTAGTAAACTTGGGTTCTTTTGTATCTCTTTTAAATATATTTTTAATTGATTTCAGAGAGGAAGGGAGAGGGAGAGAGAGATAGAAACATCAATGATGAGAGAATCATTGATCGGCTGCCTTCTGCATGCCCCACACTGGAGATCAAGCCCACAATCTGGGCATGTGCCCCAACTGGGCATCCAACCATGACCTGGTTCATAGGTTGACACTCAACTACTGAGTCATGCTGACTGGGCTGTATTTTTCAAAGAAATCCAAGAAAGTTTCCTGGGGGAGAGTTGTGGGTATTCATTAAACACCGGGCTGGAGCATAGATGTTAGAGTGTCACTTCTAAGACCTATTGTCCTGTTGATCACTTATTTTTCTTTCTTTTGCTGAGATAAAATATGTTTCTCTTACCCACCCACATGTCTTGGGATTTCCCATTATAAGCATGGATTGGGAGAAAGCCATGGAAGGAGGCTGGGAGCTGCAGCCAGGAAGTCCAGAGAGGATGGGAAACAGGTTTTGTAGAAAAGAAGGCAGGTGGCACAGCAGGCATTGGAAAGGTCAAAGGCATTCTGTGTTGTTTTATTCATGCATTTCTTGGATTTCACCCTTGGTCTAGGTCACTAATGGGTTAGTCATGTAATTGAATTAATTCACCCTCACCAATTGGAGTGCTCCAGTTTAGAGCACCGGTAGGGTGAGTGTTGGTGCTGTGGGAATAGTGACAAGGCAGAAGGAGAGGAAATATTTCACGGACCCTTAAGAGTCGCTGGTATGGGACCCATAAAAGTCACCTACTCAGAGCGATAGCTGTAGCTGAACTAACTGCACCAATCTTTTCAGATTTTTCAGCTACTTTTTAAAATCACTGCCCTGGAAGTCTATTGACTTCGGGGTGCATTGCCGTCATGCTTCACCGGCTGCATTTCCGTTGTTCAAGGAGGACAATTCTGGGAAACCGCTCAGCCGCACCAAAGGCTGTTCTGTGTGAGGTGTTTATTTTCACATCTTGGAGTAAAGCTTCCACTTTAAAAACAGGAGACATTATTATACTCTAGTGTTGTTGTTTTTTAATTATAGAAGAAGTGGAATTTAGTCCTGTTAAAACTGTTATATACCTATAGATACAGATAAACATGCAGGTAAAAATAGATGTATAGATAGTATGTACCCTAGATGTGAAAGATAGCTAATCTGTATTAATGCTTTATATACATATTTCTCACTCATAAAACCAATTTAATCTTTAAAACAATCTGCTTCTCTCTCCTGCCTGCCTGAATTTCTGTCTTTACTTCTTTCTCTTTCTATTTTTTCTATTTTTCTATTTTTCTTTTTGTTCTCATTAATTAAACAATAGTAATTAGGCAGCTACAGAATGCATAAAGTCCAATTCTAGTTTTACAACCATATTAAGAAGATATAAAGATTACATGTATATATGTATATATAATATGTTAATAAGCCTATGTGAAATTATAGCATTCAATGGGTAAGAATACCCAAGAGTTGTCCCCACTTAATGTTACTAGAATAAGCCTCTCTCTAAGGTAATCCATTTTCCTTCATGCTATTTAAAAATAAAACAAAGCACATTTTTAAATTATGCACGTGAAGGCAGGCAATATTCAGCTGGCTGCTTAACATTCAAAGGGGATTTCTGTGATCCACGCTGTCATTGCCATTCCCGCCTGCTCTCCACAGTACAAGAAAACACTGTTATTTACCCTGGGACACAGGTGACTGAACTTATAAAAATCACTACAAGACAAGATGTATTGAGGCCTGGCATGGAATGACAAATTCTGGTGAGGTTCACCAAGAAGAGACATATTGATTCTTAAATGATTAATAAGGAGAATATAATTGTATTTCATTAAGATGGATGGGATTTCATTTAGTCTGTCTTCTCCCTTTCCACTTCAGATGCGAGAGGAAATCAAGTCATCATCAGTGGCACCTCGTGTTAGCCTGCCATGGCAACAAGCTCATTGATTGAGCAAAAGAACTTTCAGATGCACTCGCTGGTCTTTTAATGGGTTGCTGAAAGCACAGATAACACAGCCAAGGGAGCCAACTGGGTTTCCATGGATATATAAAGAATGGACATTCATAATAAGATTTCCTAATGGTTTCTAACAGAGTTAGCCGTTTTATAATTCAAAGATTGGAGTACAAAATGATACCTGCTTCATTCATTCGGTTATAGCTATTACATAGGGGGAGGAAGGCGGATGTGCCCTGTAGCATAGTCAGGTCTCTGGATTAGCAGAGCACTTTGCACTAGGATTTTACTCTATTAAATTTGTTATATAACAATAACAATAATATAACAATAATGGCTAAGTATGTATTGGACATATTTTGCATAATCTCAATTATTTTTCAAAATAGTCTTCACTGCTGGGTACCATTAATATCACTATTTTACTGAGGAGAATTTTGAGGTTCAGAGTATCTTCCACACAAAGAGGGTTAGATTCAGCCTTGAATTTAGCATATTCTGATCTTGTTTTTGAAGTAATACTTGGTTTCTGAGGGCAGCAATGTGGTGGTTCAATAAGTATACTTCGGAGCCAGACTTTCTGAGGTTAAGTCCAGCTCCACTACTTACTAGTTATACAAACTATTGAGATACATACCCTATGATGCCTCCATTTCCTCCTCTGTTAGATAGGGCTGTTGTGAGGCTTGGACAAGTTGAGGGATGTAAGCGCTGTGACTGGGCTATCTCAGTGCATGGGACACGGTGAGCATGCAAGATGTGTGAACTTGCTTGGGTTCTTGAGTTCTGCTGTTTCAACGACACATGCTCAAGAGGAAAAGCTACCCTGTGACAGTGCATTTCAAGCCCAGCTTCCCCTGTTCTAGTGCAAGTTCTGAGGCCAAGCCCAAATTCAACGTGCAGGGGAAATACATCCCTTCCATTACCTGTGATATGACAAGAATAGTTGTTGAACAATAATTCAAACTATCCAATTGCTTAATTTTTTCTGGACTCAATTTTGTCTTCTGTGAAAGAAAATGTAAAAATGGTAACCATCACAGCATGTTGTGACAGATATATGAGATGGAGCATGTAAACTGTTTAGCTCAGGGCCTTAGACATGGTAAAACTCCACAAATGTTGGCCATTACCACAATTACTATTGTTGTTATTAAGGCAGCACAGTATAGTAGTTATAGTAAAAAAGAAAGATCTACCTAATCCAAAATTCTATTTGGTAGGAGAATTATTAACTAGAGCTTACATAGTTTCCAATTTTCAAATAAATAGCATTTAAAAATATACTCAGTGTCCTAGCCAGTTTGGCTTGGTGAGTAGAGCGTCTGCCTGTGGACTGAAGGGTCCCAAGTTCAAGTCTGCTCGAGGGCACATGCCCACGTTGTGGGTTCAATCCCCAGTAGGGGGCGTGCAGGAGGCAGTCGATCCATGATTCTCATCATTGTTGTTTCATCTCTCTCCCTGTCCCTTCCTCTCTGAAATTCCTTCCTCACTGAGTATATAATCAGTGATAAAACTGAACTGAATACATCAAAATAATTTGATGATGCAAAATATTTTCAGAATTTCTCTATTACAATTTTACTTCACATATTCCAATGCATAACATAATGAAGTAGTCACTAGATAAATACTGGCTAAACCAACTTATAGTAGAAACAGTTTTTCAGGTTCTCTTAAAGCATAGGGTAATAATTTGGAAGTTTTTAAAAAAAAACAACACATTAAGCAGCATAAAAACAGTACAACTCTTATTTTAAAGTTATTATAAAACCATTTAAAATGAGACAAAAAGAATAAGAAGACAGTGTATGCCTTTTTACTAGGAGGATAATTAGTGTTGAAGCCAAAGTTCTGCACTCTGATCCTTATGATTCAGTGCTTGGAATGTCTCCATATCCAGAGGTAGAATCTTTGGTCTATAGAAGTGCATGCAATTCTGACTTTTGCTTTATTTACAAGTAAATTTGGAGAAACCAATCCCTCTTTCTGAGCCTCTGCGATGGTAGAGGAGTAAGAAGCGGAGTAATTGGGCTTCTCAAATCAGCACCCTGAGGCCTGGAGGGAGGTGCCTCTGGAGAGATCAGGGCCTCCTTAGCATGCACAGCAGCTAGGCAGCCCTGCAGGAGTCTTACCGAGCAAACTCCTGAGTCGCTGGACCAGCTACTGTGTGCCTGACCTCCCAGGAGGGAGGGAGTGACACCGAGCATTTATCAGAGAATGAAGAATGTCTGTGTTTGAGTGTCCAGCAAAGTAAAGACAAAAGAAGGAGTTAGAAATTAGCTCTCAGTTCCTATGTTTGTAAGAGGGATGCACTCATCATGTGAGGTAAAACTGCTCACCAAGGGTAATTTATACCAGCATGGCATGCAAACTGGTCTGGAATCACTTCGCCCCAGTTTAGAACCCTTATGGGCAGCAGAATGGGGCTTGTCCCAAACTGCATGGCAAATGTATATTAGGCAACAGAGAGTGCACTTTCTAATAAAAATAAAATACAGCTAAAATGGCACAAGAGTCTCCTTAGATTTAAAATGGTTCCCATAAAGTAACATTTTGATGATTTAAATGGAAATGAATCAGAACATACATATTAAATTTCCTTGAAAAACACGTTGGCTTCTATATTTTTTTTTATTAAATTTTCATTTCCAATATCGAAGTAGGCTCCAGGAAAAAATTAAAAAGGAAAGAAGGATAACAAAAACATGTATTCAGCTCTGAGCATGATGTTGTTTCATAATATTTTCAGTAAGAGAAATTGAAAAAAAATTAAGCTGGTATGAGTGCTTGTTGTACAATATATACTGCTGATATCATTGAAAACAAGATGGACTTGGAATATAACAGCAAAAAAAACCTGGTTGAGTATAAAATTTCATATATAATATTTTTAAAACACGTAAATGACCCTTCTTATTAAAGAAACATAACTTCAAGAGATTCTCTTATATTGGGACATTTTAAAATACTATCCTCATGATAGATTGAGATATTTCAAATTGAAACCAGGTTTTGTAGACTAGAATGGATATAATGCTTACTAGAGGAATTTTCCTAATAAAGTAATCATCAAAGGACATTAAAAAGAGAGGCTTATGAAAAGAAATAGTGATGTGTTAGCATGATCATTATTTACCAAATATTAACTCAATTAAGGAGCACTGTGCATGATCTCATTTTATCTCACAATGCCCATGTTGTGTTATTGATTGTTATCTCTGTTTCACTAAAATGGAAGCCTAGGTTTATGGAGATAAAGCAATATGCCCAAGTTTGTGAACTTACCAGGGAGTGTACTACCTAGTTCCCACATTATGCTATGAGCAGCCTGCCACACAACCCCCCTTTCTTGATTTAGCTCCTTTGTTTATGTATAGGACAAGCACTAGTAGTTTTTTTAGCAAGGGGGCATGATAAGCTATTGTGCCTTCTGGGCATGAAAATATCTTTGATTTGCCCTACACATGATGCATAGGTTACCTGGGTAAGGAATTCTAGGTTGGAAACTATTTTTCTTCAGAATTTTGAAACTGTGTTTCATTATTTCTTAGCTTCTATACTGCCATCAAGATTATCCCAAGGACATTCTTAATTCCAATACTTTTTGTGTGACTTGTTTTTTTCTCTGAAATGTTTTGGTATTATTTTACCCCATTTTTTCCTGGTCTACATGTTTGGAAGCTTTATTTTGGGGAGTACTGAATTTCCTAAGCTGCCTATCTAATATTTTTATCTTTTATTCTTCTATATTCATTTCATCTCTTATTATTAACTATCTTATAACTCTTTTGTTGACCTTTTTCCTTTTGATTAATTTTTATAAATGTAAAATTTCTGAGAGCTCTTTTTGTTGTTGTTGTTTCTTTGTTTTCATTGTCCCTTTTTAAGAGTATTTTGTTCTTATTTCCAGTTGCTATAATGAAAAAACAAATCTTTCTGAAGATATTAACAATTTTTTTTTGGAAAAAGATTTCTTCTGCTTGCACAATTTCAGTTTCCTATGTGTTTTGGTTCCCTGTTTGTATTAGTCACCAAATTTTATGTCAGTGACTTTCCTCTAATATCTATTAGACCTTATTTCATGTTAATGTCCTTAAAATGAGGATTAAATTGGAAACTATGATCCCCTGGTGGAGCTTGTCCACTCTGAGAGCCACTCTTTGAGTGTCAATTCTCCAGGACAGTCTCCAGCCTAGAAGACAAAATCCTGCCTGGGGCCTACACATTCAACGTGCACATGTTCACTTTGACTCTATACTTCAGCTGTCAATAGTCAACTCCACTACCAACTGGGTCTTGATCATCCAAACAGAAAAACAACTTCATCCTCTCTGAAGAATAACTCCCAGGGTTCTGCTGGGCTGAGTGGGAGAAGAGTCTACCAAAATTTGGCAGGAGAGTATTTACAGTTGGAACTGCTTCTTAAAAAGCATTTAGTGATTTTTTCTTATTTTAGAACAATCTTTACCCCCTTTTAGCACATGGTACTAAAAACCCCTAAAATATTGGATGTTATTTATTATAAATGTTACTAGTTCTTAGATTTTCCTTCATTGCTGGTGTAGGATTCAGTTAAGTTGAATTTATTCATCATCTGATCTCTAGCTTCCTCTTTATTTTCTTTTGATTCTCTCTTATTCTTCCTATTCTTTCAAAAAATAACTCCTTTACAATAATTTTAGTGAAGTTTCAAGAAAGCAAATCTATGTGTGTAATCATCCATCTTTAACTGTAAGCCTGTGAATGTGCTTTCTTCTTACAGTTTAAGGAATTCTTGAAGGTAGAGAATATTCACTTTCTGTATGTATATGTCACAGTTTTAAACACAAAAATTTGTACATAGCAAGTACTTAATAGAATGTACTGAATAAAAGTCTATAAATATGCATATGTAACCTCAGCCTATAGTAGAATAAACTGAGATTTGGCCAATAATAAAATAAAGTAAATTAATTAAATGAATTAAAATAAATAAAATTTCTCAAGATACTACATGTATTGTTCTTATACATATTGTCTTTTATGAAAAGTAGAACTAAAATACTGCAAAAGGAAAATTTTATTAGAATAATGAATTATTGAAAATTCTATATCTTAAAATAAATTGTCTTCCTTCAAAATAATTAACTAATTTTATTAAATTAATAATTTTCCAGGTTTTGTAACAATTTGAATAAAAAAAGATAGCCTTTAATTTTAAATATTACACAGTGAGGCTGTGCATATTGGTAAAGTTCCTACACAAATTAATATCATGCATATTAATTATCAATTTACATATCCATCACCCACTAATATTTGAGCTCTTTAGATCAGCAAGCACATCTTTTTCATTTTTGTATTCTTTTCACCATGTATGCACCCATTTGCTGAATGAATAAGTTGGTACACATGTGCAATTGGTCTTCTGATTGGTAGTTCAATACTTTTACATAAGAATTGGGTGATCTTTCAAAAGGAGCTTAAGATACACATAACTCTGTTACAGTAATCCCACAGAGAATGGAAACAATATAGAACATTTAAAAGGGCTGAATACCTTTAAAAATTCCCAATTCAAGAATACTGTGGATTAAATTATGATAATCTTTTAATGCTAAGCCTTTCCCAGTTGCCTGACATTAGGAAAGTCCACATTGATCAGCTGTCATGGTTTACTCTATTGTTGCTATTGATATAAAAGTAGGACAAACAGCAAACAAATTATTGATTGTTGATAGTATCATCTTTCAATGTCCTTGTATTTTAGAACAGTTGAACTATCTTTACATGTAAACATTTAAAATATACAAAACTGTACTATGAAATAACAAATAATTTTCATCTCCCTAGAGATACTTTTATTGCTAAATCTATAAATGAAGAAGCACAGGTAAAAACCTAGGGTGTATTCTTGAAGGAAGAAGTTCAACATAGTTTCTATTTTTAATTTTCTTTTAATATAGCTTTAAGATGGAACTTAATTTACTTTTATATCCTATATAGTAAAGAGCTAATATGCAAATGGTCATCACTCCCTCATGCCGGCATGCCTTAACGGCTCAGACACTCAACACTGGGGAGAGAGGAATGGGACCAGCCAGCCTGCAGCCCGGGAGAGGAACAAGCTTCCCACCCTGTGGTCCCAGGTGCCAGCGGCTGCATCTGCACCTGCGGCCCAGGAGAGGGACAAGCCACCCGCCCTGCAGTCCCAGGCATCTGTGGCTGCAGCCCAGGAGAAGCCAACCACCCAGGGTCCCCTGCCCCTGCGGCAGGCCTGGCCAAAGTCAGCCCAGGTCCTGGGTGTCTGCAGCTGGCCAGATGGAGGGAAGCTCGGGTCCTGGGTGCCTGTGACTGGCCAGAGGTGGGAATCCTGGGTCCCAGGTGTGGGGCAAGGCAGAGGCAGTTAGGGGCAATCAGGCCAGCAGGGGGGCAGTTAGGGGTGATTAGCCAGGCAGGCAGAGGTGTTTAAGGTCAATCAGGCAGGCAGGCAGAGGGGTTAGGGAAAATCAGGCAGGCAGGCAGGTGAACGGTTAGGAGCCAGTGGTCCTGGATTGCGAGAGGCAGTTGGACATCCCCTGAGGGGTCCCAGATTGGAGAGGGTGCAGCCGGGCTGGGAGACCACCCCCCTACCCCACCCACTGTGCATGAATTTCAGGCCTCTAGTATGTTTATAAAACGCTTTAAGAATCAGTAAAATGGTGACATTAGGACAGATCTAGTTTTCACTGAGATCAGTTAAAATCTTTAAAAACATATTTACTCTTAAAATGTAAGGTTCCTCCCCTCTACTCCTTACATTACTTAACAGTGTTAAGAAAGTACAACATATGGGCTTCAAACAGGGTAACTCTTTGACCTTAGAAGTCAGAGACTGGCAAAAGAGTTAGAGACAAAATCCTCTCCTTTTGTTTATGTTGATGAAGATTTTCTTCCAAGTGTAGTGCTGGAGTAACTCTAGAATACTTTTCTCTTAGGAATCTCACCATCTCCCCTTCTTGTCTTATATCATGACTGGAATTACAAAGGTTTTCAATTAACTGCAACTCAGTTTATCAATCATTAATAAACACTAATTTTGTGTTAACACTACAAAAACTGTAGAGAATTATGAACTAGGCACTTCAGGTTATGTTGCTCCCTTTTCCATTTGTATATCCCTAGCACTCAGCATCGCACATGACACAGTAACTACTCATTAAATATCTGTTACATCAACAAATGAGTTTCTGATTTCAAAAGATCTAAAATCTAAGTAGGAAGACCAGCAAGAAGCTCTCTAAACGTACCTAAATAGATACTTTTCAAAAGAAGACATACAGAAGGCCAAGAGACATATGAAAACATGCTCAAAGTCACTAGCCATCCAAGAGATGCAAATCAAAACAACAATGAGGTACTATCTCACACCTGTCAGAATGGCTATCATCAACAAATCAACAAACCACAAGTCCTGGCAAGGATGCAGAGAAAAAGGAACACTAATGCATTGCTAGTGGGAATGCAGACTGGTGCAGCCATTGTGGAGAACAATATGGAGTTTCCTCAAAAAACTAAAAGTAGAACTCCCATTTGACCCAGTGATCCCACTTCTAGGAATATATCCCAAGAAACTAGAAACAGCAATCAGAAAGGATATATGCATCCCTATGTTATAGCAGCACAATTTACAATAGCTAAGATTTGGAAACAGCCTAAGTGCCCATCAGCAGATGAGTGGATTAAAAATTATGGTACATCTACACAATGGAATATTATGCTGCTGAAAAAAGGAAGAAACTCTTACCATTTGCAACAGCATGGATAGACCTGGAGAGCATTATGCTAAGTGAAATAAGTCAGCTGGAGAAAGATAAATATAAGATGATCTCAATCATTTGTTGAATATAATGAACAACATAAACTGATGAACAAAAACAGATCCAAAGACAGAGAAGCATCGATCAGACCATCAAACCTCAGAGGAGAGGCAGGGGAGGTTGAGGGAAGGGGAAGATCAACCAAAGGACTTGTATGCATGCATATAAGCGTAACCAATGGACACAGACACTAGGGGCGTGAGGGCATCAGTGAGGGGGCAATGGGAGGGATAAGGTCACATATATAATACCTTAATCAATAAAGAAAATAAATAAATAAATAAATAATTTTTTTTTTAAAAAAGGAAGCTCTCTAGGAAGTTGTCATAGCTTCAGATGGTATGGAATGTGCTGAGAGGGCTTTGCAGAAGACACAGACTAAAGGCAGTCACTTAACTTAGCAATCCCCAATTCCTTAGGATATCAAAGTCACTTCAAAAAATAGGTAAGATATGTATCAAGTGCCCAAAGTCTGCTTTTCAAAAACAAAACAAAAACACACTAGTATTTAATTTTAACTGCTTAAAGGATATATTCAAAAGGCATCCCACTCAAAATTTGCTGTATCTATTTGATGAAAACCAAAACAAATTAATCAAATATAAATTGGTATTATCTCAGACATTGATCAAGCCTAACTTGCTCATAAACTACTCGAGGACAGAGATGAAATTTATATTTTTTACTAGAGGCCCGGTGCATGAAATTCATGCACTGGATGGGGAGGGTTTCCTCAGCCCAGCCTGCACCCTCTCACAGTCCAGGACCCCTTGGGGGATGTTCGCCTGCTGGCTTAGGCCCTATCCCCCCGGGGATCAGAACTAAGCCTGTAGGAAGACATTCCTCTCACTGCCCAGGACCCCTCACTCCTTACTGCCTGCCTGCTAGCTGCAACTTACTGCTCCTCTGGCTGCTCCTTAGCACTGCTGCAGAGGCTGGAGAGGCTCCCACCACTGCCGCTGCACTTGCCAGCTGTGAGCCGGGCTTCTTGCTAAGTGGCACTTCCACTGTGGGAGTGCACTGACCACCAGGGGGCAGCTCCTGTGTTGAGCATTTGCCCCCTGGTGCTCAGTGTGCATCATAGCAACCGATTGTTCTGGTTCTTCTGCCGTAACAGTCACTTAAGCTTTTATTATATAGATTTTTTTGTTCCTGCATAGTGACTGTCATCAGGTATGTGACCCCTCAATTATCTGAACTTACTATGTAAATGAATGAAATTCTATTGTACACAATATACTATATTAGGTGTCCTAGTTCATTCAGGCTGCTATAACAGAATACCGTAAATTAGGCGGTTAATAAAGAAATTTATAAAATAAATTTATTTTGCACAATTCTGGAGCCTGGAAGTCCAAGATCAAGGAGCTGACAGATTGTCTGGTGAGAGCCCCCTTTCTAGTTCATAGACCTCTTTCTTTTCAGTGTCCTCACATGGCAAAAGGGGAAAGATAGCTCTCTGGGGTTCCTTTTATAAGGGCACTAATCCCATTCATGAGGTCTCCACCCTCATAACCTAATCACCTTCTAAAAACCTCAGCTCCTAATTTCAACACATGAATTTGAGAAGAACAAAAATAATCAGTTTATAACACCAGGTTTGAGCAACTAAAACATTTTTTGTGACTAATTTTTCTTCTCTGAGAGTCCAAATAAACTGAAGACCTACCGAAATTTTGTGAATTGAATAGGGAAATCAGTAGCCTTTAGGAGGCTTGTAAACTCAATACTAAATGTCCCACACAAACAATTACTGAAGCTTAGCCTGTTCCTTCTCCCTGCCCTCCCCTCATCAGCTATTTTCATAGCAAAGAAATAGCAGAATAAGATAGCATGGGCCTTTTGTGAATGGGTTATTACTGTATACTTGGACAAATGCTTGGGATTTTTTGTTCCACAGTCCCAGTGCGAGAACCCATTGAGATGGGCCTTGTCTCTAGGTACATTCGTCCTTATGGGCAGTGAAGCATGCGGACATTGCATAATAAGGGACCAAATATTTCAAACTTGCAAATGCATCCTTAACTCTAACAGCAAAGGTGAAGAGTATTTAGCAGCTCACAGAGGCCCTGAAGAGCTAGGCATAGTGTGTTTCCAGGACAAGAATGAGAATCTGAAACTGAGGATTAGAATCTTCTCTATGACCTGGACTAGTCACACCTTCACTTTAAGTAATTTATTATTTTATGGCCATGTTTTAATTACCTGTGCTCTGCCCATGCATCAGAGGTGCATGATGAGGAGTGATCATGTGCAAATAAACTTGCCGAATGGGCAGTGGAAATAGAAGTTTCAATGATTTTTTAACAACCTGTTTACCAATTTTCTGATATTTAGTATTTTTCGGGCTTATTGGTTCCTCATTGATAGCTTCAGGCAAGAAACCAACAGAAAATTGATGGAGAGGATCAAGGATGCATGGGCAATATTTTTCACTCCAGTGTGATTACAAGCTCTGAGTTTTACAGAGTTTTTAAACACAGGTGCAGAGGTTTATACTTGTTTGAGCGCAGAAAGTACCCCATTTGGTAAAAAACAAAATGCAGTTAGTTCTTGGCTTGCCATGGCCATGAGTCTCGCTCAGAAGGCATAGAATATAACTAAGTCACAGCATATCCCATTCAGGCAGTAATTAGTCATGCGAATGCTCTATCAGCTTATGCATAAAGAATGTAAATTATGTTAAACCCTCTAATAAAGAAAATAAAAGCAATCTTTAAAAAAAGAATAGCAGTTATTTAATGTGGAATACTGATGTATGCATACATTATTTTTCCTAGAAGTAATATATATGATATTAGAAATGTATATTTCATTCCCTCCTAAGATGTTTATAAACTTTCTATAGCTTCCTATATTTGAATAAGCCTTTGGGTATTATACTATACATCAGAAGTCATGGCACATATAGGAAGTATAATCCAAGCTAATTGATTACCAAATAATGTTCATGTGAACACACAAAACTAGTGTTTTATTTTGACAGCATCAATAAGGGTAGTTTTCCCTTAGTAGTGAAATGTATCAATAGTCAAATCTGAGTTCTTAAGAAAGAGATTACTCCATCTTAGGATAATACATGTCCCTTTTTTTGTTTTTCTTTCCCCTTCTTATATGACTAAGATATTTTGTGATGTTTCAGTACTTCTGTTGCATGGTAGAATATATCCAGGGTGCATAGTATGTTAGCAACGTCTCATTGTGCTTATTTCTGCTTTCTGGCAGGGGAAGCATTCTGCACTCTAATGAACTTGGAATAGGAAATTAACCGCAGAACTCTGGTCCAGACCTTTTCTCAACGCTGGCTCTGCTATGTTCCTACTGTCAATCAAGAGGCAAACCATGACACAGTTTGTTTCCTAGTACTCTACTTCTTGAGAGTAAATGCATCCCTTAATTCTGCTTTGGAGCCCTGTCTCTCCACACACACGCTTTCTCTTTTAGTCAATAATTTGTTTTATTGGTTACAGTGCGACTCCACTGTTTCAGGCTTTTCCACAGCTGAGCACAGCTGCTCATGTTGGCTATTGATTCCATATGTTAGCTCAAAATTGTATAATAGTCTCTTCTAATAGTTGCCTTTGGCTTTTCCTCTCTCCCCACTTGGAAAAGTGCCCTCTGCCCCTGGCCTGGTATGCCAATAACTAGAAATGGATCCTAATTATATCAACCATTTTTCACCAAAAAAAAGCCCAAGTAGTTGTCTCCTGTTGGAATAACTCACAATGGTTTTGGTTTACATGACTTCATGCTACTCTATGGAAAAAAAGCTTCAAAAAAACCAACACTAAATCTGTTGGCAGAAAGAAAATGTTGCAACTATGGAAGGTTTAGTGACCTCTCACTCTAAGGCAATTTTCTTATTAAATTAATGCATGAGAATATAAGCTTCTATTCTCTCCAGTTATCTGCATATCTTCTCATTTTCTTCTCTCTTTCAACCTTGTTCCTTTATTCATAACTGTGAGCTGCATATTTAAATTGTACATTAAGCAGAGAATTTACCCCCAAGAAGACAACTTGGATAGCAGCGAGTGCGTTTCCCCTCTGAAAGCTTTATGGAAGCTGCAAGCTGCTGCACACACTGGAAAAGTCCAACACTCCCACGGCGAGGCTTTGCCTCAGCCTCTCTGCGCATCTACGTGATCCAGAGGCTCCTAGTCAGGGCCACAAAGAGCCTTCGCGATGCTTCCTCCTGGTGCTCCAACAGCTTCTTCTGTCTCAGGGAGAAATGAAACAAAACACTCTCTCTTGCTCTTTGAGGCAAGGTTGCTGAAAGAACAAGGCATCCAGTCTCACCAGGTCCAGGAGGACCTCTTCATCAGACATATAAAACAAAGTTCTGATCTTTCACAACAGCCTCTCTAAACAAATCTCAATGAACAAAGGTCTGCAAGTTCGTAGGCAGATCCCTGAGCCAGAATCAACCAGCTGAAGGAAAGGAGGGGAGCAGAAATTGAATGCAGTTTTGCAAGCAAACTTGGGAACTGGCAGATTTCCAAGATTTTAGGAAGGGTTAAGAAACCAAAGAACCCACATCTTGGAATTAGTTTTAGCGTGTTTTTTTACATATCCCTCCAGTTTCTGAATTCAAGTCCTATGGATTTTTTTTCTTTGCTGTAGTCACTGCCACTTCCCAGGTGTAGGTCTGTTTCATCTCAAATCTAGGTGAATAAATGATTTACTACATATGATTCTAGCCTCAGTCCCCTTTAGTTACTCTCAGTGGTGAGTAGTCAGATTAGCCTTTCCAAGATAGCCTAGTGCCGTGGTCCGCAAACTGCTGCTCGCGAGCCACATGCGGCTCTTTGGCCCCTCGAGTGTGTCTCTTCCTAAGCCTTAGGAGTACCCTAATTAAGTTAATAACAATGTACCTACCTATATAGTTTAAGTTTAAAAAATTTGGCTCTCAAAAGAAATTTCAATCGTTGTACTGTTGATATTTGGCTCTGTTGACTAATGAGTTTGCCGACCACTGGCCTAGTGGTTATGCCACTGTTCTGCATAAAAACCCTACAAGTGTGTCTGTGTGGTGTGTGTGTGTGTGTGTGTGTGTGTGTTGATGGAGGTGGCAGCAGGTTAAGCAAATCACCCAAGAGAGGCTGGGTTTACTGTAAAGTCTCACATATTATCTGAATCATGCTAAACAGGATGACTTTTAAATCCCCAAGTGTTTGGGTAAATCGGTGCTCCCTTAAACAGTTCCTGTGTGTCCGGTAGCTGACTGCACAGGCTTTTCTCCCACTCTCCCCGGTCCTGCTTCGTACAACATGCACAGACTTAGACTTGAAAGCCAAACCATCTCATTTGAAGGCTGAAGCTGTATAAGTTGGTCTTTGGTCCACACAGTTGCTGCATAACCATCCTATGCAAACTTCCCTCCTGTCTTTGTTCATTTCATTGTTTCTACTTCAAGTGTTTACTAATACCATACATTTAAAATAAATACAATCCTAATTACCAAGTAGAATAGTATGTCATTTCACATTTGTTTTCTTAAGGAAATTGATCAAATCTAAAGTGCTGACTGAATACTCTTAAGTGGATCAGAGCACACAAGTTCCTGAGGAATCCACAGATTCTCGGCCAAATAAATGTGCCAATATTCTACAAGATTAAGAGGGGCTGGTCATAAAAATATACATCATTCCACATTTTAATTCCAATAAGTGCTTACATTGTTCCTCCATCAGTGCTGTCATAAGTCTGTTAAACTTCAAGCACTTTTAGATTTTTCTTTGTCATTGGGCATAAAAGGCTCAACCAACTCAATGCTTTGCATGGGATAGGTGTTTAATAAAGAAGTCACAAAATATATTGAATGAAGAATAACTATAGAGTGAAGGATGCATTTTAAAGGTTATAGAATGTTTCAAAATTTGCATGTGCCCAAGATTCACCTGTTTTGAGGGGTTTTGAAATTAGACATTCTATCCACAAAGAAACTCTGTAGTTCCATGAAAAGGAAGGCTATTGTTGATGGGGCCAACATACATTAGATGTCTAGCTATATGCATGGCAGATGTGTCCAGCTTCTAACAGCAGAAACACACCAAAAGGCTCTTGTAATATTTTTAGGAAAAGAAACCATTGAGATACACTTTACTAAATATATATTCTGTTAAAAATGCTAATCTTGATCTTTC
>NW_005372084.1:490830-542222 GCF_000412655.1 Myotis brandtii | reverse complement strand
TATATATATATATTTGGTTTTTAGACAGGTTTTTCCATAAGTAAGATAATTAAGGATCTTGCCCTTTCAATTTCAGAGAAATTTGAATTAAGCATTTTATGAGCCCATGTGTGTACAGTTTGAATCTACTAAAGAAGGAAATTGAACATTAAGCATTAACACCTTGCTTTCCTCTACCACACCTTTCAAGGGCTCGCACACAGAGAACACTTGTGATGGAGTGCCAACTTTCTGTGCCGCTTTGCATAGCCAGCTTACATTTAGGGCTCCTATTAACTTGAAAGAGAGTTCCAGGTGCATTCAAGTTCTGCTGAAGAAATGGAAATTTGGAAGCTTTATTATTAGCTTAGGCCATTTTCAACTCATGTGAATAAGAGATGGAGAAAAGTTATTAGAATTTCTTTCTTATAACTAGTGCCCACAAGACTGATGTAAAACTGAACAAAGATGTGGGTGCCTATTTCTTTTTGTCTGACAAAACAATATGAGTTTTTTATTTTTCATCAACACAGGCTTCAACATGACTTTTAAAATGAATGTTAATATAGATGTAAAACTTCAGCTATTTAGCTCCCAGGTAACAAGAATGATTTGGCCTTAAGTAGTAAAAGTCTATTTGAACAAGTAAAAATGGAGAGTTTGTTTGAACTCTACAAGAATAGCTCACAGAATCCAGGTAGGAGGTGAAACCAGAAACAAAAAAAGTTACAGGACCCACACAACTAATGATATTTCTGTTTTCTAAATATTCATTGAGTTTCTTTTTCTCCCTCCATGGGGAGGTTGTTTTCTCAACCATGTCTGTACATACACATCATTTAAGTAGCTGCTATGGTACCAAGTTCACTAGGTCTCTTAGTTCAAGGGAGAAGAAAGACCACCTACTTTTCTTTGTGTTAAATCCAACTTATACTCTAAGATATATAATTTGATTGGTGTAGTTCAAGGTTCAAGTTAAATAACAAATCCTTGTCAAAAATGGAAGGAGCATTGTTATGTGGTACAAATATGGTTGCATGAAATTTTATCTTTCTTCCTTTCTTTTTCTTTTAAAGGTTGCAACTGCCTATTCCAAAGGCAACCAGTGCCAACAAGAAATTTGCACTTCGCCTAATCAGGAATGCTGCACAAGAACAGAAGTCTCTTGAAATCTATCTCCTCCCCCAAAGCCTTTGTTTTATTTTTTCTTTTATATCTTCTAAAACTTCTGTGTGCTGGTGTCTGCATTTTCAGCCTGTTACTCTCATTTCTTTTCTCATCTCCCATCCCTCTTGCCTCTCCCTTGTCCTTGTCAAGGAAGTTTGGGGCAGAACCTGCAAATCTGCATTTTAACAAGTTCCCAGGTGATGCTTATGCTGCTAGTCTTGGATACACATTTTGAATCTGTTGGACTAGAGAATGAAAAGAAGTTACTGAGATTCAATCCATATATATATATAACCCTAATATACAAATAGACCAAATAGTGGATCAACTGAACAACCAACCAGTCGCTATTACATGCACTGACCACCAGGGAGCACACGTGGAACATGGCAGGCATCAGCCACCGCAGGATGGTGGAGCAAGTGAGTGGGGCGCCAGACCAAGGCAGGACACCAGTCGCTGTCATCAGGGCGACCCTCTGGTGGTTACTGAAAATTCTTTGCTCCCGCGCTCCACGGTCCCACCTGGCGCTTGCACCCGATGCCGGGGATGCCCCCCTTGCACCTATTGCCAGCGCAAGAGCCGCTGACAGACAAGGGACTGGGAGCCATGACAGGAGGGGCCGGGCGGGGGCACAGAGGATGGGTGGAGACCCACTCCTGTGCCCACCACAGCCTCGTGGTCCACAGTTCCTTTCAAGGTGCATGAATTCATGCACTGGACCCCTAGTTAAATTATAAAGGATTATTCTCAATTTAGCCCTGTTTTTCAGGTTCGTCATCAACAACAACTACTGGTTTAGAAACTATTGTATTAAAGTGAGTAAATCTATCAGCAGGATGAAGACACGTCAAATATTTTGTTAAAGAAATAGGACAAAGCTATCTTTAGATTATGGTATAGTTGGGCTATTCCTTCCATTGTCTAGAGCCGTGGTCGGCAAACCGCGGCTCTCGAGCCACATGCGGCTCTTTGGCCCCTTGAGTGTGTCTCTTCCACAAAATACCACATAGGGGTGAGCACGTACAGTGCAATTGAAACTTCGTGGCCCATGCGCAGAAGTCGGTATTTTGTGGAAGAGCCAGTATTTTGTGGAAGAGCCACACTCAAGGGGCCAAAGAGCCGCATGTGGCTCCTGACCCGCAGTTTGCCTAGCCGCAGTTTGCCGACCACTGGCCTAGGGCATCATACTTCTGTTAAATCAGTATTTTTTTTTTCAGCTATAAGCAAGAATGACAAATATCATCTCTACTTTGCAGAGTATTGTGGGGATTCAAATAGGCAATACATATGTAAATTTGAAAGTGCTAATAAATATTAAATATTATGGCTTTTTTCTAATGTGCCTGAAGCATCCGGTTCTTAGTGTGTGGGTCCCATGAATCTTCTCCCTCAGGGACAGCCCTTAGTTTATCTTCTTGTCTCCTGGCTATTCTACCTTAGGAGAATTTCTGACAATCCACTAATATTTTCCAGAGTTGTTGCACTCCTAGATTTTCACTATATTCATCCCTCAACCCACTTCTCTAGTCCTCTGTAACCTTGGTCTTCCTTAAGCTGTCAAGTTTTTCTCCTCAATGCTTATTTCATTTCTTGTCTGGACTACTGCTTTGGTTTCTCTCCCCTGAACCCTCTCTACACAGCAGCCACAGCGATCTTTTTCTGACACAGTGAGGTGGTATAACTCCCCTGCTCAAACTCTTTAATATAAACTTTTCACTGCTGTTAGGTCTACAAGATTGTGTGTAATTTGGGTCTTGCCTTATTTCTCCAAAGTCATTCCATACCATACTTCTTGCTCGTTGTGATCCACTGACCCTCACTTCTGTTTCTGGAACAAAATAAGCCCTTTCCTTACTCAGCTCTTCCCCCCACCTGGAAAATTATTTCTCCAGCTTTTGCCATTTCTGATTCATTCTCTACCCTTGTGACTCAGTTCACTGTTACCTCTGCAGACATTTCCTCTATGATATCACCCTGCTCATTTCCTCTCTAGATAACATCATCTGTTTTTATTTATTTTCTTTGTTTACTTATTTACTTTGAGCTCCCCTACTAGACCCTTGAGAGAAGCTATCAATTTATTAAGTCACAGCAGCCACTCAGTGCAGAATGATGAAAAGATGACTATTCCTCTCAAGAAGTGGCAACTAGATAGCCATGTAGACTATCTTCTCATTTTAAGTACTACTTTCACTGTATCGCTTTCTGTATAAAAAGTCTCTCTCTCTCTCTCTCTCTCTCTCTCTCTCTCTCTCTCTCTCTCCCTCTTTCAAGTAGCATATCAAGTATAAACTCCCACAGGTTTTCAATGTGAGGGTGAGGGTTAAAAACTGACTTTGAGGTTTTTAACTCTTTGACCTTCAGCAAGTCATATAACCTTTGTAAGCTTAGATTTTTCTCTCCACAATGGGGAAAAATTCATGGGTTATAGTGAGACTTGAATTCAAGTGATATATGTAAATTCTTTAGCATGCTGCTACCGAGCACAGAACGAGGGCTAAATAGAATTTAGCCACATACCTAGCATACATATCTGCTTAAAATTCAGATCTCCCCAGCCTGGCTGGGTATGGCTTAGTGGTTGAGCATTGACCTATAAACCAGGAGGCCACTGTTTGTTTCTGGTCAGGGCACATGCCTGGGTTACAGGCTCGATCCCCAATAGGGGGCATGCAGGAGGCAGCCCATCAATATGACTCTCATCATTGATGTTTCTATCTCCCTCTCCCTTTCTCTCTGAAATCAATAAAAATATATTTTAAAAATCAGGTCTCTCTACCATTCAGGAGCCAGTTACACTTCTCCTCCAGTGCACATCACTTCTGCTATGTTGACTCATGTATTAGCAGTATTAGCCTCTTTCCTATGTTTTTTGTTTATTTGTTTTTCCCTAAATTCAATTCATTCTTACACAGCTTAAATGCTGTTTCCACTCTAAAGCCTACCCAGAACCCACAATGATCACCCTCAACTGAAGGCTGACAACCATTTTGGTCAATGGGAAGGAGATAAAGAGGTGTGTGTGTGTGTGTGTGTGTGTGTGTGTGTGTGTTTTGGGGGGAAAGAGTTTTATCAGCTTCTGATATTTTTACAAGTATCTTCTTGTATCAGGTTCAATACAAGAAGATACTTCCATTTATCTTATATTATGTTGCCTCAGTAAGACTTCACAATAGTCCTACTTTATGGGTACTATTCTCCCTGGTTTCCAGATGAGAAATTGTGGCTCAGGAAATGAAGGAATGAGCTAATAAATGGCTCCAGCCCAGTTCTAACCCAGGCTTTAATGATAAATATAAGGAAACCCATCACCTAATTATAAGGTTTCATGATTAAAAATAAAATAAATAAAAACAAGCTAGTTTATTGGAGAGTCAAAATGCCACAACAAAATGCCCAAGAACAGAGAACAATCTGGAGTCAGGTTAGGTCATTAGACTGTGGTTACACACACACACACACACACACACACACACACACACATACACACACACACACACATTGACTGTAGTTGAAGCAGAGGATCTAATCCAGAATGAAGACAAGCGCCCAGGAGTTTAAACTTAGATTTCTAAGCCAAAGGCAGGACGATAACAGAGTTAGGAGGAAGCAGCCAGCCTCGGCCTCCCACACTGGCACAAAGCAGGGGGAGAAGGGGCTCCTTGGGTCACTAATGCCCTGGCTCTCCTTCCCTGCTGAACCACAGGTCACTTGACTCGCTTCTCAGTTTGGTCTTTACAATTTAGAGCTGATGGACTATTAAAAAATAATTACATAACTTTAAAAGAAACCCACCTACCTTTTTATATGGTTGAAAATCTGCTATGCAAATGTTCCCCAAATGTTCTAAGGTGTTTGATAGCAAAGCTGAAGCTAGAGTTTGAGCGCTTTAGTGCTTGGTGTAGTGCAGTGATGGCGAACCTATGACACGCGTGTCAGAGGTGACACGCGAACTCATTTTTTTGGTTGATTTTTCTTTGTTAAATGGCATTTAAATATATAAAATAAATATCAAAAATATAAATCTTTGTTTTACTATGGTTGCAAATATGAAAAAAAATTCTATATGTGACACGGCACCAGAGTTAAGTTAGGGTTTTTCAAAATGCTGACACGCTGAGCTCAAAAGGTTCGCCATCACTGGTGTAGTGCCTTCCTTTTCTAGGCTGGTGCCCTGCATTGGTGTATGATTACATGGGCAACGGAACCAAGGATGGGGAAGCCACCAAATCTAAAGATAAGAGTAGGGAAAGCAACAAAAAGAAGAGAGAAAGCTGAGAATGGGAGGAGAGAAAGGTGGACAGGTATGTGAGGACAGGAAGTATGGTAATGGGACAGCAATGAAACAAGCAATGGGATGTTTTTGTGTGCTGAGCTCAAAGCAACTGAAAAAAATCACACAAACAGCTTTGAGTTATATCAGTGAATTTTTTTCCTATGTGCACATTGGAGTCATAGGGAGAAATCATTAAAATACCATTGTCTGCACCCAACAGCATACTCATTGACTTAGTCCAGCTTGGAGTTCAGATGTTAGAGTTTTTGTTCTTTTTTATTTTTGATTTCAGAGAGGAAGGGAGAGGGAGAGAGAATCGTTGATTGGCTGCCTCCTGCACAACCACTATGGGGATGGAGTCTGCAACCCCGGCATGTGCCTTGACTGGGAATCAAAATGAACGTGACTTCCTGGTTCATAGGTAGATGTTCAACAACTGAGCCACACCGGCCAGGCCAGATGTTATAATTTTAACATTCCCTAGGTCAGGGGTGGGCAATCCCTGGTACGTGTGCCAAACATGGCATGCCAGTAACTTTTTCTGGCATGCGAAACCCTCTCTTATAATTTTCCATTTACAATTTTTTTTTCTTAATATCGATTTTTTTTAATTTTTCAGATAAGTTCAGTGTAGGTGAATCTTAGATAAATAAATTATTTTACATAACATCTATACATTAAAAAATAAATGTATTTTTCATCATCATATACTGTGTTTTTTTCTCTCGAATGAATTTTATTATTTCTTCAAGGTTCTTCACATGCATACACCTTAAGAGATATCAAGTAGGCGTAACATGTTTTCAAAATATTAGGGTTGGCACGCAGAAGAACTTTGAGTCAGAGATTTTGCTGGTTTTGGCACGCACTCACAAAAAGGTTGCCCACCCCTGCCCTAGGTGATTCTAATGTCAAGGCACTGAAAACTTTTGAGTTATAGGGAGCACTAGCCCAGTAACTCTAAAAGTTTGGGTCTGGGACCAATGGCATCAGTATCACCTGAAAACTTGTTGAAAAATGCAAATTTCAGCCTCCATTCCAGGAATACCAAGTCCAGAAACTCTAGGGTGGTGGCCCAGGAACTGTGTAAACAAGGACTCCGACTGATTTGAATCAACTGGAAGCTTGGGAGATGCTGCTTAGGCCAGGAGCCATACTGTTTAGTCAAGTTGTTATTACACTGATGTATTTTATATTTAATAAAGATCAGGGCATATTTCTTCTCCTTATTCCAAAGTTTTATAAAATCCTTCATTAAAAATTTTAGATGACATCATCAGAAGGGAAACTAATGGAATCTGCAATTGAAAGTAAGTATTTTATCTGTAGAATGCCTCCCTAAAAAGGTTCATTTCCTGAGATCAGCAGTAGATATGTGTGACCTTGACCTTCTCCTTTGAACAAGGAGGTTGGTTATAAGTCAACTGTAGTTGCTCCTGTCTTTGAGATCTTTATATTGTTTCTTAAGACCTATATCCTGTGGATTTTCATTATATAATAACTTAAACAACTTGCATCTCTTTGGGTGTCTCTAGAAAACTAGCAGGAACCTTCAGTTACTCCAGAATGATGAAGTAAGCTGTTATAAAAGAGCACATCTCCTGGAGAGAATTTTGTAAGTGTACTTTTAGGCATCACTTAAGGTGCTGATTTCAATCACCTCAAGGTCTTCTTACTTTCCAGTTCTTAAAAACATTTTTAAGAAATATAAATAATATTAGGAAAATTTCAATGTAAATCTCTGTTTGAAGTGAATCTAGTGCATACAAATCATCATTTCATTTTAAAATCTCTTGACAGTGTTGTTTTCACATGACTTTCTCCAAATGATAATGTTCGATGATACTATCTCCTAGTTCCCTGAGACAAACACATCAAAGTGAATAACTGATATAATATAAATTATTTTCTTAAAAAGTTATATATTGTGTTAGGTTCTTTAGCAAACACACAGACACACGCACAATCCTATTAAATTTTCCATTGGTGAACCTCTCTTTTAGAAAACTTATCTCTTTTCTACTCTCTCTTCAGCCCCTTTAGTACTAGGTTTTATTTTCCCTTAATTAAGGCACAAAATTTTGCTCTTTAATTTTACTTTTCACTAAGTTGAGTAGCATCCCTCTTGAATTCTTTTTTTTTTTTTTTTACTTTTTCTGATTTGAAAGACA
The DNA here is from genome assembly GCF_000412655.1 of Myotis brandtii. Lineage (NCBI taxonomy): Eukaryota > Metazoa > Chordata > Mammalia > Chiroptera > Vespertilionidae > Myotis > Myotis brandtii. The sequence continues at coordinate 534,626 of NW_005372084.1, read as the reverse complement.
ATCTTCAAGGATTAAATATACTAAGTAATATAATGCTCTTATATAAAACACATAAATATCAATTTTTAAAAATGAAAGGCAAGATAAAAGAAAAGATTTCATAAAATGCTTATGTAGTAAGATAAACTTAGTATGCTTCATCTATTAACATAAAAAGAGATAAAATGCAAACATAAAATTAGCCCTGGAAATTGATCCAAATTGTGTGTTGGATGAGATGGTTTGGTGGTCAGTCTGAAGCTGAGATGAGTAGACTGGCGGGATTGTAATGCATTCAAGACCAGAACAATGCTTTCTTAGACTTCTCCTCCTCTCAGATGTCTCCATTCATGCTAATTACATGATAGAACTGGGCACGTTGGCCTTTTGGATAAAAGTGGGATGATGAATTTAATGAACAAATGTTGGTTCTATAATGCATTTTTGTTGAATTTGATTCTGATACACATGATCCTTGTCTTTGAAAATTTTAAACTACCAGAGAAAGAAAGGGTCAGCAAGGTATCCTTGTGGTGACCTCATCACTCTTTTTATTTGTTTATTTAACAAATCTATATTAAGCCCCACCCTAGGTGGCAGGGTCTGTGCAAAGTGCTCAGTTCCTACCCTAAACCAAAGACAGGCGTACAAATTTATAATTGTACTTTAATTCCTCTTGAGACCACACCAGACCTCTAAGAAGTATATTGGAGCCACCGCATAGCAAAAAATGTCAAGGGACAATGCTGATCCTCTACTTCATTGTAGCACCACAAGGGAGAGTGTTCAGGTAGTTCATCTTACCCAAGAAACAATTCTCTCAACTTCAACTTCTATATTGCTCTGGACTGAAAATTATGGCCACAATTATTTCATTTTAGACTGAACTCCCCCTCCCCACACCTTGCTATGTGTCTTTGCTGCTCCTTCCATCCAGTGGTGAAGTTTATTGCTCCATCTCTTAATTCCAGACTGGACTTGTGACTGCTTTGGCAGACAAAATGTGGCAGAAATGACATGGTACAAATTCCAAGGGTAGAACTTAGACTTGGGACACCCTTAGAAATGCATTTAGTTTTCACCTCTTTTGTCTCTTTTAATCCACCACATAAGGAAACAAGTCTAGCTTCTTGGAGAACAAGTAACCAAGGTGCACCAACAGCTATGCATGTGAATAAACATCTTGGACCTACCAGCCCAACTGATCCTCAAGCTACTGTCTATAGCCATATGAGTGAGCCCAGGCAAAACCAGCAGAGAAACTTCCCAGAAAACACACAAAATATATCTGCTTTGTAATAATATCTGCTTATCTGCTTTGTAATATGAGTTGCAAATATCCTTACATTTACTTACGGGAACCACTCTGAAATCAATCTCTCCTTCCACAAATCCTCATTTATTTTGGACCATAGCTGGCAATTACAACTGCTTCTACAGCACCATGTTTGTAATGAGAAAAAATCAAGGCTGTGGGGTGTGTGTGTGTGTGTGTGTGTGCGCGCGCATGCATGTGCATGTGTGCATGCATACATGCATGCGAGTGAGTATACATGTGAGAGTAGGTGCTTACACTGTAAATTAGAGAATGTGAGAGTCATGGTGGGTTTACAAAGCCCAGATGAGTTTTGAGAGGTGACAATAGTTGTGATCTACTCTTTCTCTCCAACATTGCTCCAGGGTTGAAAGTAGCAAAAAAAAATGTTCGTATCAAGTCAAATAGAGTCTTCCAGGAAGGTGTTCAACATCCCAATCTATTTTCAGACTTGTCAAGGGTCTAAGGCCATTATTAAAGGCAGTAACAGCAGGGCAGATAAAGACTTGTAAAACATGTGCTATAGCAGCATTCACTTTCCGTGAAAGGTGAAGTCCATTTGCACTCCTTATTTTGCCAATGAGAATGAGTCATTTGCTTAAAGGATAATTTTAACTTGATTTCCAAAAAGTGGATTAAGTCATTGAACAACTTTAACACACAGCAGAATAGTTGCTGTAGTATTTTGGAAAGAAACCAGAGCCAGGTCTGTCAGCAACTTAAGATGGAAAATTCCTATTAGTCAACCTATCAATAAGGCTTCATTATTAAACAACATTCTAATGGCTTGGCTTCAGTGCTGACACGCTGCAGGCATTTGCACTATTACACCAAGGTTGTAGGCTATCCTGATAGGCCTCATGCTGTTAGTCCACTTTGTTAAATAGAAGTTGATTTTATATTTAGCTGTGCATGGAGTGTGCAGATGAAACAAATCACTTCTATAAGCTCAACAAGATGAATAGTTGCTGTTGAAAGCTAGCAAGGAGCTGGATGCAAGATTAATATGCAGTCCCAAGTTCCACTTCCCACAATTTTTATTGATTGTGTGAAAAAGTACTAAAATTCATGATTTCTTAGGTGAGTGAGATTGAAACTCTTGCATAGCTATAGTAGATGTAATTTTTCTGAAATGTATCATTTGTCTACAAATATAGCTTTTCATTTGGGACCACGTGCAATGAATTCTATGATGAGAGCAAAACCTTTCTGATGGCACTGTTTGCCACAAGTACCCAGTTCCCAGGCTAGGTTCTCTGTGCTCTTTGGTCTTTGTGAAATTGCCTTCATGAGAGAATTTTCTAAATGTCCCCTGCTGCCATGGTCCAAATACCAGGGCTTATTTGGTGTTTGTTTTTCCATTCCCACAAACCACAAAAGATTAAATGTTGATGCATTGTAGAAGATCTCTCTACTAACATCTGAATGGCATTCCAGCAATTTCGACACAGCATTCCATCTTCTTTCAGTAGGCTTGAGGAAGAGAGAGAGAGGATATTAAAGCCTGCCCTTAATTTTTTTACTTTTATAATCTAGACCTAGATTTTGGAAGAATAAGAGAGAAGATTGGCTCAGGTTTGGTTTGGGGCATATATTCCAATTCTGTTACTACTCAGTAATTTTAGAAAATATATGGCTACATTTCAACTAGTATACTTAGGTATTATTCTTTCTATTGAAATCCATTGTTTTAGTAAATTGTTGAATTCAATTATCATATTAAATATTAATTTGGTGGGGTTCATGACCCAGTATTCTTTCCCATGATTTGGTTATATGGTATAATGCCAGAGGATATTTGTGGAATGACTCTTCTCCCCTCATATTTTTTCTTTTACTATTATGGTATTTGATTCAGAGCTTCACTGCATCACTAAAGGCTCAAACCTGTTATTTATATAAAGCCCCTTGATTCGTCAGATGAATCAAGTTTTGAATAAATTCGGGATTTGATTTTCCTAAAATGTCCATTACATACAGTGTGAAACTTGAAGTTCAAACTATCCCTTTGGCTGAAAGTCCAGCTAAGGTATACATTTTTCCTGAAGTTTCAACTTTGACTATATAACAGTTTTATTCTAAGACCTGACTTCCAAAAAGAAATATTGAGACATAGTGACCGCATCTACTATATTTCCTATATAATAAGTTCACTTCTGTTTTACTTTAGATGATAGTATTTTTGGACCCTCTAATTATATAGCACATTTATGGTTTCTCAGAGGCCTAGATACCAATGCAAATTTCAAAGCTAGTGATAATCAGTTCTGACAAATGAGATAAGTCTGAAATAAGAGGATAAGAGACTTATTTAAAAAAAAAATCAGTGATGGTGCTTTAGCATCTCTTCTCATGCTTTTGGAGGGTGGCTAGTGCTTCTTGAATGTGAGTCAGAGGAGGTATGGATATGAGAAACCATTATCACTCCACATGAGAAATAGCTGCTAAAGGGGCAGCTGCTTGGAGCCGTCTGGCACTGCTGCACAGGAAGTGCTGAGCATGGCTGAGCTGTACTGGAGGCTCACTTGGTCTCTTGACTCGGCAGGAGGTGATTGAATGGTACACTGAATCTCCTCTGAAGACAAACATCTCTGTGAAACCATGAGCACTGTGGTTTGGATTAGATACTTTTCTGATAGCATTTCCCACTTCAGCCTCTGTTCTCCCCTACTTTTCTGGTCTTCATAATAGAATTTAAAGAATGTACCTTATGCTTTAGCACTCTGATTCCCAAAAGTACTAAAGCTGATATTCTAACTCATGCATATTTAAAATCTAACTACTTATTTGGTTGGGTTAGTGGTCCCTTGGTTTCTTATTATTGAATGTCATTACAAAAATAATAATGAAATACCATTTCTTGTAATATTTTTTAATACTGAATGTGTGAATATATTATAAGTAGAGGCCCAGTTCAAGGATTCGTGCCCTGGTGGGGTTCCTACGTCGGGCCTGCAGGGATCTGGCCGAAACTGGCTCTTTGACATCCCTTGAGGGGTCCCGGATTGCAAGAGGGCAGTTCTTGGTGATGCACCCTGGAACTGGCCTCCTCCTCTCTGGTTCCTGGTGCGTCACCCCAAGAACCGCAGCTGCCAAGTCACCATAGTTGGCAGCTCCTGTGTTGAGTATCTGCCCTCTGGTGGTCATTGCACATCATAGCTACCAGTCAGATGGTTGAAGAGTCTGTCAGTAGCGTAGGCTTTTGTATATATTGATACCCTTTCTTAAATGGGACCTCACATGGAGACATTTTAGTTCAGCTGGATGTTGCTGAAAAATGCTGCCTACTCTCTACTCTCTACATTAAATTATGTATTAAAATTAAGTTATATTTTAGGAATATAAAATGCTGACCTAAAGATTTGAAAATCCTTGGGCAGTTTACAAATCACCTAAAAGGTTGCTTGTTTCCCATATTGTCTCAGTGTGCATCTCTGCAGAGTTCTAAATGACTGGTTTAAATGGGCAACTGTTTACATCGCTGAAAGATGAATCAGGCCAGTTTAGGCACACATGTATAGGAAATGAAAAGGCACTTGTATACACATAATAGGTGTGCTTTAGCTGTAGAGACAAAACACAAATATAAATGCACAAGGTAAATCTGTCCCAGGAGAATTCTAATTTTCCCAAAACACATTTTGCACAAATATCACATTGAATGCTCTTCATGCTCATCTTGTTATTAAAAACATATTACTTTGTTATTTTATTAAACTAAGATTACTGCTTTTAGTTGCTTATGTGTTTATGTGCTTATATTAATGTTATGCACAATACATAAACCATTTTAGATATGTATATTCTATATTCTAGATATAATATATAATATCATTATATAAAATATACATACCTGATTGAGTCAGGAACTATCAAGATTATGAAAATATAGGAAAATATAAAACATTCAATGAAAAATCTTTTGATGTATACATTCTGTGCTATATCCTAGTCAAGAGGAATCTACTCCAAATGGAATTGCTTTGTCTCCCTCTCTGTCCCATGTTGCTTCTTTCTACAACATTTGGTAGCATGAGAACCATCACAGAAAATGAAAAATAACTGTGGCCACTTGTAATCCCAATGATATTAACTTATAATTATCATGCAAGAGATTGTTGGGCAAATCTGTCCCACTTTGTCTGACTCTGGGTTGGAGGATGGTAGTATTAAAAATGCTGACTTAAGCCCTAATTGGTTTGGCTCAGTGGATAGAGCGTCGGCCTGTGGACTGAAAGGTCCCAGGTTCAATTCTGGTCAAGGGCATGTACCTTGGTTGCGGGCACATCCCCAGTGGGGGGTGTGCAGGAGGCAGCTGATCCATGTTTCTCTCTCATCGATGTTTCTAACTCTCTATCCCTCTCCTTCCTCTCTGTAAAAAATCAATAAAATAAATATAAAAAAATGCTGACTTAAACCCCATTTAAAAAAAACATTTAGAATGGCCTGATCTCTCTCTCTCTCTCTCTCTCTCTCTCTCTCTCTCTCTCTCACACACACACACACACACACAACATGAGAAAAGCCAGTGGAGAGATCAAGTGTGAGCCTTTCTGCTACACAAAATTCAGCAGCCATTAAACAAATAATTGCTTAATTTTAGAAGCTTGTTCTAATTGAACATTAGTCACACACTCTCCCTTGATCTCTGCTTCCTGAGTTAAAATGCACCGCCCTAGAAAGCTTACTTTATGCATTTCGTAATTATAAAAAGTTCCCAGAAAACTATGGTTTTATTGTGTTGTTGCTTTTTGAAAAGGAAAAATATATACATATCTGTGTGTATGCATGAATTTATGTGCGAAGATGCATGATTGTTTTTTACAAAATTTTTGCAGTCATATTCCAAAAAGCACAAGAGAGATGAGAAAATATGGGTGATGCTGGGAAAGAGAGGCTGGAGAAAGGAAAACAATAGGTACAAATTTCTACCAGTTTCCTCAGGCATCCATAGCAGCTGCTTAATGATACATGTATCATTATATCCTGGAGTAGTTGGAGGGCAGAAACAGACTTGATTACACTACAGACAATTGTTTCACAATAATTCTGGGCCATTTTTCATTAGCTGTCTCCCCTCACAGCAAAACACAGGGTAATTTTTTTAAGAAACAAAACAAAACAAAACACCCTTATACCGTGGGAAGGTTGTCCAGCAGTTAAAGATTTTTAATAATTCATCATGCGAAACATTTTAAGCTAAATGCTAAATTTCTCAAGTATGACAACAAAGATGAGCAGGAAAAAAAAACCCAGAGCTTAACTCAATTTTATAAAAACAATAGGGTAGATAAAAGAAATTGCATCCTCACTTTTCATGATTGCACTATACATTCTTTTTATTACCTTGCTTTGTCTGACAGGCTTTGTCACTACTAGGTAGAATGAAAAGGGGTTGTTTTGAGCAAATTGATTAAGAAGTTGATTTCTTCTTAAAAGATGCATGGAAAACTATCTCCTGATTGTCATTTAAGTAGTTTCACATATCAGCTAACTGGCATCATGCCAAAGTCCCCTTTTAAGTTTTCTTTCTAAGGAAGACGAAGAATTTCAATCAATATTTATGTCTTTCAAAGAGCGACATTAGATACATTAGGACTTTATTTTTAGTTGAGATAATAATAATAATAATAATAATAATAATAATAATAATTAGCAGTTGTAAGGAGCAATGTCTCAACTAGCTATACTATCAGAGTACTTCATGTGTAGGTGTTTATCTGATCATCACGACTACCCTCTGAGGAAGGCACCCCTACCACTCCCATATAATAGACTAAGTTGGGGGCCTTCAACCCATCTTATGAATGGCCCCCTCGGGCAGTCTGGTGAGGCCCTTGGAATTCTTCTCAGAATCATATGTTAAAAGTATAAAATACATCTTTGGTAAGATTACTAAGAAAATCAATTTTATTGAGATAGTTAACAATATTCACAAATTATTATATAGTTATATGTAACTTCATTAATGCATCCAATAGGAATACCTATGTGGGAAGTCTAATAACAACATTTCAAAGCAGTGATAAATATAAGAAGTAATTTAAGATAACTTCAAGGACTCTAATGGAATAGACCCCTGTGATTTCTACAGCTGACATACAGCAGTCACCGTGTACCTCATACTAAAGTGACTTTTTTGTCTACCAATATAATCAATGGGAATCCTAACTTTTGGTTAAAGATTAGTGAAAATGAAAATGTACTCTTTTGTCCATGCAAGTTCATAGACCCCAAATTATAAATGTTAATAGCCTCATTTCATGCCCCACCCTGTATCAAACTCAGAGAGAAAGTAAACTAAACATCAGATTCATTAAAAAGGCATGGCAAAAGGTGTCAAGTAGACATGTGTAAAGAATTTGGGGGCTATTTTTATTAAAACTATAGCAACCGGTGTAAACAGTTTCTACTATGGAAGCTTTCAGGTTTTAATATAAAACATGATCTTGATTCTATGCATTTTCATATCCTTCAGCATTTGGCATTTTTTATACGACAGTGAAAGGACAAGAAAAGTATAAATGCCAAAGGTCAGAGGGCGAATGCTGACTGAAAAGGTTTTCTGGAATGTGGCTGCCCTTTACGTAAGAGGCTCTTACTCCTGCTTTCTCTCCAAGCTGGCTGATGCCCTATTTAGTACCCTCGGTGTCTCATGCCCAGTTTTACCCCTCTATTCACCCTTTGTATTAGTTTCATCTCCTCCTCAAAGTCCTTTTGACAATCTCATCCTTCCTTCATCCTCTCTTCTCCCCATAGTATTCTTACTGTTTGGAGCAGGTATTTTGTACTTGATGATGTTGTCTTGTGTTTTTTGCCTAATGACAGTCTTTTTGAAGTTATCGATTAATCCCATTATATATTTCCTATGCATATTTAGCAGAGAAGACATATGGAGATTTCCTGCTAAATTTTGACTTGCAACCTTGATTCACAGAGAACTGCATGTTTGATGTACAGTTAATCAGTTTATAATTTGTGGTTTAGTCTACAAGCATAATGTCAGTCTCATCCCCAAATTTTTAATTAGAGGTGCAAGTTTTACTTCTCTACTCATATTTCAAACAATATACTTTTTGTTTTCTGCTTTTTTACTTTTTGAAAACTCTGTACAACATTTCATTAATTCCATCAAAAATGCACATCTCAATAGCATGTGTCTTGTGCTGAATCATGTTAAAGACCTGAATTGATGCAGCAACAAGAACGTGCTCTCTATAATTTGGCTTCCTCCTAGTTTCAGTAATATTTGTGTCCCAACTGCAGTCACAGTGTTGGGTTTTCATACCATCTTCAAGAGCAAGATGATACTCTTGAGCAGGGGAGACTGATTGGCTCTGGGAATCAAAATCAGTCAGTGGGGTTCATGTAACTGGATATTCAAAACAGACCTGAAGTGTTAAAAACGATTTTGACTGCTTCACATTAGAATTGTGCAGGGTGTATTGTTGGCATTCAGTAAATATCTGTTGAAAGAATAAATGGAGAAGTACACAGCTCTGTTTGATTATGTTCTCCCATTTATAAGGTCAATTCTTCCAGTAAAAAAATAAACAATTATAGACATCAGAATTCAGATTTAAACGTTATTTTCGATAAGTGCTTAATCTCCAAAATGTATAGGGAACTTATTCAACTTAACAAAAGGAAGATAAATGATCCAATCAAAAAATGGTCGAAGAACCTAAATAGACACTTTTTGAAAGAGGACATACAGAAGGCCAAGAGACATATGAAAACATGCTCAAAGTCACTAATCATCCAAGAGATGCACATAAAAATTACAATGAGGTACCATCTCACACCTGTCAGAATGGATATCATCAATAAATCAACAAATGACAAGTGCTGGAGAGGATGTGAAGAAAAAGGAACACTCCTGCACTGCTGGTGGGAATGCAGACTGGTACAGTCACTGTGGAAAACAGTATGGAGTTTCCTCAAAAAATTAAAAATGGAACTCCCATTTGATCCAGGAACCCTACTTCTAAGAATATATCCCAAGAAATCAGAAACACCAATCAGAAAGGATATATGCACCCCTATGTTCATAGCAGCACAATTTACAATAGCTAAGATCTGGAAACAGACTAAGTGCCCATCCACAGATGAGTGGATTAAAAAACTCTGGTATGCCCTGATCAGTTTGGCTCAGTGGTTAGAGCGTCGGCATGCAGACTAAAGGGCCTCAGGTTCAATTTCAATCAAGGGCATGTACCTTGGTTGCGGGCACATCCCCAGTAGGGGATGCAGGAGGCAGCTGATCGGTGTTTCTCTCTCATCGATATTTCTAACTCTCTGTCCCTCTCCCTTCCTCTCTGTAAAAAATCAATAAAATATATTTTTTAAAAACAAACTGTGGTACATCTCACAATGGAATACTACACTGCTGTAAAAAAGAAAAAGGGAACTCTTACCACTTGCAACAGCATGGAAGGACCTGGAGAGCACTATGCTAAGCTATATAAGCCAGTTCTAGAAAGACAAATAACACAGGATCTCACTCATTTGTGGAATATAATTAACAACATAAACTGGTGAACAAAAATAGATCCAGAGACACAGAAGCATCAAACAGACCAACCAACCTCAGAGGCAAGGCAAGGGAGGGGAAGGGGGGTAAGATCAATCAAAGGACTTGTATGCATGCATAAAGCATAACCCATGGACACAGACAGTAGGGGGATGAGGGCATGTGCTAGGGAGTGGGAGTAGACAGGGAGAGGTCAATGGGGGAAAAAGGAGACTTATGTAATACTTTAAACAATAAAGAATTTTTAAAAAACTATTAAAAATGCATCAGGGGATGGGTGTTGCAACTAGTTTCTTAGTTGAAATGATGGTCAAACTTTTTGTGGTGTTGGATGATGTTCTTAATGAACAAAAATCTTACATAATGTGTCATTCAGCTGAAAAGTACTTTTAAAGAAGGTGATTCTGTAAATCTGAAGCAGTGTGGATGTGTGACCTGCCCCTATAAAATCTTTATCCTGTCATTAGAGAACCAGTCCTGTGAACCTTGATTTTCATCACAGCAACATTATTTTTTTACTTAGTAGATTTTTTTTCATGAAGGTTGTCACTCCTCATTCTAGGTCATTGCTATGCCATCCAAAAAAGTTTTGCAATTTTTTTCATCAGGTTCCTGTGTGGGGCGTGGCTACAATGTTTTGGACAGGTTCAAGCCATGGACTGAGAAGAGGGCACTGCCACATGCAAGTCCCAGCTTGGAGGGCAGAGCCTTCCCAGCACAATTGTAGCCAACAGCTATAGTTGTAAGCTTGAACCTGTGGTCCAAACATGTGGCCCCACATGCCTGAGTGATAGAGTTCAGGTGCATGTAGTTGAGTAGGATTGAAACCCACAAGAATGTTGTAAACATCTTGATCATGCCCTTACTTTGCCTCGTGGCATCTGCTATAAAATAAAGACACGGTTTGTGGGTGTTGGTGCTATCCATCAGAGGGGCAGCGTCCCACTGAGACCCAGCTTTCATTCTCTTGTCTATCTTTTCTAAGCCTTTCATTGCCCCCACTCAGGGTCACTGAACCAGGCTGAGCTGGCATGAGTATGCCATGGCCGTGCCAGCTCCCCACATATGGTGCCCGAACAGGGACTGAGTTCTAGGTCCAGGGACTGAGTTCTGGGACCAGGGACTGAGCTATGAGGATCACGGCCTGAGTTCAGGCTCCCCGCATATGGCGCCCAAACAGGGTCTGAGTTCGGGGGGGAAATTAAAAGTGGTCAGGTGAAAGGAGGCTCCCTTGAGGCACGTTCAGAGAAATAGAGAAATAAGCAAAGTAAAAGTAAAAAGAAAGTAAGGTAGGGAGCAGAGGTGTGGTAAATTAGCTCGGTGTAAAACTTGGGAAATTCAGGATCCCAGGAAGGGGATCATTGAAAGGTAATGCTTATTGAAGCATTTTTAAATTTCTTAAGGAGAAAATAAGTTGAAGCATTTTTAAATTTCTTAAGAGGAAAATAAGTAGGAAGCAAGCGGTAGAAAGCAAGTGGTAGAAACAAAAATAAGCGGTAGAAATAAGCAGTAGACATTAGAAAATAAGCAGTAGGAAATAAGCGGTAGGAAATAAGTTGTAGAAATAGGAGGTAGAAATAGGTAGAAAGTAGAAAATGGGAGATACAAAATAAGGTAGAAATCTCCTAGGTTTTGTTTAAGCCACTGTAAAGCAAAAAATGGCTGTGGTTGATTTTGTTTGAGGAAGTAACTTTTATTTTAGACCTAGATTGTTAGCTCTTGCAGCAGTTTTGTTTCTGGGCTTTGGTTATTTTTGCGTGTGTGACCTGATAGCTGCCTGGGACTTTGGGTCTGTGTGACACACCAGACTCAGAGTTGCAGGTCTCCAGCTCTGCAGGACTGAGGGCTGCCCATTTCCATGCAGCAGCAGCTAAAGATAGAAGTTGTGAAGGGACCAGACTTCCACTGGCATGGACGGGGCTGATTTGACTGGGACTGGTGCCGACTCAGTGCCAAGGCCAACCGTCCAAACCGCCTGATCCAGGGGACTAGTTTTGCATCAACGACATCTTCGCATCAGCGGCATATCAACATGGAGTTAGCTGAAGAAGATGGCGTCTGAGGCCAAGCAGATGTTAGAAAAGCAAGAAGTGAAAGCTATGCTAGCGTTGGTGAACTGACAGTTTTCTGTAAAATCTTGCAGTGCTAAATCTAAGGACTCTAAGTAAGATATCCTGAAAACGTTAACATGTATGAATTTTGGTTTTGCATTAGTATTGCTTTGTTATTAGCCAGAGTTTTGTTCTATCTTGTTGCTGTATTAACACTGCTGTGTTTGTGGTTTTGTTAATAGCCAGAAGTTGGTTTTGATGTTCTGATTATGCTGAATAATTTGTTTAGAGTTTTTTGATAATGTAAATAGACATGTTTAAAAACAAAAGTAAAGGGGGATATGTGGGGCGCAGCTACAGTGTTTTGGACAGGTTCAAGCCTTGGACTAAGGAGAGGCACAGTCCTCTCATTGCCACGTGCAAGTCCCAGCTTGGAGGGCAGAGCCTTCCCAGCACAATTATAGCCAACAGCTATAGTTGTAAGCTTGAACCTGTGGTCCAAACATGTGGCCCCACATGCCTGAGTGATAGAGTTCAGGTGCATGTAGTTGAGTAGGATTGAAACCCACAAGAATGTTGTAAACATCTTGATCATGCCCTTACTTTGCCTCGTGGCATCTGCTATAAAATAAAGACACGGCTTGTGGGTGGCGGTGCTATCCATCAGAGGGGCAGCATCCCACTGAGACCCCGCTTTCATTCTCTTGTCTGTCTTTTCTAAGCCTTTTATCACCCCCACTCAGGGTCACTGGACCAGGCTGAGCTGGCATGAGTATGCCATGGCCATGCCGGCTCCCCACACTCCTGCACTTTTTGGTAAAAGTCAGTTTTAATTATAGCTGTTGTTATTCTGAATAAACTCATATAATATTTAATTTGATCTTTTTTGAAATATTAAATTAAAAATGTACCTTTTCCACTTCTCTAAAATAAACCAAAGTGGCCCAGTTGACAAACTAGGTGAACCTTATTAGTGGTAACTAGAGGAGAGAGATGGAGAGGAAAAACAACAAGAACAATTGAAAAATATGGTATGATCTCTAAGGAAATATTTTCAGAAGCAATCCTGAAGGCTCCTGCCAGATCTCAGCCTAATGAAGGATCATGGTTCAGAATTAATGTTCTACTTTAAAGAAAGTTCTGCCTGTCTGTCCCTAGATGAATAATTGGGAATGAACATGCCCAGCTCTAGTTATGAGGAAATCAGAATTCAAATAAAACATGGCCGGAAGTGGGTGTGGCAATATGTTTCTTAGTTGTATTGATAGTGAAACTTGCTTTGATTTTGGAAAATACTCTTCAGTTTACACTGGACAACAGACATGAAAACAGATTGTTAAGGCACTAATTACACTAATGTCTGTAATGTGGAAGGCAAAGAAGCAGGGGGGTCAACCAAATCTTAGCTGGGAAGTGGTGACTCTATGGCATCGGTTCTCAACCTGTGGGTTGCGACCCCTTTGGGGGTCGAATGACCCTTTCACAGGGGTCGCCTAAGACCATCGGAAAACACATATATAATTACATATTGTTTTTGTGATTAATCACTATGCTTTAATTATGTTCAATTTGTAACAATGAAATTGGGGGTCACCACAACATGAGGAACTGTATTAAAGGGTTGCGGCATTAGGAAGGTTGAGAACCACTGCTCTATGGAAAAGATGCCTAGTGGCGTATGGGTGAGGCTGAGGAGATGCAACTGTAGAGGTAGCCCCAGGCTGAGCTTTGAAGTGCCTCATCAGCCATGCAAAGTATTTGGACTTTTCTTTTTTTAAAAAAAAAAAAAAAGACCTAATGGAGATCTTGAAGCACAAGAGTGAAATAATTAGGCCTGCTTTATCAAAAGACCTTAGCAGCTCTTTATTGAAGCATTTAAAAAAGTATGTTTCTGGCTCATTTTCCCCAGTTCTCCCCCCAGCCCCTCCCCTCTCCCCCAACACATCCTTTCCCTTTTCCTCCATTCATGAAGCCAGAAGCAAACTGAACACCACAGCAAAGGCAAAGTCGTTATCTTGTCACAAAAGGTAATTTTATGTTGTCCCCACCGTTGAGCCGACTGCATTTTACTCTATGATTATGACTCACATTGGGTCAGCAGCTATCAGCTGAACACCAACTTCTATTTTGTGTAGCTTGATACTGTCTGAGAAGCCTTCCAAGTTTGGCTTATAGAGTTTGGGGAAAGCATCATTATGACTAGAATATGGGGTAACTCAGGAGACCTGAGATTTCAATGTCCTCAAATAAATTATTGGAAACCAGTTCTTCAAAAAAGATAACTACATTGTAAGTCTCTGTTCCAAGGAACTGAAGAGGAAGTTATCTAAGAAAAGCAGTTATTAAAGGTTTCAGACCCAATTTGTAACAAAAAGGGAAGCTAAGTCAGAGAATTTGAAATGTAAGAATGTAAGAGATGACAGGATAAGAGAAATAAACATCCTTCCTAACTTTACTCATTAATTTCTTACATATTTTCACACATGCCTTAGATGCTGGGTTTGATTTCTTTCAAAACAAAATTTTAAATTATTAAAACAATTCAAAGTAAGCAATTGTTTAGAATATCATACTTAGCTAGATATCCTAGAGCAGGAGTGGGCAAACTTTTTGACTTGAGGGCCACAATGGGTTCTTAAACTGGACCGGAGGGCCGGAACAAAAGCATGGATGGAGTGTTTGTGTGAACTAATATAAATTCAAAGTAAACATCATTACATAAAAGGGTATGGTCTTTTTTTTTTTAGTTTTATTCATTTCAAACGGGCAGGATTAGGCCCGCGGGCCGTAGTTTGCCCACAGCTGTCCTAGAGATAGTACAATACATATGTTAACAATAATTTGCCCTTAATTTACATCAGACTGTTTGTAAATAACAGATATAGCTTCCAGTTGGACCAAAACAATGACAACAGCTGAGTGCAGTAATGAGAAAACCCAAGTGACCAGTCTGTCTTCTTTATGGTAATACCACCAGGCTTAGAGCAGCTCTGATGGCCATCCTCTCCTCTGAGAGGTCTCCCTTCTCCTTGTGAGGGCAGAGTCTCTGCCCTGAGAAGGTAGGTCAGGCGGCTAGAAGTCCAAAAGAGCCTGGACCTTCAGATTTCTACACCTGTGGAGCAAATTGTAGGTGCTCTAGTAGAGCAAATAGGAATCCTAAAAAATCCGCAGATAGGGAATGAGCAGAGGTAGAACGCAGAGATAAAAGTATAAAGGTCTGAAGCACTTAGTGAGGCTCAGAGTAAGAACCGGCATCTTTGACCTGATGAAGAACAAGTGTGAGAACTTAGGGAGAACTCTGAAGCAAACATCGTGTTTAATAGCCTACAAAACTCTTCCCAAAATCTTAAAAGGATGCTACTCTGACATGTATATGACATACCTAATAACAACTTTCTCTGTTTGAATCTAGGTTTCTGAATATAGCAGTGGGATATCTGAATGCCCGCTTAGTATAAGTAAAATTTTTGTATGATACTTCTGCAATAAAAACAGTGTAGATACTTCATGTGGTATCAGGGAAAACTCTGAGTTCCCTGAAAGAAACAAAAAAATAAATCTAGTGTCAGAATGTTCATGAACTTGAGAGTATAGATTACTTTAGGAAGGTGTTACCTTTCATTTAATCAATAGACATCAGGAAAAATTGTTTTAATGGGCAGACCAAGAAGTTACCACATTCTTCACAACTTACAAGCATACATCAAATCTCTGAAATCAAGGGAAAAATAAACATTGTTAAAATATTCTGCAACAGGAAATCTCATAAAACCACATGATGCATTTGAGCTGAAGTTATTCACGAGCTACTTTCAGGCAATCAGATACCTCTTCTTTATGTAATGGGTTTGCTAAACCATCTTCAGCTAGTGTGCATCAGTCTCTTCTACCATTTATCCTCATTTAGCATCAACGATGCTCATTGACTTCTCTGAGCACCTCCCAGAACAAGGGAGAAACAGGATAGCTGCCTTCATCTTTGCCCTGTAATTTAAGCTGACCCCCAGAGAGCTAGCAATAAGGTAATCACAGAGAACTGTCTCTCCCCTAGAGTTATATTTTTTATAGCCCAACCAACTTTACACACACACACACACACACACACACACACACACACAAGCATACCATACACAGATAGTAGGGTGGCAAGGTTTGACAAATACAAATAGGAGACAATCAGTCAGATTTGAATTTCAGGTAAACAGCATATAATTTTTTAGTTTATGCCCTAAATATCATCTGGGCAGATTTCAGAGATTTTGCTTATACACATACATGTGCACCATTTGAGCAGGAAACCGTGCTGGGATAATGGCTCAGAACTGTCTGAGAAAAGATTTGGGGCTAGGATACAGAAGAGGATGTTAATATTGATATAGGGCAGTGGTTAAAATTAGACAGAGTGGCTTTTTTCCAAGTTTTGTCAGCCTTATGAAATTTGGCAGGTGATTTAACTGTTCTAAACCTCAGTTTCCTTATCTGTAAAATGGAGATGATTACAGTGATAACGACTAACATTTTCTGACCACTTACTAAGTAGTAGACACTATTCTATAAGGCTTTACATGTAGCGACTTATTTTATTTTTACACCAATAGTATGCAAGGATATAATTATGAGTCCTAATCAGATCTGCATTTTAGAATGACAACTCTCTGAAATAGGGAGGACACTTTGGACAAAGGTTTTTCTAGAGAGAGAGGGACCAGTTATGAGGTCTTTGTAGTGATCCCCCCAAGGCAGAAGTGATGGACTCACATCTGTCTGTGTAGTATCCAGCAGTACACCTAGTATGCAGGGGTCTTTCAGTGATAGCATGTTATATGAAAGGACTGTTAAAATGAATGAGAATGCGTGTGAATTTGTTGGCACTTTATCCAAGAATTCTACTTCCAGGTGTCAATGCAGTACAGTAATTGTAAGACAAGATGATCCAATCATTGAAAATAGATATTTTGCAGTTTAGTTCCAGTTAACTATAAACCCATAATCCTTTCTAAATGTAACTACAAATCTCCTTTGCTTTTCATGAACATTTAATAATAGGGGATTGTAGAGGAAGGATATATTTACAAAATTTTAATTGCTCTAAAAAAAGTATCTGCAGACCTAGGTATTAACACACCTAATTGCTGCCAAAATGTACTTATCAACCTACATGATAAACTGAGATGCAAGTGATTCTCTTCTAATCTTTGGGTGGGTAGAAACAGATGATTGACAGCTTTAGTTAGATACAAGTTATCTTTTATAGATAATGCAATCCAATCCTTCCTTTCATTAGCAGGATGTAGAATTTTCCATTTTCTTTTTCTAAATTTTGGTTTTAGATATTCACTTTTCTCTAGTCTCCGTACAATTCAGAGCTCACTTTAAAAGTCATAGGTAACTATTGATGCATTGTCTTTTCTTTGTTCTACTCAATTCATTCAATAAACATATTCCAAACATCTGTTTGGGGCCAGGCCCTATTCTAGACCCTCAAATAAACAGTGAACCAAACAGATAAAGTCACTGTCCTCATCAGATTTGGACTCAGGGAGGGAAAACAGACTAAACAAATCAAACATAAAAATATAAAAACCAGACCCCACAGACAATGTTAAATGAATGAAATAATCACCAAAACCAAGATTAATGCTCCTTGATATTTCTCTTGATTTTATTTAATTATTTAAATAAAATAATTAAATTATTTAATTAAATTAAATTATTTAATTATTTAAAATAAAATCAAGAGAATGGTCTGGAATTGTCAGGGATTTGGGAGGTACAAACACTAGACAAAAAGTCAAAGGACTCTCATTGTCTTTTTCTACCAACAATTGTAATTTATTTTCAAGTAGCTAGTGTTATTTTATTTTAAAAATGTTGTTGTTATAAATGTTCCACATTCCATCTAGATAAGAAATACCACCCCAAAACTCAAATTTCTGTAATACATGACACGGCAACCAATGTGTTCACAGAAACAATCAATATTTTCCAGAGAAACTATCATGATTCAAAGTTAATCTGTTACAAGGAAAGGAACTGAAATTGGTTACTGACATGCAATCATTCATTTCTTATTTTACCAACAGTAATTAAATTGCCTGGAACTGTTGTCATTTAACAGCCTATTAATTGACTAATGTGCATTACTTGCATTCAGAGTATAGGTAAAATCCAGGGATTAAGCAAGAAAGAAAGAGATTTGCAAACTCTGCTTGTCATCCTCAAAGGGCTAAATTTACCTCCTCTGGGAAGGTAATTTATAAATGTACCTGTAGCTTGGGTTTCAGAAAAGGGGAACATCTCAATCTGAAATTACAGAAGCAACAAGGAACCAACAGCTTCCCTCACAGCCCTGGACGTGGGTCTCTTGAAACCTCTATGAGCAGAAGGATCCACCATCCTTTACCATCAACAAGGTGCCTCTTCGGCCGTAACTTCTTTTCTCATGAGATATTTCATTCACCCTTGCGAATTCATCAGGTTGCTTCTGAGACATTATTTTGCATTCCTAACTAGGGCCATTCCTAACTTTTGTAACACTGACATAGAAATCTGCTGCACATCACAGTTTACTCCTTTTCCAATGTTAGAAGTTTAAACATAAATGGTTTACAGGAGCCTGTAGCATATTTTGAGGTTCTAGGCTGTGTTTGTCAAAGCCTGGGATCTCTGCATCTTTGAATCTTCAGTATTCTAAACAAATCTGACACATGGAAGATATAAAAAATTGTTCAATTAGGATAGGAAATAATTTACTATAAGTTAGGTTAAAAGGAAGTGACAAAATTAACATTTGTGGGAATTATTAAAATGTTCAGTTCTGGCATCTCATAATCTTATATTGCTAACAACCCACAGGCAAGGGAGCATCTCTTTTGCTCATAAAATTTTCTTCAAAGAATATCATTCCCAAACACATTTCTATAGGATTTCTCTCAGAGCACACTACAAATCCGTGTTGTCTTTCTGAAACCAGAGAACTTCTTGCTCTTCTTGGACTTGAGGCAGAAATTCCCTCTAAAGGTCACATTACCCTTTCCAGGAAAGCTTCTGGCTGAGGCTCATGAGAGAGTCCTCGGAAGTATGTATACTTTCTCTTGTTTCAGAGCACTGTGTTCTGTTGACCTTGTCGGAGTAATGTCTCCCCAGAAGCAAATGCTCTTGCTTCCCACTACCTCAGTTTATTCTCTGCAAAATGGAAATAATTACACCTTTCTAATTTACTGACACACAATTAAGTTGGAAAATTATTTTGGCCCAAGGTATGAATAGGACAGAATAAAGCAAGATGCCATCGTTTTTCTTTTCTTTTGAGATCCTTAATAACCCTTGCCCATTTGCTTCTCATCCACTGTGGATAACATTAAGTGGTCTCACTTATTTCTCCAATAGAACTGGCCCGCAGAATATTTTATCGTCTGTTGTTTCTGAACATTGGTTCTTTGGTGATAATGTATAAGTAAAATACAAGGCTTAAGATTTCATTCTAGTCCCTCACACATAAATTCAGAATTGACTTA
The DNA here is from genome assembly GCF_000412655.1 of Myotis brandtii. Classification (NCBI taxonomy): domain Eukaryota; kingdom Metazoa; phylum Chordata; class Mammalia; order Chiroptera; family Vespertilionidae; genus Myotis; species Myotis brandtii. Next base: position 515,231 of record NW_005372084.1, on the reverse strand, counting down.
TTTACCCTTAATTCACTGTCACCCTCCAGTGGAAAGAAGCTTTACTTATAAACAGGCAACTTGAATGGTAACGGTAGGTGTGAATTAGTGCCAAATAAGATTACAAATGTGTCTATGCCCACTTAGGCTGATGTGTGATCTTTGGTAAGTCTGAACCTCAGTTCATTCATTCATGATATGACACAGTCAAAACAGGTGACCTCTAAGGAATTCTTCTTCTATGAGTCTTTGCAAATTAAATAGAACTGATTGTGTTCATGGAAAGAGAAGTCAGTTAGATTTGTGCTTTTCTCTGACACCAAGTCCATCTTGAATCAAACTTTTCTTTAAAGGGTATAATATTTTTGGCCGTATTTTTGGATTCTAGGCAGAGAATTTTAATGCTCCTCACTTCTCCAAGCCAAACTAGCCATAAGATTAACTTTACCAGGCTCTCTGTCTATGTATCCAAACTATTAACTTTCCTTTTTAAGGTTAATTTTATGTGACAATGTAAAATTCATATTAACTTGTCTGTCAAAGGCTGGTAGAAGAGAGCATAATGACTAAATGGTCTATCCTGGATCCCTTCCAAACATATTCTACCAGAAACAATAATTCTGAATCTCTAATATATACAGAGAGATTTCCTGTGACATGTCAGAGAGTTCCTGCTCAGTGACATCTTTCCATTACATAGTACTCTTTAAGTACAGATTTTGAACGAACATGAATATACCTATCTATATTCAATTTTTTAATTAGTTGAAGAGAACTTTTTTCAATACCTACTACTAAATATACAAGATGTTGTGTCAAAGTACTTAACATATGTTGTCTCTGCTCAAAGTCCAGAGTGGGCTGCATCATTTCCCCATGTTACTTCAAAGGTATCCTGGAAGACTCATGCCAATAGCTTCTTCTCTCAGAGGCATTTGATTCTGAGCCTTATTTGTAATTATGGAGTGAAAGCTTGACTTCATAGTTCAGAGATGGCTGATGTCAGGAAAAAAATCAGGCATTCAAAAAAGGGCTAAGGGGCATTTTCTCATGTGCTGGGTAGTAAGCAGAATAGATCTTTTCATTTGCCAAAGGCCAAAGGCATTCAACACAGGAGAGTGTTGCCTGATGCAGTGCAATCTCATTAAAAGCAACAGAGAAACATATTCAGTTAATATCTGGATAGTATTCCCAAATTTAAATTCAAAGGACAATACAGCATATTTTCATAACAAATGACTGACCTGAGAATTTTCTAGAAGAACCCATCATGTATCATAAATTGGTGGTTCACCTAATACCTCTGTAGAAATATGTTGACAGAACAGCCAGACTGGCTGGCTTACAATTGCAACATTATTTTTCCTAAATTCCCAACATTCATGATTTAATTTCAGTAAAACAGTAATTTAAACAATGACTAAATGTGTAAGAAAAAATACATTGAAGGTTATGGAACAATTTATTAATAATGGTAGGACATTTTCTGCAGTACTTTTAATTCATCACTTAGGACTATATTGATTCAGCATCAAAGTTCTTGGAAACAAGCCTCTTACCAATATCTAAGATCCTGATGTTGTAATTGAACTAGAAAATGTAAGATTTCTACTGTTTCTGCTGAGAATTCTTCCCAATAAATGTATGTTTTCCACTGGGGCTAAAACCACTGCTACTTGTGTTTTTAATTTTTCCTCCTATTTCTTTTTCATATTATTCTGTTTTCTTTTTTTCTCCCCTTTACCAGAAAAACAGATATATTAGACACTATTTATTCCTCTAAGACAACTTGCACTTTAGGGGCCCATTTGAATGATAAACTTTGTTATAACTTATAGCCAGAAAATCACCAGTGTGCAGTATGAAAGAACTGGAAAATGTATTAGTGTTTAACTCTATAAGGTGGCTGAGTAAAACTCAGCAGAGATGAACTTTCACTATGTATTTCATTGTTATATGTGTTTTTCTGTAAAAAAGTTTAAGAAATGTCTCAGCTTGCTGCCTCACTGAGGAGACACGACATTTACCTCTGAACTTAATGAGTTGTATTTTATAGCACTACCATCACACCATTGTTTTCTGAAAGAAAAAAGAGCACTCAACTAGTGTTATGGTTGTGATTTTAGTGCTAAGTAGATGTGTGGCCTTTGGTAAGGTGTTTCATCTTTGAGCATCTGAAAATGAATGGACTGGCCACAGTGATCTCTAAGGTTCTTCTATTGCTGTTATATACCTTGGCTGTGAGTTTTCTGAAGCTTGAGAAAAGCAATAAAGAGCTACCTGAAGACAGCTGACTGGAAATATCTAACATTAGGATAATTAAAGAATTTTCAGGGAAATGGAATCATCCTAAGAAGAGGAGTACTTTGGGTGAATAGTATGATGAATTTCACTGGAGTGAGAAGGGGTATGGCTCGCTCTTATGACAAGATGGCTGTAGAACGAATATTTCTCCATCAGGGTACTAGGGTCATATTTTCTAGATGTAGTGGATGCTGTAGTGTGCTGCTCATATGCCCACTTCAGTACAGAGACATTTATTCATCAATGGCTCCCCGTGTTTTAAGACCAGTTCCTCTCTTGGAATTACTCTTAGCTTAAGGGAGTTGCCTTATTCAGGTTATACTCTTCCTTGAGATACTCTGCTTCTGATAACTGTTCAATGTAGGGAGAGTACAAAGGCTCAGCCCCCTTGCCTCAGTTTGAGATAACTTTGAAGGATCCTCTCAGCTAAGGGTGCCCCATGACACTGTATGATGCACTGAGGTCTCTGTTGCAAATGCATCACAGACCACTTTCTCAGAAGGATTTTGCTTTTCTCATTTCTTTTTGGATGGTGCACATGAGAGCACTATCCAATAAACCTCCTATGTCCAAATTTGTCTCTCAGGGTTTATCTCTGAGTAACCCACCCAAGGAACCAGAAGATGGGAAATAAAAGTTTAGTATTGAATTCAGTATTATTTAGTAAAAATACCCATTGAGAAATGGGTTTAAGGTGGGAGACAGAGGGGTGACAAGGAAGGATAAAGCAACGAAACACTGAAAATTTGCTAGATTCTATCAAAATTGAGTTAGTACAGATAATATATTAGGATAAGGTACTTTTCCTATCCAATATGGAAATAACCCACTTAGACCTTTTTAAGGCCTGTGTTAGAAGTACTGTTCTCTGTTAGAAGTGAATAGACATTTTAGTAGAAGGAACATGAGAAAACAGTCTCCAGTGATTGCCATGGAGTCATGGAGTGAGGAGAGGAGCCCAGGGCTTCTTCCGAGGAAAGGAGCTCATGGAAGCTCGACATTCCTGAGGAAGAGCAACATGCAAACCAGCAGGATGAGAAGCAACAGCAATACAGAATCCCAACAATTGCTGTCAAGAATACTCAGGATTCTACACCAGAAAGTCATTAGTGCCACAGAGATATGAGGGAGGGAGGGAGGGAGGGAGGGAGAGCGAGAGAGAGAGAGAGAGGTGGGAAGAGACTTATTATTCTATGAACAGTGGGCAGGAGTGTTTCTTAAGGCAAAATCTCTGGAGACATATTCTTTTCCACTTTCCTTTCAGTGGCTGTCACTGGAGGAGCTGGTTAAGAAAACTGATATTCAAGCATCAAGCAACTTGGGAGGGAAGATGTATGGTGTGGGCACATTCAGGGATTATTATTCAACTTCCATGTAAAAAACAAACACTGTGATTAGACAAAACCTCCTGCCTCTTTCTTCCTCATACTATTATACTTATGTAGCTGCTTTGTGTTCATTTTTTTATTTTATTATGTTTGGACCTTGATTCAAGCCAATTGTGAATCTATTTCATTTTGATTCAGTTATTCATTGTGTTCTGTAATCCATAGTCTACTCCCACTCTTGCTCCTATTTTGCTTTGTGCTGTCCATAATTTTATTAAACATATACTTCATACATCCATTAATAATAATTTAATTGATTATATTACTTGTCTTCAAAAAATATCTCTTTAGATCAGTGGTTCTCAACCTTCTGGCTCTTTAAATACAGTTCCTCATGTTGTGACCCAACCATAAAATTATTTTCGTTGCTACTTCATAACTGTAATGTTGCTACTGTTATGAATCGTAATGTAAATATTTGATATGCAGGATGGTCTTAGGCAACCCCTGTGAAAGGGTCGTTTGACAGCCAAAGGGGTCACGATCCACAGATTGAGAACCGCTGCTTTAGATAGTTAACAAACACAAACACACACATGATTTTTACCTTCCCTCTAATCATAGCATCATAGCCCTGAATATTTTCCTTTCCAATTTATACCACTGCAGATATAGGAATCCTGAATCTCACACACATACATATGTAATAGTGAAGAGTTTTAAATACAGACAATATCCCTAACCGGTTTGTCTCAGTGGATAGAGCGTCGGGCCCTGCAGACTCAAGGGTCCCAGGTTCGATTCCGGTCAAGGGCATGTACCTTGGTTGCGGGCACATCCCCAGTAGGGAATGTGCAGGAGGCAGCTGATCGATGTCTCTCTCTCTCTCTCTCTCTCTCATCAATGTTTCTAACTCTCTATCCCTCTCCCTTCCTCTCTGTAAAAAATCAATAAAATATAAATAATAATAATAATAATAATAAATACAGACAATAGAAGACAACTCTTATTAATTTAAGCAGAAAATAAATTTCAGATAATCCATAATATAATGGGTGACTGGAGGTATATCAGTTGAGCCCTAGAAATAATGAGATATTGAAGAATTGGTTTCAGGAAATGGACAGGAATTCAGAGAGGTCAGGCACCTGGCCAAAGCTGAGGTAATCTTGCGGTTACATTCTGTTTCAAGTACCGCTGCAGGCACTACTCCGTCAAGCCTGGAAGTTAATGTTACCGTTACTGCTCAGTCCCTTTGTGTTGGATGCTATGGCTGTGAATGGCCTCCCCCAGTGGGGAATTCCTCACAATGGGAAGGGGGTTTCTAGCAGGCAGCCAGTGTCAACCACAGTCAACTTATTTAGTTGTCCAATCTTCAAATACATATTTCTTCTCACAATTATATTAAAACAAACCTTTCCCAATATAATGTAACTCCATGGACAACTAAATATATTTATCTACCTTTCCAAGGAGAGATATCCCAATGTCTCATCAATATTTGCTATGGCTCCAAGTTATGACCTCCTAGGTCATTGTCATGCCTTTCCTTGTTCTGCCATGATACTGATCATTCTGAAACCCATGAAACATGTAAAGTTAACCAGAGCCAACAATCTCTATACACAACTGTGGGGCATAGAGATAGAAACAAAAATGGGAATTAAGATATATGAAAGCATATATGCACAACAAAAAGAGGAGTTATAGAAAAAGCTCCAGAAATTATGGAAAACAATGAGGGATAGCTGTTATTTAGTCCTCCCCTTTTCTCCACATCAATTGCATCTACTTAGCACCTCATTTGATCAGATTTTTTATCCAGTGTGGAAACCCAAATCTTGGTGATCTTCTCAATATGGGATTGTAATGGTCCAACATCTTTTGCCACTGGGCAGAGTAGCAAGATAATAACCCTAAAGGCTCATCTAGATTCCATTTACATGCCCCTCTGCATTGTACAAAGCAATTCTAATTCTTTTATGTAGTCAAAATCAATAACAGAAAACAACAATATAACAACTATTATGTTGTGCTGGTGTACTCATGAGTTAGGGTGTCAAAAATGTCTAAGTAGCAGTCTCAGATTCTAACTTAATAAAAGCATTATCTTGTATCAGTGGAAGTATCTCTTGATTACTAAAACCTCTAAACTTCAAAGAGCTCAACATAGAAAAAGCTGAATGAAAAAAGTGTGTAAATGGCTCATTTCCCTAAGAGTGAATATTCACACTTCTCTCCCTTGAATCCTAGAAACTTATATTCTGACTATGGAAAAATCACACCATATATTGTTTATGGTGTCTGAGTATATATTGCATTTTATAAGACCACTTCCCAATTTGAGAAGGGGTTCTCTCCCTGATGAGAGTCTTACTGAGTCTAATACCGATTATTTCATCATTCTTTTTTTGTGTATGTGTGGTGAAATTGCCTAAAATCTACTCTCAGCATATTTCAAGTATACAACTCCATATTATGGGCTATAGTTAGTATGCTGTACATCAGATCCTCAGAACGTATTCATTTTATAACTGAAAGATTGTTTCCTTTGACCTGCATCTTCCCATTTCTCCTAAGTTCGTTGCCACATCATCCACAATAGCCAAAATAATATGGAAACTACCTAAGTGCTCATGTGTCCATCAATGGATGAAAATATTATATATATGATATATTATTCAGCCATAAAAAGAAGTAAATCCTGCCATTTGCAACAACATGGATAAACTTGGAGGGCATTATGTTAAGTGAAATTAACTAGGAGGAGAAACACAAATACTGCATGTTACCTCTTACATGTGAACTCTCTTCTCTATATGAAGCCATACATTTTTGACAATTTGCCTTTACTTGGGATGGGCTATTTGATATCGCTTAGTGTGGACCACACTTACACACCAGACACTCTCTGTCTTGGGTTTAGGGTTACATTTGTACATTTTACTTTCGGCATCCTCAGAATACACTCCCATTAGTAAATGTTGAAATAATCTAAATCAGCCAAGTACAAGAATACATCGGTGTACATAAGATTTCTCCTACTCAATTTGGCTTTTAATTAGCTCCTTGGACCATTTTGGGCTTTGGGTTTGATTACACATATGGACATGTTTAAGGTGCTGGGAGATTAGCACTGGCTTCCTTCCGAATGGAAAATAACCACATAAGACAAGAGGATGCTTTTCAGGGAAATACTTTTCTTGGGCTTTGTGGTTTCAAAATGCTTTTCAAAATCTAGAAGTTCTACTCACCTTAAATCAGTGCTCTTATTTTCACCAAGAAATGGTAAGGTGGAATTCAATTGTTGTAATTCAGCAACTAGTTGTTGTAATTGAGTTTAGCCTCAGCAATGTAAGACATGTTATGAGACTTAAGATATGTGGGCAAGCTCTATGCTTTAGTGAAGGATGGGGATTTGAAATTGTTCTTTTCTTTCTTTAAGCTGTTACCTTGTTGTTCCTAAATTCTTAGACTCTTTTTATAGCTTTTTTGAATCCATTATGTGGTTTCTCAAAGTCTTGGTTGTAGGGAATTTGATTCCAAGTTACTTTTTTTAAAAATATATTTTATTGATTTTTTACAGAGAGGAAGGGAGAGAGATAGAGAGTTAGAAACATCAATGAGAGAGAAACATCGATCAGCTGCCCCCTGCACATCTCCTACTGGGGATGTGCCCGCAACCAAGGTACATGTCCTTGACCGGAATCGAACCTGGGACCTTTCAGTCCGCAGGACGATGCTCTATCCACTGAGCCAAACTGGTTTCGGCCCAAGTTACTTATTTTTAACCACTGTGTATCCTGGGCTTCATGTTACCATCCTGGAATATTGATGACTTTGAATAGCTTTTGTGTCAGCTAGGACAGACAACGAATGTCTTAATCCTTACATGTTTCTGAGGTTTTCTTTTGTACAAATCATTCAGTAGTTTCATGAGTGCAAGCAACAGAACATAGCCATACTAAGTTATTCTGAAAACTAACTTGTTGGGACATTATTTAGTAGCTTACAGAAACAAACAGAATGCCCATAAAATTAACAGAAACTAAGGAAGACTAAGTGGTAAAAACAGAAGGGTTCTACTACAGAAACAACCTGAATAGGGTGCTACTGTTGGAACTTTTCCTCTTCTCCTTCTGGGCACTCCAGCTACCACTGCTCAAAACTGCTTCACCACTCTGACTGCTGTGTGCTGGAGCTATTAATGGATTCTAACCCTGACTTCATCTTAATATCACTTATTTAAGTTTCAGAGTTTTAGCTGGAAGCATCTAATTGTCTCTTCCAGGGCACATGCCTGGGGTGTGATGTATAGGAAGGTGTGACTTCCTTTCACAAAGGTTCTCACAATGGAGATTCCTCCAAAATAGGAATGAGTTCATGTGCTGGGAAGTCCAAAATGACAAATTTCCACTTCATGCACAAATACTATTATAGAGGTAAGAAAGATTAGTTACTTTCCTTCCAAATTAACCACCACAACTACTACAGTTTAGTAGTTAACCATTGAGTAGCAGTTAGAGAGGCAATTTATTGTAACTTTGATACAAGTATGTCTACCTAATAATGGTAATTATATGCTACCATGTCCTGAATCTCCTCTATGTTATGCCACCTATCTAACTTCTATAAATATTAACTGGACACTTTTTTAAACTTTTCTATATGGTACAGAGAGGGCTGGTACCTTACAGTGCTAACATCTGAATTTTTATCTCGAGTAATCTTTCTTTTCTGATTGTGATTTAGGCTGGTTTATGAAGTCCTGTGAGCTCTGAGCGTGGACTCCAGTGGCGTAAATATAAGATCATTTTGTAGGTGCTGCTGATACCCACATTCTAGAACCCAAAACTGAAGGCCAGTACCTCAAAAATATGGTTTTAACTTGGCCTTCCATCATTCTTCCAAGATGCAGAACTGCACTCTAAACCTACTTGTGATGAGAGAGCGGGGATGATTTATTTAGTTGCAAGCCCGTCAAGATTGGAGGGTCAGGGAGAAGCTTTGAAAGCAAATTCCTATAGTGGGGAAGAGTAGGTGCCATAAAAATTCAATTTTACCAAGGGCTAAATGAGTGTTATGTTTTTTTTTTTTCCTTATTCTGAATTAAGTTTGTTCTGAAATAGAAATCCTTCTCTTTTTCCTTTTACTTCATTCTATTCTCAGCTCTTGTCTAGGGACCCTATTTAGGATTAAAATAAATGGACCGTTTCAGCATAAATGTAGCAGTGCAGGAAAGAGTGTGGAAAGTGCTTACTGCATAAAACACATCCCTTTCTGATTCATTACATCCCTTTTCTGCTGTGTATAAGTGGACACCTTTCACTAACTCTCTACAGGGTAGCTGTGCACATGCATTTTGAAGAGAGGAGAAGTCCCTTCCCAAAATACATAGAACTAAACTGTGAATCAAATAGACTTTGTCAAAATCAATCAATTAACAAAAGGGCCCCTCAAAAATTTGTCTCCGCCAAGCTTGGAACTTTATTTTCCTGTTTAGTAAGTCCCAGGGACAGATATGTTTTCATGGAGGATGAGCGTTCTCCATATCCAAGAGATGCTCTAAATAGAAAACAATTTATACAGGAAAAACTGATCATTGATTGTAATTAGCTTTCCAAAGGAGTAGCATTTTGAAAAAGTAAACTAGAAATTGAAGTATGAGATTAAACTGAGATAGTGAGGCAATTATTAATATATCTGTTGCCTGCATTTTTAAGCTTGTAATACTTTTCAGAAATATTTGGGTAGGTGCCATTAAAAATAAAGGTCTCAGTAGATGCATTTATGAACTATTAACATTAAATTATTTTAGTGAGGAATTTTAAAGACACAGTAATAATGTTTAATCTAATTTTAAAGTAAGATGCAAGAATATACAAAGACAAAAGCATGGGGCCAAGATAATACCTGCATAAGTATGTATAGTATCCTATAGTTTTCAAATATAGTTGTCATATGCTGTATTCAGTGACAATTCCTGAAAACAGTGACTATTACAGCAGTCCAAATTTGTATTTATCCAAGCAGGGAAAGGCAGAAAACTTAGAGTGGAAATATTTAAATTCTCAGTTAGTCAATAGGCTACATTTGGAAATATATCCATTTCAGTAAGCAGTCCTACCTAAGACTTATTAGGGGCAAAATATCTTGCAAATATGTGGGAATCATTAAAGGTTTTCAGTATTGTGCTAGTACACATGCACAATCTAGGCTTTGAGAACCTTGGACCTATGTTTACTTTGAAAAACAAAAAATAATAAACAAACAAATAAAGCAAACTCATAGATACACACAACAGAATGGTGGTTACCAGAGGGGGAGAGGGGAAGGGGAAGGCAAAGAGCATAAAGGGGATCAAATACATAGTGACTGCCTGGTAATGGGAGGAGATCAGGCTTGGGGTGGTGAGGATACAATAGAGCATACAGATGTCCTATTATAAAGTTGTACACCTGAAAAGTATATAATACTAGAGGCCTGATGCATGAAATTTGTGCATGGATGGGGTCCCTAAGCCTGGCCAGCATCAGGGCCGATCTGCAGGACGACTGGTGGGGCGATCGCCCCCCCCCTCCCCCGCCAGCTGGCACCCGCCTTGGCTAGCCTTGGGCCTGTGGGCTGGGAGCAGCTCCTGCATTGAGCGTCTGCCCCCTGGTGGTCCGTGTACATCATAGCGACCAGTCATTCCACGAGTCATTCTGCCATTCAGTTGATTTGCATATTAGGCTTTTATTATATAGGATTATTAATCAATGTTACCCCCCAAAATTAATGAAAAAAATGACAAAATATAGAAAAAATTATGAAAAAGATATCATGAATTTCCTTTAGAATAAGAATTTACTCTGCTGCTGCCCCAACTTGGAGCACATAATCCTTATGTATATAATTCTTAACATTTTTCATGGCTCCCCTTGCCATGCAAACTGGTTGTAATGGATTCCGTACTTCTTTTCAAATCACAGACCACACATGGAGAGCATAACTCAGTCATACATGAAAATATCCCCAACATCATCTTCAGGAATTTTGAAAATTCATATGTTGATTAAACTTTCCTACCCTCACAAATAGAAATTGTAATTCCTTCATCAAATCTATTCCTCTTTATTTATGTCTCCAAATTTACACATACAGTATAGCTAAAATATTTAAACTCAATATTTTTTAATGTTAGCACTGTTGCTTTTTTAATACATTTTTTTACTGATTTCAGAGAGGAAGGAAGGGAGAGGGAGAGAGAGATAGAAACGTCAATGATGAGAGAGTATCATTGATCGGCTGCCTCCTGCACGCCCCCTACTGGAGATCGAACCCTGCAACCTGAGCTTGTGCCCTGACCAGGAATCAAACCAGTGACCTCTTGATGCATGGGAGGATGCTCAACCGGCTGAGTCACACCAGCCAGGCCAGAAAACAAGTTAATCTTTTATACAGTCTAATCTTCTTCCAATGGACAGTGGGTTGAATTGATTGAATTATGCCCCCCCCCCCCCGCAAAAAAAAGACATGCTGAAATCCCAACCCCCTGGTATCTGTAAATGCAATGTTATTCGGAATTAGGATTTGTTCATGCAGATGTAATCAATTTAAGATGTAATTATTCTTGATTAGGAAGGGCTCTACTTCAATATGACTGTGTCTCTATAAGAAGAAAATCCCACATGAAGACAGAGACAATGACATTACTAGGCAATAACAGAGATATTGAAGTGAGGCAACTGAAAACCAAGAAACACCCACTGCTGATGGCCACCACCAGCTGCTAGAAAAAGGCAGGGAAGGGTTGTATCCAGAGTCTCAGTGGAAACATGGCTCTGCTGACATCTTGAGTTTGGATTTCTAGCCCCCAGAACTGAAAAAATTATTTCCTGTTGTTTTAAGCTGTCAGTTAGTGACAGTTTATTACACCCGTCCTGGGAAACTGATACACCATGCAAGTCACAGTTAGTTCATAATAGGCTCTCAGTTAATACTTGTTAAATGAATGCATGATGGGTAAATGAGTGAGTGAATATAATTACACAGTATAATTTTATTTGTATATTAAATTTCTTTGCCCTCACAAATCAGAAATTATAATTCCTTCATCAAATCTATTCCTCTTTCTTCATGTCTCCAAATTTACAAATACAGAGTATCCAAAATATTTTAAAATCAATATTTATAATGTTATTATTGTGTTTTCTGTGTTTTTGTTGTTGTTGTTGACATAGAGTTAACCAAGGAGGAATATATATAATCTGAATGGGTTCACATATGAGGTGATGTTGGGCTACTTGTATAAAAATAAAGCATGGCTAAGCACAAGCCAGACCTCTATTTGGTCAGCTATTTGGTAAATACTTTTTAAATAATCCACTCCCAATGAATGATTGTTCTTCAGGCACTTTCTCTATATTCAAATAAAACAAGTGGATTTTAACTTTAGCTAAGTCAAATATAATTATAAAATTAAATAATGATCAGACTATCACATAATGTTTTCAATGAAGCAAAAATAGAGAAATATGAAATACAGAGAAACAAATATGTACTGTTTTCCATTTGAGAATATGAAAAAAAAATCAGACACACATAAGGGGCAGTAGAGTGGTGGATGCTTTGTTATTATTATCTTACATTTGTCTGAGGATATATAAATGTTTCATATATAAAACTCCAAGGAATTCTTTAAATACTTATTTCCATTTTATAGGTAGTGCAACTAAGGCATTTTCATTTCTAAATTAGGAACTAAACGTGTCAAAACTAGGTCACACTTATCTTCAATTTTAACACCCATACGACAAAGAGAGACTTGTTTGACAAAGAGGATACTGCAGAATCATTGTATCTCCTTAAACAATTTTAATAACTGGATAAGCTTAAAACAAATTATCACAAATAATGTCTGCTCTGTAAGGTAAGAAAATGAGATATAAAGACCAAAATAGACTTGAAAGTGCAAAGATATAAGAAACACACACACACACACACACACACACACACACACACACTCACACACACACACGCATTAGGAAACAAATTTCTGGAAAGCATAGCCTATATTTTATAACTTCTAAAATATACTGTGTCAGGGGTTTTGAACATAATGAGTGCTGTCTAGTAACAACCTGCATATAAATAATCATATTTTCTTACCCCTGTTTGTTCTCTTTGAGCAATATTTGACTTGATGATAGGTAAAATTCCTCACACTTGGAGGTATTTTGCGTCTATTTTTTTCATTATTGCAATAAACATAAGAAATATATTTTTTATAAATAAACTCTAGAAATTTTCCAATAGGACAATAGAATTTTTATAGCTTTGCATGATAGCCTTGGGAATAAGTTCCCCTAAAAGGTAATGTTATTTGGCTAGAGGTACAATGGATAAGTAAACTGCTGGCACTGAAATATCTTGAGGAATAGAGACATTATTGATCTTTGGCTTGAGGTTATTTGATGGACGTTAGGAAAAACTCATTCTTATTAATGTGCAAATATTTACCATTACATTTTTACTTGGAAATTTATTCTCTGGGAATTTTATATGTACCTATTAAATAACAAATAGCTATTTTATGACTAATTTTAAAAAGGAGCACCTGTTATGTCTGATGAAATATACAAAATCATTGTAAGGAGCAGATGGTTATATCTGATCAGAGTAGTTCCCCTAAGGATGGGTCCCCAAGGATAGAACCCAGGGCCAGGAAAGATTTTACCTTTACTTGTTTCTGCTACCAAAAATGCCTTGTGTTTCTCCTCTGTAAAATGCCCTGATGTTGTCAACTTATACTGATCTCCCTCTTCTCACTGACATTTAAAATTTGTAATTAAATTTATTGGGGTGACATTGGTTAATAAGATTACAGATGATCTCTCTATAAGTACATTAATAAAATTGTATCTATCATCTATCTATCATCTTTCCTATATAATAAAGAGCTAATATGCTAATTAGACCGGACATCGGAACAACCTTCTGGAATGACCAGTGGGCAGAAGGTGGGGCCGAGGGGCCGCGAGGCAGCCAGGGTTGTGAAGGCTGAGCCCCTTGCACAAATTCTGTGCATCAGGCCTCTAGTATTTATATATGTGACCCTTTGTTCTGTTTGTTGCACCTGTCCTTATCTCAGCATTGTAACCAAATGATAAGCTCCCATGCGCCGTGGCTTATACTTCCTTTATGTCCCTCTCCATATGTAACAGTCTGGTCACTGAGAACACATTCAATACATTCCCCTTCAATGACTGACTTATGACATAATTCATTTCTATGTCACCACAAAGGGTTTTTCTAGAAAGCCAATGTGTTTTATTTTTTTGTGTGTGTGTGGTAGCTCCAAGCAACTTGTTCAAGCCATTAGTGGTACACTGGCATGTGCAAAGTGACAGATCATTGTGACCACAGAACCCAAGGAATCTGAGAGCATAGTGGACGCCAATTGTTTTAAAATTTATCAGCTGCTTTGTACTCATTGTGTCCAATGTGTGGCAAAACTAATAATATTTCTTTTAAGTGTGCTTGACGGAAATACAAATTTTGGGAAAACATCCCCTACTGTTTTCCATCTGCTGCCCTCTATGAGGAAGGCAAAAACAACAGTTTTATTATTGAAGGATATGAATGGCTTACCCATCTGCTTGCCTGTGTGCAAGCATGGAGCATATAGTGTCCTTCAATTGCACTGGAGCCCAATCTGCCTCAGTGCTAAGCTCAGAGCAGAGGGGGTTAAAAGCTTTGGTTTTCCCTCAGTAACCATTTAGAAGTACACAATGCAAGTCAACCATCGTTTAATTTATTTTGCTTTGTTAGATGGTGGCGTTAATTAATTTTGCTTTGTCGCCTCGCTTTCCTCTTGATAACATCATTCTTTTTAATAGCAATGGAACCTTGCAAATGTCAAGCAGCCTGCCCCAATCACAACAGGCTGCAACATAAAAACACATTAGAGTTTGGAGTCACCACAAATAACTACTTTAGGAAAAAATGTAATAGCTGTAATTATGTTTGTGCCTGCCAGTGAGCTGCCCTCCTCCTCCTCCTCTCTCTCTCTCGCTCTCTCTCTCTCCCAGTGTCCTTAATGGATTTTTGTTGTACAAAACATCAGCACCTTTTGTCAAATGCTCAGTAGCCTCTGCCTTTTGGACAGTCAGCTATTTATATCTGCCGCTGAGCCACCTGCTACATTGTTACCTCCTGGGTGCTCTCTGACTTTCCATATTGGGTCTATTTGATTGACCTACTTCTTGAACCATTTTGTATTGTTTCCATAATTTCAAATGTATTTTTTCCTTTATTATATTAAAGCCTGCTTGTATCCCCAAACAATATCAGGATTAACATGACATTTGTGCTCTGTCTAAAAGGCTCTTACAGGTCCTTGTGTTCCTAGCAGGTTCTTATCCTTTAGTTTGTCATCGAGAAGGTAAACAGAAGGAATAATTGCTTCATACCTTAATCTTCAGAGATCTCAACCCATTGCCTAGCATCATGCAATATGGTCTGGCTCTGCCTCCAAGGAGTCTCTGAAAGGTGACAAGGATATTAGTAAGCTCAGTGAGCTCCCCTGGGCCATCAATCTGATACTTTCTGAGTGACAGCTGCTGTGGACTTGGGTGGAATGGTGGTGAATGGAAACAGTAGCTGTGATAACAAGGAACATGAAGGAAGCCTTGTTTACATGTTCAGGCATAAAATTAGCTGAGGATACAGGGGGAAAAGTTCTTGTGTGCATGTGTGTGTGTGTGTGTGTGTGTGTGTGTGTGTGTGTGTGTGTGTACAGTTGACCCACACTGGGTTGGTGGTGATGACCCCTGCAAAGTAGAAAATCTGCATATAACTTTTCACTACACCTAAATTTAACTACTAATAGCCTACTCTCAAACAGAAGCCTCACAATAACACACAGTTAATTAGCACATATTTTATGTTATATGTATTATATACTCTATTCTTACAATAAAGCAATCTATAAAACAGAAAATGTTATTAAAAATCATAAGGAAGATAAAATATATTTACTGTTTTTATTGAAAAAATGCATATAAGTTGACTGGTACAGTTAAACCCATGTTGTTAAAGGGTCAACTATGATGGCACAAATATAGATAGATTGGATTAAATGGATGATATAGATAGCTATAGATTATATAGATATAGATACAAATGTAGATATATATCTGTGCATGTGTGTGTATATCTTATTATGGGCCAGGCTAGATACTAGGAATATAGTGGTGGTAACCAAGACAAACTCATCCACTGCCCTAATGGATCTTCTAGTCTAGTGGGAATGTCTTGATCAATTTTATAAAAGGGCTTGATGCATTTGGTACCTATGTTCCTCTGGCATTTGATAGATATGGCCAACAATAGGAGATATGCCTAGGGGTAGAAATGGCACAAGTAAGACTTATTGATAAGAAAGCTTCAGGCATGTTGGAGCAGTGAAGTAGAAAACTGACTGATGCAGAGGAGGTTTGTGTCCACAGGTATAGAGAGACACAGCTATGAAAATGAACTAATCTATTTGGGGTCTATTTGAGGACCTTGATAATCATGTGAAGGGATTTCTGTGCTGTTCTACAGGTAATGGGAAGCAGGAAGTCAATGAAAGATTTTAAGCAGTGGAATTACATGAGCAACACAGCAATTTCAGAAGAATAATCTGGAGTCAGATGAAGTACTTAGTGCAGAGGAAGCTGTTAGAGACAATAAAATGTGAAGCAGTTGTGTTATGAATAAAATGCACAGTATGCAAGGAGTCACTGTCAAAGATGAGGCTGTTTGGAGAAGAAAGTCATAACAACCAGTCAATAATGAAGAGGCTATCTGGTATAATAGACAGGATTGTAGTCTTCAGAATGAGACCAAATTGGAGTCAAATCCCTGATCTACCTTTTACTTGCTCACCGAGGCCAGGCAAAGAACATGCCTCATTGATACTCCTTGCCATACATACCTGTGTGTACTTAGGTAAGTGCCTGAAATCAATATCCTTGGGTATATCTACTACTCAGCTCAGCTCCTGCCACACATTAAGCAGCTAACCACTGCTGGCTGTTATTGTGAGACTAGAGACCCAGTGCACGGATTCATGCACTGGTGGGCTCCCTAGGCCTGGCCTGCGGGGATCAGGCTGAAACCGGCAGTCTGACATCCCCTGAGGGGTCTCAGAGTGTGAGATGGCACTCTGCAAAGTTGCTGTCACTCAACAGCTCCTGCATTGAGCATCTGCTACCTGGCGGTCGGCCAGTCTACCTATTGGCCATTTGCTTAGGCTTGTATATATATAAACTAGAGGCATGGTGCACAAAAATTTGTGCACTCATGGGGGTCCTTCAGCCTGACCTGTGCCCTCTCACATTCTGGGACCCCTTGGGGTAAGTCAACCTGCTGGCTTAGGCCCGCTCCCTGGGGGATCGGGCCTAAGCTGTCAGTCAGGCAGCCCGGGAGCCCTCGGGGGATGTCCACTTACCAGCAAGGAGCAGGCCTAAGCTACAGTCGGACATCCTTAGTGCTACTGAGGAGGCGGGAGAGGCTCCCGCCACCACCACGGTGCTGGCAGCTGTCAGCCTGGCTTGTGGTTGAGAAGAGCTCCCCCTGTGGGAGCATACTGACCACCAAGGGACATCTCCTGCATTGAGCGTCTGCATCCTGGTGGTCAGTGTGTGTCATAGTGACCAGTCATTCCCAGTTGTTCTGCTGTTAGAGTCAATTTGCATATTACCCTTTTATTATATAGGACTAGAGGCCCGGTGCACAAAAATTTGTGCATTTGGGAGGGTCCCTCAGCCTGGCCTGTGCCCTCTCGCAGTCTGGGACTCCTCAGGGAATGACCACCTGCTGGCTTAGGCCCTCTCCCCGGGGGATTGGGCCTAAGCTGGCAGTCAGACATCACTATGGCAGCCAGGGAGCCCTAGATGGATGTCCACTTACCAGCAGGGAGCAGGCCTAAGCTGCAGTCAGACATCCTTAGCACTGCTGTGGAGGCTGGAGAGGCTCCCACCACCACCGCTGTACTGGCAATCATCAGCCTGGCTTGTGGCTGAGCAGAACTCTCCCTGTGGGAGCGCACTGACCACCAGAGGGCAGCTCCTGCATTGAGCGTCTGCCCCCTGGTGATCAGTGTGTGTCATAGTGACCAGTCATTCCCAGTTGTTCTGCTGTTAGGGTCAATTTGCATATTACCCTTTTATTATATAGGATAGAGGCCTGGTGCACGGGTGGGGGCCAGCTGTTTTGCCCTGAAGGGTGTTCTGGATCAGGGTGGAGTTCCTGCTGGGGTGCCTGGCCAGCCTGGGTGAAAGGCTGAGGGCCATTTTCAGGCTGGCCACCCCCCTTCAGGGAGGGGGGTCCTACTGGGGTGCCTGGCCAGCCTGGGTGAGGGGCTGATGGCTCTTTGTAGGCTGGCCACAGCCCCTTCAGGGTGGGGGTCCCCCCTGGGGGGCCTGTCCAGCCTGGGTGAGGGGCTGGTGTCTGTTTGCAGGCTGGCCACAGCCCCCGGCAACACAAGCTCCCAGTGGAGGCTGGCTGAAGCAGGTATCAGGACTTTATTTAGCTTCTATAATTGAAACTTGTTGCCTTTTGTGGAAACCACAGCCGGCCAGAGAAGGCGGTAAGCTTGGCTTCCTCCATTGCTGGGGCAACCAAGCCTCCTGCTCACTCCAGCTCTGTGGCTGCCGCCATCTTTGTGACGGAGTGACGGAGTGAGGGAGTGGCAGTTAATTTGCATATTACTCTTTTATTAGATAGGATAGTTCTTTACAATGTTCAAACCCTCACATATTTTCTTTTTATTTTTTTTATTTTTAAAATATGGAACGCTTCAAGAATTTGCATGTCATCCTTGCGCAGGGGCCATGCTAATCTTCTCTGTATCATTCCAATTTTAGTATATTTGCTGCCGAAGTGAGCACACTTACATATTTTCATTTCACCATTAAGACTATCCTTTTATAGTTTTCCTGATTTTTGTAAAAAACACTGATGAATAGAAGGGTTAAATAATTCTCACTAATGAGTTTCAGAGGGACTGTGGGAGGGGGGAGAGAGATTAATCAGGGAAACGTGTACATGCATATATGCACAGCCCATGGACACAGGCAATAGTCAGGTGAGGGCCTGGGAGGGTCAAGTGGGGGGTGGAGGAGTTCATCTGTAATACTTTCAACAATAAAGATAAATTTAAAAAACACACACAAAAAAACAACAAAGTACTGATATCCAGATTTTAACCCAGATTTTCACAGTCTTCTGAGACCCAACACCACCTCCCTTTTTCAGAGAAGAAATAACCTAAGTATGGTTTTGGCATTCATTCAGAATATAAAGAGAAAAATAATGGATCAAGAAAAAAACAATTAAAATCCTGGTGTCATAGATGTCATTGATGTAGAAAAGAACTTCAAGCTAAAGGGAGTGCCGGTAACAAATAGTTGATGGGTGTTAGCAACCAGGTAGGATCTAATCATCCTCTCTTCCCTGCCAGAACAAGCTGTGGATGGACTGTTTTCATCCTGTCTGCACCAAACGAGAGAATCTTTGTGACTCCCCACTGCCTTCAGACAAAAGCTCTACAACCTGAGGTGCCTTTTGAAGTCTTCACCTTCGCCCTGGCCTATACTTATAACTGTATCTTCTAACTAACTCCTTGGAACATGATTTGTACTGGACCATTTCTTCCACCGCTGTCTTTATGTCTCTACCACCTAAAATGTGTCTGTATGCTTCCCCATAGTCATCTCTTCTTCTCTGAGTACATGGAGCTCTAGGAGGTGATTAAGGGGGTGGGAGTGGGGGGACTCTAGTACCTGACTTCTGAAGTTCTTATCCTTGTTCCATATTGCCTGGCTGGGGGACTGTATCCAAAGGACTCAACCACTATGTGCCTCAGTTTCCTCATCTATAGAATGGATATATAAATGATGCGATCTCAGAGTGTTGCTTTGAGGATTAAATGACACAATTCCTGAGCAGAATTTAGAAGTATTCCAGAGACAGTGTAGAAAATTAATGACTATTTGCTTTTGTTATTATCTTTGGCTTTATTTCAAAGTCCAGGACAAAATCACTTCATTTGAAAGGCCATACTTGACCACTCCAGCCCAACAAGTACCTCTACCTCTGAATTCCTCAAATTTTCACAGAAGTTATTTAGCAGTTACACCATGTCTCACATTGTTATCTAGTGAATGTATTCTGCATGTGTGTTCTTAATGAGATTGTAAGTTACTTGAGGGTGGAATACTTTCAAATAATGTTCTCCAACTCTTAGTGAATGGAATATAGTCCTTTTCAAGTACTAGGCTCTCAATGACTATTTGCTGACTGGGGCATTAAAAGTGTTCTTATAGCCCGGCCGAGGTGGTTCAGTGGTTGAGCATCGACCTGTGAACAAGGAAATCACAGTTTGATTCCCCGTGAGGGCACATGACCGGGTTGTGGGCTCAATCCCCAGTAGGGGGCATGCAGGAGGCAGCCAATCAATTATTCTCTCTCATCAAGAATTCTCTCATTGTTAATGTTTCTATTTCTTTCTCTCTCTCCTTTCCTCTCTGAAATCAATAAAGATATATTAAAAATAAAAATAAAATGTGTTCTGATTGATGATCCCAGAACATTAAACATTATTTTGTCAGGTGTAAACAAAAGTAATATATAACTAACATGGAGAATCTGAGGAAGGATATTCATCAGCCAATGAAGGCAGCATTTCCAACTTGGCCTATATTTTCATGAGCCTGACATTTAAATGGCTGCATCAGGTCACAGGAAGAACTTTCTGAGTGGGCGCAGACAGCGCTGCATTGTTTTGATCATTGCAGTGTCCTGAATAAATGTTTGATGTCATTTACTCCATATCATCCTCGACTCACCTTTTAATTTCTTTTAATAAAGAAATCTATTTTAATGATCAATTGGAATTAAAGAAAATCACAGACATTTCAAATCAAATATCTTAATTAAATGCACATCTGAGAACCTTAATTTAACTATTACCTAAAGCTCCATGCTCTCAAGACATCTTAATTTACCCTGAGTACAATCATACCTTATTCTTTCATTTCAGGCAGTCAATGGTGCAGGTAGCTTCTTATACTCCTTAATGAAGAACAAGATTTCTATTATAAAACAATAGTATACATGCAAACAGCCTCTATTGATTTTCAAATAGAAACTGCTTATCCTAGGCAGGTTATTAAGACTCTTAAAAAACAAACAAACTTGAGGTATCCAAACCATGCATTCATAAACAAAACAGAACATTATGAGTTATTATTTTAAATTCTAGGATAATTAATAGTGACTTAGTTAATTGAGTAGCTAATGTAACCTTAAAACTCCAGTATTTTTTTTAAATGATATTTCCTCAGATCAAGAAAAAATATTTTACTGATGGCCAGAAATATGGATAATAAGAGGATATATCATAAGAAGACATTTACAAAATTCTGTATTTTCTGCAAAGTTAGTCTTATGTTAGCATGCTATTTTTTTTAAAGCAAAGAAAAATACTTCCATACGAATTTTTTTTTAATGTAGGAAGTTTGTTTCCTATTGGATAAAATAAGACTTCTACACTTCAAACTACTAAATAGCTTTTTCTCTAATAAGTGTGCATTTCCTACTTTCTTTCCTCTCTCCATCCTTCCCCATCTCCCTCTTTCTTTTTCTTTCTTTCTTTCCATCTAGAGAATCATTAATTTTTAAAAATAATTCAGTAAATTATATCAATGTCATTGCTACTACTTTGGCAATCAAAATTTTTACTTTACATTTTTATTGCAGGTACTTAGAATAGAATAGGAAACCAAAGTAATGAAAGATAATGCCCAAATATAATTCAAGAAGTTAGATCATTTGGAAGAATATATTGAAATCCAACCATGCTACCTTCATTGGGCCATTAAGACATTTTTGGTGTCTTGATTTAAAATAACAGGAAACAAATAATAAGTGATGGACAAATCCTTAGGCATCGCCATTACACTAACCAAAAACTCCCAAACTTAAAAAAATATATATTAGATGCATGAGTTCTCATGTAATAAATGCCATATCTGACATCATTGCAGATATCTTTTATACCTGATGTAAAATGATAAAGCATGCATAAGATTTGAGAACTTGAAGATATAAGGTAGAAGCAGTAGAGAATAGCAGTGCTTAAATCAAAACAGAAACTATTTTCACCTATTTTAAATCTTATCTCTCTTTCTTCCAGTGTCATGCCATACAATTCATTTAGATAAACTAGTTTACTTGATTTATATGCAGCTGTTGTGTTTATGGGTGATGGGGAATTTTTTCCCAGTGTAACAATGAGCCTTAAAAAAGATTATATTCTATGGGCAAGCAAAGAATGATGTTTAAACATGGCTTTCTCAGCATTTATCTCTGAGTGATTGAATTTGAGTATCTCCTAGGAGTAAAATATTTGATTATGAAAGTTTTGGGTTGCACTTCAAATGCACTGCATAAACATTCCCCCCAGCCTATGTGAACAGCTAAATTGCAACACACACACACACACACACACACACACACACACACACACACACTCACACAACTGTGCATGGTGACA
The DNA here is from genome assembly GCF_000412655.1 of Myotis brandtii. Taxonomy (NCBI): domain Eukaryota; kingdom Metazoa; phylum Chordata; class Mammalia; order Chiroptera; family Vespertilionidae; genus Myotis; species Myotis brandtii. The sequence goes on along the minus strand of NW_005372084.1, from coordinate 493,034 downwards.
TGAAGAAAATTACTAGTAGCCATAATATCTCATATTGGAAAAACCTGGAAATATGAACAGTGAACCGGGGGCATTATGGACCCCTCACTGACTGGTCTGGGTAGTTTCTGCTGCCTGTCTTGAAGTCCCTAACGCAGTTTCAGTTTTTGCACCCTTGCATTCCTCTTTTCTACTTCCCTCTGGAAGAGTGCAGCCCAATGCAAACTAAAACAGAAAGCTAATACTTCTTGTAAATGACTGATGGGTGGCATCTCTTAATACACCATAAAGGGGGCAGGGAATGTGCTGGGCTGGAGCTGCCTGACAATGCCCACACGAATGTGATCCCACGGCAGTGGCACGAACAAGGAATGCAGCTAAATTTACCAAGTTCTCTTTAGTGCTCAGTTCAGTGATATTAGTTCACATTTCTCAAATAAAAATCATTACCTATCATTTAACACCCCCCATTGTGAATTCAGTTGTTATTTGTCTAGCACAGAGCATCACAGAAAATAACTGCCCTTTGTTGTGAATGATGAATATTTCTTATCTATAAAAGAAGATACTCTGGAAATTCTAAGCACTTTCCGTTAAAGAGAGTATGCCGGACTAATTTGTAGAATGATGAGGTCATTGGTCTTGGGCTTTTGCTCACCATTTCTTTCTTTCTTTTTTTAAATCTCATTCTCTTCATTTTCTTTATTACTAAGAGGGAAGCAAACTCTCAAAAACCTGTTATCTATTATCCTTGTTCCAAATTTTGCTGGTTCTCAGTCCCTGGGGTTTGAAGTCAATATGTTTGGTAATGACTTTTTTACAAAGAAAAAGGAAAAGGGACAGAGATTGGATTTCAAGTGTTATGATAAATGCATATCTGAACTTTCAGCTAAGTTTGGCTTGAAGAACTCAGCCTCACTTGTGTAGGAAGCCCAATCTTCTGAGAAACTGAAATCTGACAGAACACTAAATAAAATACCATATATTTTTCTCTCTCTTTTTCATATTCTCTCTCTCTCTTTCTCTCTCTCTCTCTCTCTCTCTCTCTCTCTCTCTCTCTCTCTTCACCTACACACACACACACACACACACACACACATACATACACATACACACGCACCACAAACACATACATATACCTACAGGTTCATCCCTAATTCAGGTAAAAACTCAGAGAACTACATACTTATGTTGTAAACAGAAACTAGTCAATAATTGAGTTTGCAAAGTCAGAGTTAACACTGTTCACACTCCCCCCCCCCCTTCAACTAACATACTAATTGGCTTCAAATTAGCTCTATTGCTTGCATTTTGTTGGCTTTTCAGGGTGAAAACATAAAGATGAGTGTCCTGTCTCAAAAAAATATATGCTGAAATGTGTTAGAACTCTAAATGCAATGTGTTTCAGAAACACATAATTCAAGAAAAAATTAATTTGTTTTATGGGAACCCTATGTAATATTGGTGGGTAAACTGACAGCACTTTTTAAAAAGATATGTTTTATAGAAGAATCAGTTTCACCAGTTCTTATTTGTAAATAATGTAGCTCTTTGGCTTATTGTGGAAAACTCCAGAAATGCTACATTTTAAAATTGAAATGTAGGACTTTTCTCCCAAGAATTTTCCCCAGATAGTTTATTCTTTTTTTTCTGGAATATCATATGGAAAAAAAATGTGTGTGTGTGTGCATATATGTATGTGTCTGTGCATGTGTGTGTATATATGATTGTGTTCATCTGTGGGTTTTTCCTAATGGAAAGCTAAGTTTTCTGATGGCTGGAACCAGCTTGGGGCTTGGTATCTTCAGTGCCTGAATAAACCCTAAAAATTCAAGAGAGCAGTAGAAATTCCTATAATGGTTATGTTACATTTTTTTTACTCCAAATTCAAAAGACATAGGACTTTCCATATGTATATGTATATATATATATATATCCTAATATAAAAAAATCCAGGGGCCATCATGACTGAACAGCAAGCTGCATGGGGTGACCAGGCTGGAAGGGGGGTTAGTGAGGGACAACTAAACAACTGAACAGCAGGCTGCGTGGGGCAACCAGCCTGGCAGGGGGGACAGTTAGGGGTGATCAGGCCAGTAGGCAGAGGCGATTAGGGGTGATCAGGCTGGTGGGGGGGCAGTTAGGGGTGATCAGGCAGGCAGGCAGGTGAGCAGTTAGGATTGTGAGAGGGATGTCCGACTGCCGGTTTAGGCCTGATCGGGCCT
>NW_005372084.1:468302-490698 GCF_000412655.1 Myotis brandtii | reverse complement strand
ACATGAGTGGCTGGCCTAGCTCTTAGGTGCATGATCTTTAGCAACCTGGTTGCTGCCTTCCAGTCCTTTGGGAGACCGGGAACATTCCACAGCAGTGGAGATTACTGTGGCTGTGAACTGGGGAGCAAGTGAAGAGAGGGTAAGAGATGACTTTTTCCATCCAAGTGGTAATAGTTTTCTTGCTCCAACAGACTAGGCATGCCATGCTGAGACAGAGGTTCTTTCCCCCAAATAAGACACTTGATGAGGCTCCAACTGTAAACTGCAATGTGCTTCTCATACAGGTACCCAGCATACAAGCCCCGAGAGTATGCATCATTGGTTCATCAGACCACCCCATAGATCTGATTGCTTCTGCTTCACTGGGAACATGTGCAGACTGTCTAGGCACAGCTGATGTGTGCCCTGACTACGTAGTTCAGATCAGAGGGAAAAATCATCTTAAACTTCTAGACTTACTTGAACAGGAAAAGCAAAACACCTTTTCAGCCAGACATTTGCCAGATGTCTCTGCTCCAATCTGAAGGCAAACTAGAGCAGAGCTCTGACTCTTAAGGCCCTTGAGCTCCTACTGTAGATTTGTTATTAATTAAAAATTCAGCAAGGGAAATCTCAGGTTCTTTAAAATAATGCTTTATCTATTTCCCCATATGAGGATGAACTCTTATAAATTCTATTTTATGATACTCATATTGATGGTTTGGGAGAACAAATTAATTGTTGGGGGAACAAAGCTGGTGAGTGAACACAGAAAAAGTGTCTTACCCAAAGAACAATTAAATGAGATAGGTCATATGATCAGGGTTGAATATACTCCTGATGATTCTCCAGGTTCCCTTCTTTCTGTGTGAGGGACTCAGAAAGCATAACCTTCCCAAGGATTATTATTTAAGTCTACAAGTATATTGAAAAGCTAAGGTATGGAAATCAAAATTTGAATGATTATTAGGGAATTAAGAGTTCCTTCAGATAGCCCTTATCACAATTGAAATTGAAGTACTTGAAATTCTGGTAGTTTCTAATTCTCTCTCTCTCTCTCTGTCTCTCTCTCTCTCTCTCTCTCTCTCTCTCCCTCCCCTCCCCCCTTCTGTAATGCCATATTTTATAGAATACTGCTAATCTTTTCTAGGATAAGATATTATGTTACCTAATCTCTAATCAAGAAATTTTAGGAATTCTAGGAGAAATAAATAAATGTAATCTTCATTCACTTCATATTGACTCTCTAATCAGACTATTTGGAATGGTTACCCATAGGACAGTGGTTGAGAATATGGACTCTAGAGCAAGTGAGCCATGGTAGTCTTGGAGTTGTGTTGCTCAGACCTCTCTCCCACAGGCTTACTTTGAGGAATGCAGTTAGCTGACAGCCTCCAGCCTCAATGTTTGGGGGATCTGCAGCACATTCAAGCTCAGGCCATGCTTTTGCTGGGCAGCTCTCAGACAATGACTAAACATGGTGGCAAATTAGCACCAGCCATTTCCAGTCAATTCAGAAACTCTCCATGAGTCTTCTTTGGAACCTACAGTGGTCTGACTGAGAACTTCTCCAAATTATATCATAGTCAGAGACCCTGCCTACCTAGTCCTTTTTAATATCTATTGCCTTTCACAGTATCAGAAGGGCACCGCTGTCTGAAGACTCTCCATGCCTACTCTTGTTTCCTCTTTTTACCTTTCACGAGCATCACTCCCCAGTAAATTTCCATTTCCTGAAGGACTCAGATTGACACCCATGGTTTACATCTCTCTCGCATGTCCTATTTTTGTGAACATGATTTATTTAATTTCCCTCTTCTTTCAGTATCATTTTTTTAAATTATTATAGTAATAATGCAGGTATACAAATCAAATAATCAATAAAAAATTCTTGTCCATTTTGCTAGAGAACCTTCTTAATTTATTTCTCTAAAAAGGAATAGCAGGAGATTAAATTCCAAGTTATTACATTTTAGCCTTTGGTTTTATACTAGTGGCCTGGTGCACAGATTCATGCACATTGAAAGGAAATTAATTAGAAGAAATATTTTAATATTGCTATTCGTCCTTTTTCTATAATAGAAGTGTCAACCAAATTCATGATCAACAATGACAGATAGCACATGCATGATGCAATTGGCGCCAGTGAGAGCTTTATATGTATTGCACAGGCACGAGTCAACTTAGCCTTTTATATATATAGAATAAACTTGCTTAATTAGACCAGCTTTCTGATTTAGATAAACTTTTTCCAGCCCAGTGAACTTCTCTTTCAAGTAATTGTCAGCAACACAGCAGTAAATATCAACACAAAGAAGATTATTATTGTAGATCACGCAGGAAGAACAAAGGGTAAATACTTAACTGCAGCAGTGTTTGACTATATTCTGCACAATGAGAAAACCTGAAATGATTTTAAAGGGCCACCATTTCTTATTTCTTTTCAGTGGGGTTAAGTTTCTAAACTTTCTAAATCTGTTTTCTGGCTAATGAAAAGAAAATGGGATTCTACCGAGTCTCCTGTCTATCTACTCCAGGACTTCTGTGAGGATCAAATGAGATGAGGCATGGGAAAACATTTCACAGGCATTTAATTAAAGTGAAAAATGTTTGCACCTGGCTATAAAGCAAGTCGTGTTCCTGAGCTGAAGAAACTCCAAGGAGGCTAGTTGCTAGGGAGAGGAAGTCAGGTGTTGCTACATGATGTCATTACCTGGCGCCCCCAGGGACTGTTTCTTGGCTGGGCTGTGGACCGCATTTTGTGCCAGGGGGTCTTGGCAGTGTTGGCTGTGATTTGCTGGGCTGTCGCTCCGGGGTGGTGGCAGGGCCTGTGTCCCACTGGGGGAAGCCGAGTGTTCATTTGTGGGCCCCAGGACTGCGGTGCCTTTTCTTTGTAAATGGCAGGTGCATGTCACAGCAGCTCCTGCATTGAGCATCTGCCCCCTGGTGGTCAGTGTGCATAATAGTAACCAGTCAGACGGTTGGAGGGACACTTAGCATATTAGCCTTTTATATATATATAGATTGCATTTGATTATTTGGCTACAGAATTCTGAGTATGGTATTTTCCTGAAAATTTGAAGGCATTATGTCTAGTAATTAGTGTCACTCTTGGAAAATCTAATGACAATGTGAAACTTAGTTCTCTGTAAGTAAACTATATTTATCCTTTAAAAATTTTTAAATTTTTTTATATACTCTTCATGTTTGCAATTTCACTGGAATGTATCCAAACATAGGTTGGTTTTTGTGGATCCTGCTGAGCAAATCAGAGAACTGGCTCACTCTTGTGACTAATTCATAACGATGTTCAATTCTGGGAAAATTCCTCCCATTATGTCTTTATTTCCATTACTTTAATGTCTTTCTACTCTTTTTAACATTATACTGTAGAAATGTTGAATTTCTTGAGTGCTAATCTATGTACTTTTCCATCCAAGTGGTAAATACAATTCTAACCAATTGTATTTCTCTCACAATTCTGCAAAATTATATTTAGTCATTTTATGATCTGTATATACACTGAATTTCTCTTGAGTTTTATACATATACTAGAATTCATGCACCAGTGGAGTTCCTCGCCCTTGCCTGAGAGATCAGGCCAAAACCATCTCTCCGACATCCCCTGAGGGGTCCTGGATTGCGAGAGGACACAGGCCAGGCCAAGGAACCCCACCAGTGCATGATCGGGGCCAGGGAGGGACATGGGAGATTGGCCAGCCGGGGAGGGACTACGGAAGGGCTCCAGGGCGTGTCTGGCCTGTCTTGCTCAGTCCTGACCAGCCAGACTCCAGCAGCAAGCTAACCTACCAGTTGGCGAGTCTGCCCCCTGGTGGTCAGTGCACATCATAGTGAGCGGCCTTAGCATATCATTAGCATATTATGCTTTGATTGGTTGAACCGCCATCCGGACAACTGGATATTTAACATATTATATAGGATATTTTTAATTTATAAGAATTCTGTCTTATTTTCCTTCTGATTATTAGTATTTTTTTTACTATAAGCTTTCTGTGCTTCAGAGATATAATGGCTTATCTTATTCTGTAATAGTGAGTTAGATGAGGTATAGATATATCTAGGATGAAATGCTTTCTATTATTATTAATTGGATTTATGTTTTCCTACCCCTTTGGTTAAATTTCTTCCTTATTTAATCTTTAGAATGCATAATCTTCCAGGGTCTATTTAATATTGAATATTGAACTCTTTCCTGGAGTACACTAGAAGTACTCATTTAACTTGGATTTTGTTTTCTGCTTAAGTTTATACTTCTCTCCCCAACCCCTGTAACTCCTATGCATACAAATTATCTTACATTTTAATAACCCAAGATAATGCTTTCTTAAAACTTCACCCACTCAGTGTGCATTTTTCCATGAATGATTAATGATAATAATTTATACAAATCTTCTGCTGAAAATCACATTAACTAACAACGTTGCCAGTACAACATATTTCATTTCAGTTGAGAGCAATACTTGGAATAAATGTAGCTACTTTAACCAACTGCAAATATTTCAAGTTGTATCTTTGAAGAAATGTAATAGGTAAAAGAAAGTATTTTAATAGATGTGCATACTGACCATATTTTCCCTATTCACACAGGCAGTATCAAGTAGTCACTAGAGGTAACAGATTGGTTCAGATCTCAATTCAACCATATGCTTTTGGGCAAACTACTCAAGTTTTCAGGCCTGATTCTTGATAGCATTGGTATAAGGATTAACAAATATAATGCGTATGAAGTATTTTCCCTGCTACCCATCACAATGTAAGCATTTAAATATATTGGTTCTTATGATAAATGAATACATTGACAATATTTCCAATAAAAATGATTGAATCTATTTTCTCCCAAAAGTAATTGCATCTTTTAAAATTTTCTCATTACCCCATTGCATTGCATTTTTACCCCTAGAATAGTTTTCACTACACTCAGCCTATATATGTAAAAGTTATTTTTCTGCTTCTCCAACTATACTTTTAAAACCAGGCAGCTAGAGATTGTCACCTGTATCTCCAGGTTGACTAGCAGGAACTTCATATATTGTTCTCCATCAATGAACAAATGATGATGGCACAGTAGGAAGGAGATACAATTTGATCCCTAGAGTCTCTAAGGAAAAAAAAAAGTTTTTAAGTTACAGACTCATTCAAACATTTATATCAGATGGTGATCCCCTTCATGGAATAATGTACATCATCACTAGGGAAATGGATCAATCCTATTGGTGCTTTCTTAGAGGGAGCAGATATATGGTGACCACTAATAGTTCCCTTCCAACCTTATGGAAAGACTCAGAACTGCCACAAAAAGTTCAAGTTGATGAAATATATCCAGTGGAGTCTCGGGCTAGACTCACTAAGTGACAGAGAGTCAGGCTTAGGTCTGGTATTTACATAAATGAAAGGCCTACAGACAACTGAATTATTATAGATCTGCAACTTCCTTTGGTGGGTTTGGTCCATATCTACTTTCATGAGAATCAGTTAGCACTAGTCCTGGTCTTTAATATGTTTCAGATCCAATCCCTCTCATATGCCCATATTACTGCCATTCTGATGCTCATTAACACTTCCATCAAAGAAGGGAAATAGAAAATAAAAAGGAGTGAAACCTAATTCTAACCATTTTAGCATGTTTTAATGGGTTTGGCAGAAGAGAAAGGTAAAACTGGGCTAAATTGTTTTTAAAGTTTTACATGTGTTTAAAGGCTCTCACAATGAGAGAAAATCAGAATTAACCTTTACTATTTTATTCTACTCTTAAAGCGTTAGTGTTTGTTATTCTAAATTCACTCTAATGCCTCTCTTGTTTACTAATTTCACTAACAGCTAGAGTTCCTTGAGATTTAGAAACAGCCATATCTCAACTCCAATTCCCACTTCCTGCATCCAGTGTAGAATTGGCAGAGAAGGTTCCTGCTGCTCTTGGTGTGTGGAGCCTAAGGATCTCTCTGTGGGAGACTGGGAGGGTGTGAAGCTACAGGACTGGGACCTGAACTCAGCTTGGATGGCAAGGGAAGGAGCCTATTAGTGTATCACAAAGCTCCTTCCTTCCTTCTTGGCAGGAATTGTTGCTTGGAGCCAGCAGGTGTTTAATGCTGTTAAATTTATGAGTAGTGAAAGCTGTTGGGTTTCTTAACATCTGGGTAACATAAATTATCAGAATTTTTTTTCGGTCCTGCATAGTTGGAAAGTGATTTTGAAATCCATAGAAAGCCATTAAGTAACCTTTACTGGAATGTGTTTATTTCTGAACATTTACCTCCATGTCTGCAGGCTGTCCCTCGATGAGCTGACAGACCCTGGCCGAGCAGGAAGTGACAGGGTCAGGAAAAGCTAAGCCATAGCAGTTTCCTTTTGAGATCTCTGGTAAGACACAGAGCACTTTTGATATATGTATTCATAGTGTTTGTTTGTATGTTTTCTTGCTCAGAGTTACCAATAAGCTAAGTGAAGATCAAAAGTATAAGTTTGTAATATACTTCTAATAGTTATTTTTTTTATTTTAAGCTGAGTGTAATATTGAGAGTTGCTTCTTTGTCACCCTTTCTTCCTGTTTATGCCTTCATCAAAATAAATAATGAGTTTATGACCTGTCAAGAGAATTTAAAAAGTAAACTAAAATAGCAAAAGAGGAATTGGCCTTTTCTTTAAAGTAATAGGTTAACCACATAACATTTTTCATCCATGTTGCTGTCACTGACCAGGATGCTAAGTGCAAATAGGCATTTTTAAACTTTTAGCCACTGTTGAGTTTGAGTGGTACTCTCCATAGAAAGCTCACACTAGTGTTTCCATATTGTGAAGGGGACCTTTTAGAGCTAAGACTGTATTGAGAGGTTATTTTCACACCCACATTTTACTTTCTAATAGAAATTGTGGTATTATTTTGTAATATAGGCATAGAATATTGCTGGTTTTCATGCTTCACTTATCAATTGCATACTTATAATTACATTCAATGGTTTAAAAAACATAACACAAAATATAGTAATATATTTTCACCGGGTGTAGTGGAAAGAATATTGGGCTTATGAGAAGAAATGCTGGGTACAGACCCTGTCTCTGCTGTTTTCTCACTCCTGACTGTGGGCAAATCATGTCGAAAGCAAGAGTCCTTTTTCTTCAGTAGAGTAGGATTTGCAATGAACACTGAGATGGAAGTGCAGAATCCATGGCATCCTTGCCCTACTGGTAATAGTTTGGAAACTTCATGTAAGGTAAGGGAGGATCTGATTGCCCAAAGAGTTATCCTATTCCTTTTTTCTGTAACAAGCATGTGACCTAATCATTGTCAAAGAGATGCAGTAAAACATTTCTGGAGATTTCTGAGATAGTCATTTTAGTTCTTCTTCAGAACCTAGGCTCTCACTTATACATAAATCTAGAAGCATGCTGTCCCAGTTGCCACCCTAGGCATCTTGTGACCCATGAAGGAAGATAGCCAGAAGACAAAGCAGAAATTTCCTAAAGATTAGACCTGGATGGATCATAGAGAAAAGAAGCTCCAGCCTCGGCCGTATCTCTCCTGAATCCTACACAGATCATAGGTCCCCTCAATCCCATACCTGATCTCTGGACTTGCAGTTACGTGAGCCAATGAAATGATGTACTGTGTAAATGACAGTTCTAGGTGGGTTTATATTACTTGGAGCCAAAAGCATCACAATGGATACAGGAAGAATTTTATCTACTCATCAGGATTATTTTCAGGGCTAAAGGAGGAACCCATGTGGAAAATCCTTGCAGATTTTAAGTCCACCATTAATAACAGTTCCTCTCTTTGCCTTGTAGCTCTACCATCTCTTCCCAAAAGAAATTGGAGTCAAGAAATTGAAACACCGAAGGAAATAAATTGAAAGATAGACTAGCTTCTGTTTTTATATGGATAGGTATATTAAAATGTGTTAGTGAGTTGTAAAATAGATTAATATTTTTAGACTATTATTTATATTGTAATAGACTATATAGTATATATAACCTTAGAACATTCATCTACATTATGTATGTATATCAACATTGTATGTGTACTAGAGGCCTGTTGCACGAAGATTCATGCAATAGGCCTTTCTTCCCCTGGCTGCCAGCACCAGTTTTCCTCCTGCACCCGGGACCCAGGCCTTCACTCTGGCCGCCGCCTTCCGTCTTCACTTAGGCCGGAGCCTTTGCTGTGGCCAGAGGCTTCAGTCTTTGCTCCAGCCAGAGTGCCGCTCCTGTAGCTCTCTCCACCCGCTACCCCCTCCCCATAGCAGGCGTCCCACCCCACCTGGCCACTCTGCACCTGCATGCGTGTTGCCCATATTTGTAGGGTTAATTTGCATACTCACTCCTGATTGGCTGGTGGGTGTCTTGGAGGTATGGTCAATTTGCATCTTTCTCTTTTATTAGTGTAGGTGGGTGTGTGTGTGTCTGTCTGTGTTAAAGCACAAACAAAAACAATACAATAGATACAACTGGGCTGTTACCTGTAACATTTGTGGATTCCAAAAAGAACGCAGTGTTTCCAAAGTGCTTAAGTAATAATTTACCCTACTTTGAAACTTTAGTTTTTTTTTCCATATTAGCTATTTAGGGAAATGTGCTCTTTAAAAGGTTTTTTTTTAATACAACACTTGCTCATCTCTGTGTAGATGTTTGCTCAGAACTGTATTCATTTATGAGGATATTTTAGTATGTTTTCATAAGAGGAAAACAAAACCCAAAGCTTTCAGATAGGATCAATAATAATGCTTCACAACCAAAGACAGTTTTCTTGGGGTTTTTGCTCCTTCTATAAAAGAAGAACAATAACACACAACAGACCCCAAAGGGAAATATATTGTTAATGGAAAAAATTGCCTTCATTCACTCTTTCTATTTAAGGGAACGCTTGCTGCCAGGTTATAATGAAAACATAAAGGTCTAATACAAAACTGATTAGGGGGAAGGACGCAGGGGAAAGGAGCCCAGAAAATGCAGCACCTAATCCAGATGTTAGCTTAGTGAGTTTTGTCAAAGACAGCAGCAAACTTCATCTTCACCCTCTCTGAGGTCCCCACTTCTTGATCAAATGAAGAAAAACCTTATTTTTCAGGTTCTAAGATTCTTTACATAATTTCGTTAAAGTGTATCTACTAATAAAAATCTCAAGGATGAAACAAGTCCTTCATGATGTTTGACTTAATTGATCTAAAGTTCTAGAAAAAGATAGCATTGATCACACCATCAAACCTAAGAGGGAAGGTAGGGAAGGGTGGGGGGGAAGGAGGAGAGATCAACCAAAGGACTTGTATGCATGCATATAAGCATAACTAATGGACACAGACACCAGGGGGTTGGGGGGTGAAGGCATGAGCGGGGTTGGGGTGCAATGGTGGGGATAAGGACACATATGTAATACCTTAATCCAGTGGTCAGCAAACTCATTAGTCAACAGAGCCAAATATCAACAGTACAACGATTGAAATTTCTTTTGAGAGCCAAATTTTTTAAACTTAAACTATACAGGTAGGTACATTGTTATTAACTTAATTAGGGTACTCCTAAGGCTTAGGAAGAGCCACACGCAAGGGGCCAAAGAGCCGCATATGGCTTGCGAGCCGCAGTTTGCCGACCACGGCCTTAATCAATAAAGAAAAAAAATTAAAAATAAATTTAAAAATAAAGTTCTAGAAAAAGATGGAAACAACACCTAAAAACAATTTTGTCCAAATGAGGAAACCACTGAAAATCCTGTCTTCATATTGTCAATGATTAAAGTAAATGTTTTCTTTACTGATGAAATTAAGTTAGGGATAAATCTTTAGAGTTGTTTTTTTGTTGGTTTGTTGTTTGTTGTCAAGATTCATGTGTGACTTAGGAAATGATGGTTTACTGATCAATTTAATGGGGGTGGGGGGGAGATAGGGTTACTAAAAATAAGAAACAAATTAATCTCAGAGAAATCCAAGCACAATAATAAAATAAAATAATATGTAGTGACAAATAAAAGAACACACATCTCAGAGAAAGAAGTGAATAATATTTTTGAAAAATCTGTCTTGGCCTTTTCATAATCTTTGGAGCTGCTCACAGAATTAAAAAAAATTCTTTTCAACTGCTTTGCATAGTCTGTAATTCCGTGCCTCTCTGGAAGGTTATAAGCATGATGAGGATGCTTGTGCTTCTGCACCTGCCTAGTAAGAGAGGGTACTCTCAGAGCTATTGTTTATCCTCTGTTATTGCTGGCTGGTATGCTTCCTCATGCCTGGCAGTGTTTACATGTACATTTGTCACATAACTTATGAGATGGTTTTGTTAAAGTACTTGATATGAAGTAATTTTCATGAATATATTAATGTGAATTTATTAAATATAAAGCTTGTTTGGATTATATTATGGTAATGCATTATATTCTGGTTTTGGAAAGTTTGTCTTAGTTTCTATACCCCCTGAAATAGACTGAGCCAGGGCTTTGGGTGCAAGTGGTTGATTTGAGAAATGCAGGAAACATCAGCAGGGGACAGGGAACACATGCCATAAAGGCTGCAGTGGAACACTGGGGGATATTTGGTGGAGAAATCTGGAAATCAGTGTAAAACACATGACTGAGAGTTATCTCACATGAAGGGTGTGGAGTTGTACACCCACTCTGCCAGTTCCTGCCGACAGCTGTGTTCAGGGGGTACTAACTGGCCGGCACGCCCAGCCTGCTGCACATGGACAGAGAGGCATCAAGTAGTCAGTGATAGAGTAGTGATGAAAGCAAGATCATCTAGAAATTATCAAAGGCCTTTAATTTTTTAAATCATATTGCATTATCCAAATAAATAAGTAAATTACCGAAAATTTACAAGAACTGCTAATATGAAAATAGCCTCACCAGTGATGATATTGAGTTAACATTTATTTATTGCCTATATAATCTATAGATGAAAGGATAGGGGATTTTTTTCTTTATACTTTTCTATATTTCTATATTTTGAAAACTACAAAGCATATTGTTTTGGTATAAAAGGCATATTGAATATAATGCAAATATATTATTTTTGTCTATTGTTATTTGTATTAGTACATTAACATTTTATAGCAAATACCTTTAATATTGTTTCAATTTAGAACATGAAAAAAATAGAATTATCTAACTTTCTTGCTTTACAAAAAAAGAGTAAACCCCTCAGGTATAAATTAATCAAATAAGCGAATAAACAGAAGCCTCTTAAGGAATAAAATATTTCTCTCTGTGAGGTAATTTCTATTTGATTCATTTAGATATTTTTTATATATTTTGCTTTTAAAATTCTATAACAATCACATCTACCATAAATTTGCTTTTGATTTGCATTTTTGGATTTTGTTTGCACTGAAAACAAAGAAAATAAAATATTCTAATATTAAAAAATACACCCAAGCCAGCTTTAGGGAAAGGTAATTTTAATCTGCCATTATCATATTTCAGTGGTCTATGATATACTAAATTTCAAAAGAAAGACCATAAGAGAAATATTTAAGCTGTCTAGATTGGTGAGACCATAGATTCTGTAATATCTTTCGGTAAGTTAACATTTCAGTATATGTGGGAGTCATAAATAAACAAGGCATTATTTAACATATTCAGAAAGTTCTTTTTACTATCAACCTATTGCCAATTTATAGACAACTATGAAAACTTATGAGGACAAAATTTATGCCCACTTAAATTTCCTAAAACTGAAATGAAAATCTTATACAATTCAAAAATTAATGTCAGTTTATAGTACTACCACAATCTGTGTTTTACTAGCCTTAACACGTAGGAGAATAACCTCTAAAGCTAACAAATTTTTCACTTATTTTAATTTATTTATTTTCTAAATCACTTCTACTAAAGCAAATAAATAAAACATGCTCATTTTACATTTACAAAGCAATTGATTAAGAATTACTTATTGTTTTCCACATCACATAATAATGAATGTATTTTTTTTCTGGAACTATTAAGGGTTTCTCTTAGTAATTTTAAAAGAAATGAAAATAGTACTAATAAGACGGTGGTTATTAATAGCCTAAAATAAGAGTTTAAAAATTATATTGGCTCCTTCAGAATGTTTTAGATAAGATGATACAGTGTTAATACCCTCTTATAAAATAGCTAATTAAAATGTTGTATATTAATTTGCATTTCTATAAATATATCATTAATTTTTTGAGATCCTATTGTCAATTATCAGAAAATGACAGTTGAACTAGTCAACTATCCTTAAGGGTACTTACTTTTATGATGTCAAGTATGAAGTTAAAACATTTAAAAGTATTGCTTTAAATTTTATTTTAAAAGGTAAAGTCTTGATTTGATGAAGACCTGGAAAATAGGTTTGTACATATATATTTATTACATTTACATGCACCTCTGAAATAATTTTTAAAATGAAGTCTACATTTTAATTACCTTTTGAGTAAGATTACTAGTTGCTATGCTGATATCTGTTCTCTCATTTTCCCTCGTAAGAAAAATCCAGACTTTTTCCAGGTAATTGATCATGATCACCCAGGAGAAGAATAATATTTCTTAGCCTATGTAGAAGCCAGCTGTGCTCATATCATTACATTTTGTATAAAGACATGTAAGAGGATATATGATGTGCAACTTTAGAAAGTATCTTTAAAAGATGGAAGACACACCCTGACCAGTTTGGCTCAGTGGATAGAGTGTCGGCCTGCGGACTCAAGGGCCCCAGGTTTGATTCCGGTCAAGGGCATGTACCTTGGTTGTGGGCACGTCCCCAGTGGGGAGTGTGCAGGAGGCAGCTGATCGATGTTTCTAACTCTCTATCCCTCTCCCTTCCTCTATGTAAAAAAAAAATAAAAAATCAATAAAATATATTTTTAAAAAAGATGGAAGACACACCCTTAAACTTTCCTTTTTATTCCTGAGGACATGGCTAAGGATGTGAAGCTCTGGAGCCAAGTAAACACCTTGAAACATGAAGTGGGAGCTTCATGCTATGGATAGCAAAAACGCAAGGTAATAGGGGATGAATTTTTGCAGGTTTTAGAGCCACCACATGATCCTATGCTGTCTAGTGGCAGACTTGTTTTCCATGAGAGAGAAACAGACTTCTTTCTTGTTTAAGCTACCGGTTTTATTTGTTTGATTTTTGGTTGATGTAACCAAATCTAACCCTAGGTGACCCACAGCTTAATTGTTATTCTGTCACTCCTTATCAGAAATTTTAAATTAAAAAAAGATGTTGACAGAGAGCAACCATAATAGATTTCTCATGTCAATATTTGGAGACCTTAGAAAAATCAACATTCACAAGGTAAATAGTATTTTCCTGGCATGAGATAGCATTCTTTAAAAAGGTTGCTGGCCAGAGATAATTTCCGTAATTCTTCTATGTGAACATCGTGTCTTATAATCTTTGCTTTAATTTTCACTCTATTACACTAGGACTTTTTTCTCTTTTGCAAAATTCTTTGGCCACATAATACCAAAAGTGAAAATGAAAATTTTTCACAGTGAGGTAACCATCAGCATCAGAAGCATTTGGACTTGTAAATGCTCCATCAAACACATTTTGAAAATGGAAGACTTTTAAAATTCAACATATGCAGGCTGTTTTTGAATTTAAAATGATTATACAGTCAAAGGTGTATTTATAATTACCAGTAAAGTAAAAAGCATGGCCTTTATTGTCACAAAATATTTATCACTGAACTTCAGTCCTTCATCTCCTAAATATTAAGAATTTTCTCATAAACCCTGTCTTTCAACTTTTTGGAGAAGGAGCTCTTTGTCCAACAGAAATGTTCTCTCAGAAGAACTGAATAATCCAGGTATCATTGCTGCCCTCTACTATTTTATTGTCAAAGTCAAAAGTTAGCAAATTCCTCATGGCAAAGTTGTATCTGCTAGTAGATAATGTCTGATTTCAGTGTAAGGCTGAATTAAATTATATTGCCAAGGCCATCCTCAGCTTTAAACACCAGATTGTTGTCACTGGCCAATGTTTCCTCCTCCTGCCTCAAAGCCTCCTGGTTTGGACAGATGCAGTAGTCTTCTAACAGCCAGCTCCATGTGGTGGGAGAGCTGCCCTCGGCCCCAGTGCATCTGGCACTATTTAAGTGATAGCTGTAGCAAGAGTTTTTCTTCTCTTCAGTATCCAATGCCTTATTATTAGCACTCTGACCTCCTTCTTGAGGGCTTTTCCATGGAGTGTAGACAAAGGCCATCCTAGCATCTGCTTGTCTCCACCTTCTCTCCGTCTGTAGTGTTCCTTCTGCCCGATCATGACAAGCTGGTGCTTCTCAAGGTGCTACCCAAGCTGTGCTAGCATGTGAGTCACTCTCTGTGGGTGAGCCATGCAACCAGCACAAAACAGTTCCAGACCACAGAGAAGTGAGCGCAGTTTGGCCCATTGCCCATCATTTCCTTCTTCTCATCTCCAGCAGCTAGGCCCCCAGTTCTACTCTAGAGCTTTAACATTCCGTGCATTTCCTTGAGAAACACTCTCTTTTTTACCTCTTCTCTAAACAGTCACCCTTACAATTTGAAACTGTTAAGGGTTCCTAGAGATCATCTGATCAGAGGCCGGTGAACTGTGCTCTGAGGAACCTTGGCAGTTGTGGGTCTAGCAGAGGGAGAGGGCAAAGGCGAGCTCCTGGCCTCTAACCCTACTTCCTCCACAGCGCCTTGCCTCTAACGCTTACATTCTTGTCTCTCATAAGATTTCAGTCTAACAAAATGTTCCTTGGTCAACAAAACAGTTTGCAAAGCGCTAACTTAGTCCATTTCATTGTCATAAAGGGAACTTAATGAAGGGGCATTTTTTCCAAGCTCATCTAGCACAGTTGTAGCAGAACTAAGGCTAGAATTGTGTCATTCCACCACTTGTGTATGAGTGATCTAGTTTTTCTGCCTGTCTACCAGCATTAGTGTAATCACAATTTGTTATTTGAATCATTCAGTAGGTATGTACTGTTAATTATATTATAACTTGTCTTTTTATTCTCATAGCAGGGTGTTTTGTAGAGCAAAAGTTTATAAATTTGACAAAGTACAATTTATCAACTTTTTCTTTTATGGGCTATACTTTTAGTATGAAGTAAAATTTCTTTGTCTGGTCCTGGGTGCAGGAGAGTCCCTCCTACTTTTTTCTCCTAAAAGTTTTACATATTAAAGTTTTATATTTAAGCTTATATACAATTTTGAGTTAAATTTTTTATAGTATGTAAGTTGTAGACTGAGGTTCTTTGCCTTCCTCTGTCTCTCCCTCACTTCTTCTTTCCCTTTGTTTCGTCCTTCCTTCCTTCCATCCCTCCCTCTCTACCTCCCTCCCTCCTCCTTCCTTCCTTCCTTCCTTCCTTCCTTCCTTCCTTCCTTCCATCTTTTCTTTCCTTTTCCATAGATCAATTTAGAGAGAACTGACAATTTTGCTCTGTTGAAAGTTTCAATCTATAAACATAGAATATCTCTAAGTATTTAAATCTTCTTTAATCACCATTTTGCAATTTTCAGTATATAGATTCTGTAGATAACTTTTAAAATATTTATACCTAAGTATTTTATTTTCTTCAAACATAGTAAATAGTATTGTATTTTTAAATTTTGACTTCCACTTGGTCATTGTTAATACACAAAAGTGCAATTTATTTTTTGAGTGTTGATCTTATATCCAGTTAACTTACTGGATTTAGTTAGTGGTTCTAAGAACTCTTTTGTCGATTTCTTAGAATTTTTTACATAGCAGGTCATGTTTTCTGCAAATGGAGATGGCTTTATTTCTTTTTTACCAATTTGATTTCATTTTATTTCTTTTTCTTGCCTTTTATACTGTCTAGAACTGCTATTGAATAAGATTTGTGGGAGCAGGTTTTCTTATCTGTCTCAGATGTTAGAAGGAAAGCTTTAAGCCTTACAAAATTTATTATGTTAACTGTAGGTTCTTCTGTAGATACTCTTATGAGTTGACAAGCCCCTCTCTATTCCTAGCTTGCTGAAAGTTTTTATTATGAATGAGTGTTCAAATTAGTTCAATGTAGCACCCATAATCACATTATAACTTTTCTTTAGCCTTTGATGTGGAACATTACACTGATTGTTTCTTAAATGTTGAAACAGACTTGCATATTTAGACTCAACCTCATTTGGTAGCGGTATATTATTTGTGATGAATTGAATTTTATAATTTTTGGAGGTTTTTTGCATCTCAGTTTATGAGAGGTATTCATCTATAGTTTTCTCTTTTTTTTCTTCTTTTATTTATTTACTAGAGGCCCGGTGCACGAAATTCATAAATGCGGAGGGGGGGCAGGGATCCCCTCAGCCCAGCCTGCATCCTCTCCGATCCGGGACCCCTCGGGGGAAGTCTGACTGCCAGTTTAGGACCAATCCTGGGGATAGGGCCTACACTGGCAGTCGGACATCCCTCTCACAATCTGGGACTATTGGCTCTTAACTGCTCACCTGCCTGCCTGATTGCCCCTAACTGCCCCCCTGCCAGCCTCTGCCTGCCAGCCTGGCCCCCCCAACTGTCCTCCCCTGCAGGCCTGGTCCCTCCCAACTTCCCTCATCTGCCAGCCTGGTTGCCCCTCACTGCCCCCCTCTGCTGGCTTGATCACCCCTCACTGACCCCCGCTGGCCTGGTATCCCCCAACTACCCCCCTGCTGACCTGGTCACCCCAACTGCCCTCCCCTGCCAGCCTGGTTGCCCCTCACTGCCCCCCTCTGCCGGCCTGGTCACCGCTCACTGCCCCCCTGCTGGCCTGATCACCCCACATAGCCTGTTGTTCAGTTGTTTGGTCATCCCTCACTAATCCCACTGCCAGCCTGGTCACCCCACACAGCCTGCTGTTCAGTTGTTTGGTCATCCCTCACTAACCCCCTGCTGGCCTTGTTGCCCCATGCAGCCTGCTGTTTGGTCGTTATTGTGAGGGCATTCTGACCAATTTGCATATTACCCTTTTATTATTATAGATTTTTTTTGTGTGCTGTCTCTGTCTGGTTTTGATATCAGGTAATATTAGCCTCATAATATGAGTTAGAAAGCATTCTCTCTTCTTTTATTTTATGTAAATGATTGTTTAAAATTGGTATTAATTATTCCTTTAGTTGTTTAACAAAATCTCCAGTGAAAGCATAAGAACCTATAAATTTATTCTTTAAAAGAGATTTTTTTAAATTAAAAATTCAGCTTCCTTAGTAGTTTTAAGATTATTCTGGTCATGGTCATCTTTTTCATCTTGAATGAGTTTCAATAGTGTGTGGTTTACAAAGAATTTGTCCTTCAAAGCCATTCTATATATGAGTATAAATTTGTTGGTAGTATTCTCTTATTATCTTTTTAATGATTTTAGGATTTGTTAAAATATACCCTGTTCTATCTCTGACATGGGGTATTCCTCTTCTCTCTGTCTACCAATTTATTGATAAATGAAGGTTTATCAATTTATTTTTATTGCTAGAAGTTTATTGATTTGTTAAAGAATAATCTTTTTGTTTTATTAATTTTTGGTTGTTTTTTTCTGATTTTATTTTTATTTATTTATGCTCTTATCTTTATCATGTCCTTCCTTCTGCTTGCAATGCTCTTCCTTTTCTTGTCTCTTAAGGTGAGAACTTGGGTTATTGAGTCAATATCTTTTTTTTTAAATGCAAACATTTAATGTTATAAATTTTCCTCTTAACACTATAGCCACACCTCACAGATTTCAGTGTTCGGGGTGGACAAATGCAGGTTTACAGGTTTACAGTTTTCAGCATGTGAAACACAGTTTATTTTATATTATTATTTATTAGTTATAGTATTATTTTCCATATGGATAACTGTAAACCTACATTTTCTAATCCCTATATTTTAATTTTCCTGTAGTTATACATGCATTTTTAATTTTTTTCTGAGACTTCCATTTTGACCCATGCATTATTTCATAGTGTGCTATTTAATTTTAATGTGCTAGAAGATCTTTCTGTTGTCTTTCTGGTTTTGATTCTGATATGATTCTACTATGACTAGTGATATAATCTGCATGACTTTAATGTCTTTGAATTTGTTAAGGTTTATTTTATGACCCGGGATATGGTCTATCTTGGTGACTGTTCATGGATAATTGAAAAGAGTATATATTCTGATTTTGTCAGATCTTGTGTTCTATAAATGTCAATCAGATTTTATGGATTGATGATGTGGTTAAGCTATTTTATATCCTCTATAATTTCTGTCTAGTAGCTCTAACAATTGCTGAAAGTGAGATAATGAAGTCTCCAATTATAACTTTGGGTTTATCTATTCTTCTTTCAGATCTATCAGTTGTGCATCATGTACTTGGAGATCTGTTGTTTGATGCATACACATTTATGATCACCGTATCTATTTTGTGGATTGATCCTTTTATGAATATGTAACATTCTAATTTGTCCTTGTTAATTATCTTTCCTCAGAAACCTACTTTCTCTGATATTAATATAGCCACTCCTGGCATTTCTTACAATTATGTTTGCACAATATGTCTTTTTCTATCCTTTGCTTTCATTCTATTTATATTAGGTTTGAAGTGAGTTTTTTTTTACACAGTCAGATAATGGTTTTTAGATTTTTCCTTTTTAATGCACTCTGTCAATATCTGTCTTTTAATTGGTGCATTTATATATATATTTTTAAAAATAATTATTGATTTAATAGAGTATAAGTATTTCGTTGTGGCATTTGTTTTGTTTCTTATCTGTGCTCTCTGCTTCCCATTGCTCCATTTCTTTTGTCTTGCCTCCCTGTATGTTACTTGAATATAGTTTTAGAATTCCATTTTTTTTCTTTTTAGTGGTTTTGAGTATAACTTTCTTAGTATAATTGCTTGCTTTAAGTGTCACAATATACATGTGTAACTTACTACAGCTTACTAGTTTGATCACTTCAAGCAAAGTATAGAAAACCTACTTTCCTTGATGTTCCTTTCCCTGTCACATTTAAAATACAACCAGGTTGGTTATTCCTGTAGATTCATTGAGCACCACATCAGATGGTATTATAATTTTTTTTCAATCATAAAAAATGCTTTAAGAAATTCATGGAGTGAAGAGTGGTGTAGAGTACTCTATTATGTTTACCCCTATTTTTACCCATTCTGTTGTTCTTTTATTTCTAAAGGCTTTAGCTTTATCATGTTATCATTTAATTCTCTCAATTTATTTCATACTGCTGCAGTCAATTCATTTTCTCCTATTTCCTTAATATCCACCAAAAGAACACACTAATTTTGTAATTTCAACCTCTGAGCTTTGCTCATAGTTTCATTCATAATCACAAGGCCCCTTGCATCCATTCTGCAAGCACTTCCCTTCCATAAGTTTATAGTCTGGTTGACAGTTTTTATGATCTCAGGAGTTTTAATTTTATTTATTTAACAAGTTAGGAAACATTTATCCAAATAATAGCTATGGTATTTTAGCAATCTAAAACAAATGGGAAATTTTCGAAAGATAAACCAAGGGTCAGCTGAAATCCCAGCTATAAAAGTACCACATGCATGTTAATTATTATTAGGGCAATGTGAGAAGATTCAACTTTACCTTTGCTTTTTTATTTCATTTTTGAGTGATCTGAGTCATAGGAACCATTACAGACTATTATGCCAAATATTAAAAATAATCTTTCAAACCCCTGCAGCCATTGTCAGCTTTTCCTTATAGTATCAGAGGGGTTTCTATATTAAATAATAGCAAATGATTTCAGATAAAATGCTTCTGCAATAGTTAATCATAAAAAATACTTTTTTTACTACATGATGCATTGGTCTTTTAGAAAAAGAAAATTCTTGACTAATATGTCATTATGAAACTTTTATCTGCTTACTATTGACTACAAATATTACTAATATCCCAAACCTTTTTGTTTTAATTTTAAGAAACTCAATTTCCAATAATAATGTCTTGTAACATTCATATATCAACCACTCTAACCTTTACATCAAGCTGTATTATATTTTATTATATTAACTTATCTGTGCCACAGTATTTGTTAGCTGA
This sequence comes from Myotis brandtii, assembly GCF_000412655.1. Lineage (NCBI taxonomy): Eukaryota > Metazoa > Chordata > Mammalia > Chiroptera > Vespertilionidae > Myotis > Myotis brandtii. Next base: position 470,750 of record NW_005372084.1, on the reverse strand, counting down.
ATGGAACCTAATTGGTAAATAATTTTAGCTTCATTTTTACAGATTTGCTTCTTGAAGTGTCCAAGGAAAAAAATACCCTGAATTGTCAATATTTTTTAGTTTATATTTGTATTCAAGTTTTGTTTTGCCCAATATGTGTGGAAAGATGACTTTATTGTGATCTTCACTGTGTTCTAGCCATCAGTAACTTGTGATTTAAAAGAAATATGATTAGACAAATTGTAGGCAGAGAAAATGACTATATCAGCTTTTTAGAATAAATCGGAAGTTAGTTATTTAAGTTAATCTGAGTGCTGAGCTGAGAGACATATATGTTCTCTAACATGGAGATCATTGGACATGTAACTATTCCAAGTTCATTCATTGCTTAAGTTAATCAATTAGTAGATATTTTTTAGTGCCATTTGGCATCAGGTAAAATGAAAAGAACTATGCATATTTTGGTGAATAAAACACAACCCTTACTTTCATGGAATTTGACAATTATTGTAAAACAGCAATAACAAACAAAAATGCACAAATAAATGTATAACTGCCAATTTTAGTAAGTACAAAGATGGAAACCAGCAAATAGAGTGATAGCATATTTGACTGGTATCAGGGAGTAGAGAAAGGGAGGTTATGTTTAAATGGGACTTTCTAGAATCTTACATTTCAGCAGAAAACTAAAGGATGAGAATGAGCTAGGTACATTGGCCAGAAGAAATCTTTGCAATCTTCAAGTCCTCTTGCTTACCTACAACTTTAGCCCTACAGATAAGTATCTAGTGATTTTTTCGCCCATGAACTTGGATGAGTTTGAGTGTAAAATAATCTCTATCAGTGTTGCACATTGCAGGACGGTTGTTGAGATGGTAAAGGAATTGCTGTTCTCCAAGACCCATTTCTACCTAGGCTAAGTTTAGTTTGTTGAATGACTTAGTGGTCAACATGTCTTCCATAAAACAAATTTGAAGCCTAATCTTAAATAGTCTCATAAAACAGCCCTCCTTTCTGTGCTCAAGATCCACCTATTTCCATGAAATTCAGGATGGAGACCTAGAATACCTAGCAGGGATAGAGTAAGCCCCAATGCAGCATGTTTCCTGATCTGCGCTGCAGCTCCTCCATTTGAGTGAAACTGAAAAGGAGCAGCCTGGGGTCATTCCCTGTGCTGAGAACGTACTTAGACCACCCACTACAGTTTTCAAGGGTATTTTTGCTATTATTTTCTTCCCATCTTCTCCTTCCTTAAATGTTGCAGTAGTAGGAAAAAAAGAAATCATGGGAAAACAAAAAACAATATAGAGAAAATTCTTCTGTCGATTAGATTTTAAATCACAACTTTTTAAGTCAGTCTTAATTCATGGGGAAAAGCATGATTTTTTTCTTTTTATTATTTTATTCCAATAAATGCCTAATACAGTGCTCTATAAACACAACTAGTGCTCTTCACATGACATTACTTTATGATCTTCACAAATAATGTCATGCCTATGAGCTTTACTTTTCCATCTTTCAAATCTCTAAAGTCTTTTAGGATCCAACTAGTAGCTACTATTTGTTGTACACTTATTACATGCCAGTTACTGTATGCAACATTATCTCATTTAACAATAACCCTACACTAAGCGTGGTATTATTCTCATTCTACATCAAGAAAACAGGCTCAGAAGCAATTTATTGGCAGAACTCAATTCAACCCAAACTGCTTTCTTAACCACCTCCACATGACATGTTCTGTGGGCTGAATCTATAGCATAGCTAGGGAAGTAGATTTTATTTTTAGAACAGATTTAGATTTCCAGAAATCTGAGTAGATAGTACAGACAGTTCCCCTGTACTCTTTCCCCTATTATGATTATTAACATTTTATATTCATGTCAGACTCTGACAGGAGGGAGATTTTCAGATACATTTTACTAATTTTCTTTCATCTCTGACACTTCTATTATAGAGAAAGGGCAAATAGCAATATTAAAATATTTCCTCTAATTAATTTCCTTTTAATGTGCACAAATTTCATATATATCTATCACAATTGAATCTAAGAATGAAAGTAACCAATTAATTTGTTATAATTAATGAACCAATATTGATATTCTATTATTAAATACTAGAGGCCCGGTGCACAAAAATTTGTGCACTCAGGGGGCTGGGGGAGGGGGGGGTCCCCCAGCCCGGCCTGTGCCCTCTCGCAGTCTGGGACCCCTCGGGAGATAATGACCTGCTGGCTTAGGCCTGCTCCCGGGTGGCAGAGGGCAGGCCCAATCCCTAAGTGCAGCCCCTCGTCAGGCTCAGAGCAGGGCTGATTGGGGAGTTGGGGCGCCGCCCCGTCATGCACAGAGCAGGGCGGATCAGGAGGTTGCGATGCCACCCTCAGTCACGCTCAGGGTAGGGCCGATTGGGGGGTTGGGGCACCGCCCCCTGTCACACACAGAGCAGGGCGGATCAGGGGGTTGGGGCGCC
>NW_005372084.1:463365-467608 GCF_000412655.1 Myotis brandtii | reverse complement strand
TGGTTGGGGCGCCGCAGCCTGTCACACACAGAGCCGCAGGGCGATCAGGGGGTTTGGGCGCTGCCCCCTGTCATGCTGATCCCGGTGCCGGGAGCCTCGCTGCTCCGCTGATCCCGGTGCTGGGAGGCATATTACCCTTTTACTATATAGAATAGAGGCCTGGTGCATGGGTAGGGGCTGGCTGGTTTGCCCTGAAGGGTGTCCTGGATCAGGGTGGGGGTCCCCACTGGGGTACCTGGCCTGTCTGGGTGAGGGGCTGAGGGCTGTTTTCCGGCTGGCGAGTGACTGAAGCTTCCAACCGCTCCTTGTTTTCTTCTCTTTTTTTTTTTTTTTTCTGGGCCAGTTTTAGCTTTGAGGCCTTGCTGCTGAAAACATAGATACAATGTTGCGGTCCGAGCCCGGCTGAATGGAAGCCCTTTTCTGGGGTTTTGTTTAGCTTCTTATTTGCAACATAGTATATAGTTGCTTAGAGTTGCAACTGAGAGGCTGGCAAGTTAGGCGGGGAACGTTGGAGTCTGCAGCAAGCAAGCCTCCCTGCTCGCTTCAGTGCCTGGCTGCCGGCCGCCATCTTGGCTGACAGTTAATTTGCATATACTCACTGATTAGCCAATGAAAAGGGTAGCGGTCGTACGCCAATTACCATGTTTCTCTTTTATTAGTGTAGATAGTTCATAGGTTGCATCAGGGTTTACTCTGTGTTGTACCTTTTTATAGATTTTGCCAATGCTTAACGTCATGTATCCAGCATCACAGAAATATGCAGAATGGTTTCATGGCTTTAAAGTCCCCTGTGTTCTACCTGTTCATCCTTTCTCCTCATGATTCCCTGACAGCCCCTGATATCTTTACTGCCTTCATGGTTTTGCCTTTTCCAGAATGGCATAAGGTTGGATTCATGCACTGTACAGCCTTTTCAGCCTAGTTTCTTTCACTTAACAATATATTTTTAAGTTGAACTTTATTAAAATAAAAACCTTCTGCTCTAAAAATATGCTTTCTGTAGCCTGATGGCTCATTTCCTTTAATCACTGAATAATATTCCAGTGTATGAATGTATTATACTTTGTTTATCCATTGACCTATTGAAAGCCATCTTGTTAACTTACAATTTGGGAAAATTAAGAATAAAGCTTCTGTAAACATTCATTTTGTGTGCACATGCATTTTCAAATCATTTGGGTAAACACGTAGTAGCAGGACTGCTGATTTGTATGGTAAGACAATGTTTAGCTTTGTAAGAAACAGAAAAACTGCCCTCAAAAAAACGGTTGTACCATTTTGCACTCCTATTAGCGATGAATGAGAGTTCCTACTACTCTATATCTTTGTTAGCACTTTTGATTGTCAGTTTTTTGTTTTTGATTTTGTGGGGTGGTTTTTGTTTGCTTGTTGTTGTTTTTTATTTATTTTAGACATTTTAATAGGTATGTAGTAGTATCTAATTGTTATTTTAATTTGCAAAACCTGAATAACATATGATGTTGAACATCTTTTCATAGCCTTATTTGCCATCTCTATGTCTTTTTGCTGATGCCTGCTCAAATCTTCTGCTTATTAGGTTGTTCAATTTCTTATTGTCAAGTTTTAAGAATGCTTTATATACTTCGGTTAAAAGTTTTTAGTCAAGTGTTTTCTACAAACGATTCTCCTACTCTATGGTTTGTATTTTCATTCTCTTAAGAATATTTTTAGAGCAGAAGGTTTTCATTTTAATAAAGTTCAACTTACCAATTTTTCTTTCATAGATCATGATTTGGGTATCTAAAAATTCATAAATATTTTCTAGGTAACCTAGAATATAGTATATTCTAGAAATTTTAGTACAACATTTTACATTTAAGTCTATGATTCATTTTGAATTATTTCTATGAAGAATGTAAGGCCTGTGTCTAGGTTATTGTAGGTGTGTTTTTTGTTTGTTTGCTTTTGCATGTGACTATCAAGTTATTCTAGCACCATTTTGTTGAAAAGATTATCCTATCTGTACTGAACTGTCTTAAATCCTTTATTGAAGACTATTTGGCTATATGTGTAGATTTATTTCTGGCCTATTTTGTTCTATTAATCTATTTGTCAGTTTTAACACACTGTCTTAATTACTGTAATTTTATAGTGAATTTTGAAGACATTAATGTCAGGTCTCTGATTAGTTTTTCTTCAGTATAGTGTTGGCTCTTCTGAATGTTTTGTTATATGTTTTCCATATAAACTTTAGAATAAGTTTGTTCATATCTACAAAATAACTTACTGGAATTTTGATTGGCATTTCATTAAATCTATACATCAAGTTAAGAAAAAACTGGTATGTTAACAATATTGAATCTTCCTATCTAAGAACATGAAATACTTCTATACTTATTTAGATCTTCTTTGATCTCTTTTATCAGAATTTATAGCTGTTTTTATATTTATCTAGTACATATTTTGTTGGATTCATTACATTTTCTGGGTCCTTAGGTAAATGTCATTGTACTTTTAACTATAAAATCAAACTGCTCATTGTTGATATATAAAGAAAATCAACTGAACCCAGCCAGTGTGGCTAAGTGGTTGAGCATTGACCCATGAACCAAGAGGTCACTGGTTCAGTTCCAGTCAGGGCACATGCCCAGGTTGTGGACTGGATCCCCAGTAGTGGGTGTGAAGGAGGGAGCTGATAGATGATGATTCTCTCCCGCATTGATGTTTCTATTTCTCTATCTCTTTCCCTTACTCTCACTCTCTCTTTCTTAAAAAAGGAAAGAGCCTTAGCTGACTTGGTTCAGTGGATAGACCATTGACCTGTGGACTGAGGGTCCTGGGTTTGATTCTGGTCAAGGCACATGCCTGGGTTGTGGGTTCGATCCCCAATAGGGTGAGTGCAGGAAGCAGCCAATCAATGATTCTCTCTCTCTCCCTCTCCCTTCCTCTCTGAAAGCAATAAAAAATATATTAAAATAAAGAAGAAGAAAATGACTTTTATACTAACTTTGCATGATGCAAATCTGCAAATCTCTTTGTTTTCTTGATATTGTGAAACTTTCTACATAGAAAATTATGTCATCTGTGAACATAGACAGTTTTATATTTTTCTTCCTAATCTATATATTGTATTTCCTTTTCTTATCTTATTGCATTAGCTAGGATATCTAGTACAGTGTTTAATAGGAGTGGTGAGAGGTGATATCTTTGCCTTATTCCTGATCTTAGGGGAAACATTTCTTATTCCTCACCATTTAGTATATATTATCTGTAGGCCTTTTTTATTTTATAATGTTCTTTAGTGGGTTGGGAAGTCCCTTGCATTCCTAATTTAATAAGGCTTTTATTATGAGTAAGTTTTAGATTTTATCAAATGCTTTTTCTGAATCTGTTGACATGATCATGTGATTTTTCTTCTTCTTTAATATATTTTATTGATTTTTTACAGAGAGGAAGGGAGAGGGATAGAGAGCTAGAAACATTGATGAGAGAGAAATATCGATCAGCTGCCTCCTGCACGCATCCTCCTGGGGATGTGCCCACAACCAAGGCACATGCCCTTGACTGGAATCAAACCTGGGACCCCTCAGTCCATAGGCCGACGCTCTATCCACTGAGCCAAACCAGTCAGGGCTGATTTTTCTTCTTTAGTTGATGAGACAATGGATACTTTTTCTCTCAGTGTATTTCAAAGTAGTTAACTTGACCTCCCCAAAAAGGATTTTTCTTAAATATTTATTGCTGAAAATATTACAGCTGTCTCCCATTTTTCTCCCCATTGTCCCTCTCCACCCGGTTGCCACCCCACCCAAGGTCTTCACCACCCTGTTATCTGTGTCCATAGGTAATGTATATCCTATATAATCATCTACACTAATAAAAGAGAAACATGGTAATTGGCGTACGACCGCTACCCTTCCCATTGGCTAATCAGGGAGATATGCATTAACTGTCACAGCCAAGATGGCGGCCGGCAGCCAGGCAGCTGATGCGAACAGGGAGGCTTGCTTCCTTCAGTGACAGAGGACTCCAACGTTCCCCGCCTGCCTTGCCGGCCTCTGAGCTTCAGTTGGAAACATTGTAACATTTATAGAAGATAAACAAAACCCCAGAAACCTCCTGTCAGTCAGCCGGGATCTCAGAGCTGGAGTCACAACATTGTTTCGAATACAGAAAACAAAGGCCAGAAACCTGCTTTCAGCAGCCGAGCCTCAGAGAGAAAGCCGGCTCCCAGCTCCAGTGACAGCCATAGAAGGTAAATAAATGCCAGAATAAAAAAAAA
>NW_005372084.1:455772-462593 GCF_000412655.1 Myotis brandtii | reverse complement strand
CAACCCCCCAATCGGCCGTACCCTGAGCGTGACTAGGGGTGGCATCGCAACCTCCCGATCCGCCCTGCGCTGTGCATGACAGGGGGCGGCGCCCCAACTCCCCAATCGGCCCTGCTCTGAGCCCGACCAGGGGCTGCACCTAGGGATTGGGCCTGACCTCTGCCACCCGGGAGCAGGCCTAAGCCAGCAGGTCATTATCTCCCGAGCGGTCCCAGACTGCGAGAGGGCACAGGCCGGGCTGAGGGACCCCCTCTCCCCCCCTAGTGCACAAATTTTTGTGCACCGGGCCTCTAGTATATAATAAAGAGGTAATATGCAAATTGACTATTACTCCAACACACAAGATGGCCACCCCCATGTGGTCAAAGATGGCCACCCCCATGTGGTCAAAGATTGCCGCCCCCATGTATCCACAAGATGGCCACCACGAGATGGCCTGCAGGGGAAGGCAGTTGTGGACGAACAGGCCTATAGGGAAGGGAAGTTGGGGACAGCCAGACCTGCAGGGGAGGGCAGTTAGGGGCGACCGGGCCTGCAGGGGAGGGCAGTTGGGGGTGATTGGGCTGGCAGGGGAGCAGTTAGGTGTCAATAAGGCTGGCAGGGGAGTGGTTATGGGGTGATCAGGCTGGCAGGCAGAAGCGGTTAGGGCCAATCAGGCAGGCAGGCAGGCCAGCAGTTGGGAACCAGCAGTCCTGGATTGTGAGAGGGGTCCCAGATTGGAGAGGGTGCAGGCTGGGCTGAGGGACACCCCCCCCCAGTGCAAGAATTTCATGTACCAGGCCTCTAGTATGCATATAAAAATCTTTGGTTAGTCTCTCCCCATTTCCCATTCCCCCTTCCCTCTGAGTTTGGTCAGTCTGTTCCTGTTCCATATTTCCATGTCTCTGGTTCTATTTTATACATCAGTTAATTTTCTTCATTAGATTCCTAGTTTGTTTACTTTCATTCTTAGATTCAATTGTGATAGATATGTATTCATTGTCATTTTATAGTTCATATCTTTTCTTCTTCTTCTTCTTCTTCTTCTTCTTCTTCTTCTTCTTCTTCTTCTTCTTCTTCTTCTTCTTCCTCTACTTCTTGCTCTTTTTAAACAATACCCTTCAACATTTCATGTAATACTGGTTTGGTGATGATGAACTCATTTAACTTTTTCTTGTCTGTGAAGCTCTTTATCTGACCTTCAATTCTAAATGATAGCTTTGCTAGGTAGAGTAATCTTGGTTGTAGGTCCCTGCTATTCATTATTTTGAATATTTCTTGCCACTCCTTTATGGCCTGCAAAGTTTCTGTTGAGAAATCAGCTGACAGTGGTATGGGTGCTCCCTTGTAGGCAACTAATTGCTTTTCTCTTGCTGCTTTTAAGATTCTCTCTTTGCATTTGACCCTTGGCATATTAATTATGATGTGTCTTGGTGTGAGCCTCTTTGGGTTTCCCTTGTTTGGGACTCTCTTCACTTTCTGGACTTGTAAATCTATTTCTTTCACAAGTTAGGGGAAGCTTTCTGTTATTATTTCCTCAAAAAGATTTTCAATATCTTGCTCTCTTTCTTGTCCTGGAATCCCCATAATGTGACTGCTGGTACGTTTGAAGTTGTCCCAGAGGTTTTCTATTATATCTTCATATTTTTGGATTCTTTTTTCCTATTGCTCTTCTAATTGGGTGGTTTTTGCTTCCTCATATTCCAAATCATTGATTTGATATTCAGCCTCCTTTGCTCTACTGTTGAATCCCTGTAAATTATTCTTTATTTAAATTAGTGTATCTTAATTTCTAACTGGACCTTTTTTATGTCTTTGAAATTCTCACTAAGATCCTTGAAAGTCTCACTAAATCCCTTGAAGCTTTCTTTGAGTCTCTTGAAGTTCTCATTAAGATCCTTAAACATCCTAATAACCATTTTTTTAAGCTCTGTATCCAGTAGTTTGCTTGCTTCCATTTTATTTATTTTTCTTTCTGGAGATTTCTTCCATTCTTTCATTTGTGACATGTTTTTTTGTCTCTGCATTTTGGCTGCTTCCCTGTTTCTATATATTAGGTAGAGCTATTATGTCTCTTGGAATTGGTATTGTGGCCTTGTATAGTAGGTGTCCTGTAGGGCACAGTGGCTCAGCTTCCCCAGTGACATGAACTGGGCACTCTAGGTGCGCCCCTGTGTGGGCTGTGTGCACAGTCTTATTGTAGTTGAGCCTTGATTGCTGTTGGCATCACTGGGAGGAGTAGATCTCCAGGCCAATTGGCTGTCAGAAGCAGCTGCAACTACAGCTGAATAGCTGCTGTGCAAAAGACTCCCCTATGGAGCAGGACTTGCTTCAGTCAGGCTTTGGACTTGTAAGTCTATTTCCTGAGTCTGCTCCTTGAGTATGTTGCTTGTGGATGTGTAGAATTGTAATCCGATATGTTCTGAAACTGTGCATTGAGTATATTGGCTCTGAGGCCTCCCAAGAGGTGCAAAGTCAGTCACTGCCTGGGACACCGTGCAAGAGCAACAGAGAAATCTGCAGAAGGCTGCTATTTGTATTGGACATGGAAGTGCCCAGGTGAGGCCAAGCTGTGAAGCAAGGTAGGTTGGTGCCAGTGCTGGGACTTGGGCCCCTTATTGATAGGTATGGGGCATACTGATGCTGGTTGCTGCTTGTTTAAGAAATTTTAGGAAAGTCTGAAGCCTAAGTCAGAACAAACCATTCATATGGAAAAGCTGCTGCAAACAGCTTGGGTGGGGCTGCAAGTTGGATGGGGCAGGATCTCAGGGACTCACCAGTGTGGAGCACACAATGTGCTACAGGCTGATGGAGACTCAGATATGGCTGCCAATCAGCTTTGCTGGATCGGGCCTAAACCGGCAGTCGGACATCCCTCTCACAATCCAAGACCACTGGCTCCTAACTGCTCACCTGCCTGCTTGCCTGATCGCCCATAACTGTTCTACCTGCTGGCCTGGTGGCCCCTAACTGCTCTCCCCTGCTGGCCTGATCCTCCTAACCACCTCTGCCTTGGACTCCTGCCACATGGCTTTGTCCGGAAGACATCTGGAAGATGTCCAGTCTAATTAGCATATTATCCTTTTATTAGTATAGATTCTGTCAATAAATGCTGTATATGCTTATTCACTCCTCTACCATTGCAGTTGGTAGCTATCTCTCAAACCACTGGACCCCACCAACTAGGTCTCAGAATTAAAAGAACAAAAGGGAAGTTTTAGTTACACTTCCCTTTGGCAGTGATTCAAACTGCATTTCCTTCAATCACTTTTCTAATTTTTAAGTCTAAGATTGAAATCAAAATTGATCTCTCAACACCTTTTAATTTATTTTTCATGGATTTATATACACTGGATTTTATCAGCCTGATTCTTATTCTGGTGCAAGTTTAAGCTGAGATATTAACTGTCATTCTGTTTATGATGTTTGGGAACTGGTCCTCATACCTGGTATTTGCACTTTACTGTACTATTGGCTTGTAACCCAGGACCATGACCCAAATCTGGCAATGACCTAGATCTGCTAAACCTTTCTAAAAAGGCTATGGAGTCAAAGTACCACAATTATCTTTATAATTGACTCCTTTAAATTATGAATATTTAATTCATAAATAATAAACTTACATAATAGATGATAGAATAAAACATTCAAAATTGTGACAGGTAAGAAAAATTATAGTTACCACTTGGAAAGGGGAGGAGTGTAATGCAGGGGTTTCTATAGTCTCCAGTTTTATAGACCAGAAACCTCAATGAATTTTGCAGTTTGTGGGAAGGCATAAAGCCTTTTGCCAAGAATAAGACTGCCTCCCACTGGCATCCTCGTCACCATTAGCGGGAGTGAACAAAAGACCCCAGAGAGCCTCCCCCCTCCCACAGCCTCAGCACTTCTCTGTGATGGCATCTTTCTCATACGTGTTTCTCATGTGCCCATCCAGCTTATTTCCCTACAGCCTCCGAGCTCATAAACAAAGAAAAACTGTCACAGGGCCGGCTCTTCACCAGAAGCTTTGAGGATGGCCTGGGCTTTGAATATGTGATGTTCTATAATGATGCTGAGAAAAGGATAGTTTGTGTGTTTCAAGGAGGTCCTCACCTGCAAGGAATGCCTGGATTTTTTCACGGAGGTGCCATTGCAACCATGATTGATGCTACTGTTGGTATGAATGCGATTGTATCTGGGGGAATTGTCATGACTGCCAATCTCAACATCAATTTTAAAAGACCTATCCCCCTTTGTTCTATTGTTTTGATAAATAGCCAACTTGATAAAATTGAAGGAAGGAAACTGCTTGTGTCCTGTAATGTTCAAAGCGTTGATGAGAAGATCCTATACACAGAGGCAACAAGCTTATTTGTAAAGCTGAATCCTGAAAAAGAGTTTGACATAAAAGAGCTTGTGTTGAAATCTGCTCCACCTGCTTAAGGCTCTCTGTCCTTCACAAGAGGCTGTGTTCCCCAGTCCTGCTCTGCTCGCCCACTGTGAGCCCCTATACGGTGAAGCCTGCTGACACTGCCTTTATGAACAGTCTTCTGAATGCAACTCCAGGAGCTCCGTTTCCACCTTCTAAACTTCCTAACACAGAAGCACTTCCTATGAGAGTATCAGCAATGTTAGAATTGCTGTGTCCTTAGAATAAGTGGCTTTCCTGCAATTTGAACGGACTCCTTAAGGTGATATCTGTAAACTTGAAAATTCCAGAAAACCAAATGAAGGAGCAAATATGTGCATGCATATTTGCATGTGTGTCTAATGTGTGCATGCATGCATTCATGATTTGTAAATTCCAAAGCTAATTTTGTTGTATCTAAAATCTTTTTGAGCCTGTCCGGCGTGGTTGAGTGTCGACCTATGAACCAGAGGTCATAGTTCGAATCCCGATCAGGGCACATGTCCGGGTTGCAGGTTTGATCCCCAGTGTGGGGCATTCAGGAGGCAGCCGATCAATGATTCTCTCTCATCATTGATGTTTCTATTTCCCTCTCCCTTCCTCTCTGAAATCAATAAAAATATATTTAAAAAATAAAAAAAATAAAAAAAATACATTGCAATGTAGTTGGGATACATATGAATTTTCATATTTTATTTATTTTGGATTTTAAAATTTTATCAAACATATTATAGGGCAGACTTGGTGAGTTATTAAAAAAAGTATTAATTGACTAGTAATCTCTAATTAATCCAGCATATAACTACTGAAAATTTATCTGGGTAATAATAATGGAAGTACCATCTACTGTCCTAAGATGAAGATAGCCTATGTGTATGTATTAGAAAAACATTGATAATGTAGAATAATCCCAGAATTACGTGCATGCTATGTTGATATGCTTGAAAAGCATAATCCTTAGTAAAGTAAAATACACAAACAAACAATCAAAAATATTTTTTCAACATGCAGAATATCAATCATTTCAGTCATGGCAGCAGCAATTTTAACACCCTTTGAAAGACTCCCACATGGAAGATAATATATGTATTACCTATTGCTGGAGAGCAAACTTGGAGAACCTTACAGGAATCCTAAAGAAGAATTCAGCCAATAAGAACTGGAGTGGATTGTTACATAAGGAACTGAATTCCTATCCCTAATAATTTTCAAGATGAAGTGGATACATATGTCACATTGGCTGTACAATTATGCTTAGGTAACATATTATTGATACCTCATAAGTTTCTGCAATTTAAATGATGCAACAAAATTAAAGTCTTTGCTGCCATTTGCCTTCAAGGATTATTTAAGAAGGGACTATAATTAGTTGACCCTAAACTTTAAGAGAAAACAAAAGTGCCAGTAAATATATATATATATACTAGAGGCCCGGTGCACAAAAATTTGAGCACTCGGGGGGCGGGGGGAGGGGGGTCCCCCAGCCCGGCTTGTGCCCTCTCGCAGTCTGGGACGCCTCAGGAGATAACGACCTGCTGGCTTAGGCCTGCTCCCGGGTGGCAGAGGGCAGGCCCAATCCCTAAGTGCAGCCCCTGGTCAAGCTCAGAGCAGGGCCAATTGGGGGGTTGGTGCACCGCCCCCTGTCACACACAAGGCAGGGTCGATGGGGAGGTTGCGGCGCCACCCCCTGTCACGCACAGAGCAGGGCCGATCAGGGGGTTGGGGCGCTGCCCCCTGTCAATTACAGAGCAGGGCCAATCAGGGGGTTGGGGCACTGGCCCCTGTCACTCACAGAGCAGGGCCCATCAGGGGGGTTGGGGCTCCATACCCTGTCACACACAGAGCAGGGTCGATCAGGGGGTTGGGGAGCTCCCCTCTGTCACGCACAGAGTAGGGCCGATAGGGGAGTTGGGGCACCGCCCCCTGTCACACACAGAGCAGGGCGGATCAGGGGGTTGGGTCGCTGCACCCTGTCACACTCAGGGCAGGGCCAATGGGGAGGTTATGGCTCTACCCTGTCACACACAGAGCAAGGCCCGTGGAGGGGGGTTGGGGCGCCACCCTCTATCACCCACAGAGCAGGGCCGATCAGGGGGTTGGGGCGCCACCACTGTCACACTCGGGGCAGGGCCGATGGAGAGGTTATGGCTCTACCCTGTCACACACAGAGCAAGGCCCGTGGAGGGGGGTTGGGGCGCCACCCTCTATCACCCACAGAGCAGGGCCGATCAGGGGGTTGGGGCGCCACCACTGTCACACTCGGGGCAGGGCCGATGGAGAGGTTATGGCTCTACCCTGTCACACACAGAGCAAGGCCCGTGGAGGGGGGTTGGGGCGCCACCCTCTATCACCCACAGAGCAGGGCCGATCAGGGGGTTGGGGCGCCACCACTGTCACACTCGGGGCAGGGCCGATGGAGAGGTTATGGCTCTACCATGTCACACACAGAGCA
>NW_005372084.1:395323-455203 GCF_000412655.1 Myotis brandtii | reverse complement strand
ATATATATATATATACACACACACACACATACACACACTCTAGAGGCCCGGTGCATGAAATTCATGCACTGTGGGGGTCCCTCAGTGTGGCCTGTGCCCTCTCACAGTCTGGGAGCCCTGGGGGATGTCCACCTGACCGCTTAGTGGGCTAGGAGGGTGGGTTTAGCCGCACCCCCAGCAAGGTTCAGTGCACTTCTGCTGCGGAGACTGCGCCACTACTGTCGGGGAGGGGGTGTTGGGGGGTATGAGTCTGACCCTGAGGGGCCACTTAGGCCTGCCTTCACCCGGGTCTGGAGTTGTAGGGAGGAGAGGTGTGCCTGGCCCCAGTGGAGGGGGCCCAGCAGCGGCAGGCCACAGGCCTCAGGGGCGCTGAAGGGTTGTCGCAGGCGTGCTATTGTTGTGGGCACCCCTGGCAGGGGTGGCAGGGCAAGAGATTGGGAGTCAGAGATAAGGGCTGCAGCTATCCCCAAGGCTGGGTCTTCTCCTGTCTAGTCAACCTCCCCATCCCCCCAGGGGTATGGGGGCTGCGGTAGGGTGTCCATGCAGGGGGATTGGAAGAGCTCCCTGTGGCTGCTTCTTCTTCCTTCTTTGCAGTCCTGGCTCCTGTCAAGCACTCTCCTCAGACCCCCGGGAACTTGGCTCCGGCCGCTCTGCCCCTCCATGGCTCCCTGCAGCCCCTGCCCCACTCGGCTCTCCCAGCCACCCTCCTGTCAGGATGCCCTGCTGTGGGGCCACCAGGGAGTATGCACTAAGCCTTAGCTAAGCCCCTGGCCCTTCGCATGCGGGCCAGCAGGCCCCCCTCTTTGCTCTTCGCTCGCCATGCCAGCCTTCGCTCGCTGCTTCTTCCCGGGGCCAGCCGGCTTCGCTCTATCGCTTGGAGCCTACATATGTAAATTAACCGCCATCTTTGTTGCTGGTTAACCGCCATCTTTCTTGGCAGTTAATTTGCATATCGCCCTGATTAGCCAATGGAAAGCGTAGTGGAGGTACAGTTAATTACCCTTTTGTCTTTTATTAGATAGGATTTGCTAGAGCAGTGGTTCTCAACCTTCTGGCCCTTTATTTTTTTTATTTTATTTTTTAAATATATTTTATTGATTTTTTACAGAGGGGAAGGGAGAGGGATAGAGAGTTAGAAACATCGATGAGAGAGAAACATCAACCAGCTGCCTCCTGCACACCCCCTACTGGGGATGTGCCCACAACCAAGGTACATGCCCTTGACCAGAATCGAACCTGGGACCTTTCAGTCCGCAGGACGATGATCTATCCACTGAGCCAAACCGGTTAGGTCAACCTTCTGGCCCTTTAAATACAGTTCCTTATGTTGTGACCCAACCATAAAAATTATTTTTGTTGCTACTTCATAACTGTAATGTTGCTACTGTTATGAATCATAATGTAAATATTTGATATGCAGGATGGTCTTAGGCGACCCCTGTGAAAGGATCTTTTGACTGCCAAAGGGGTCGCGACCCCCAGGTTGAGAACCGCTGTGCTAGAGGCTTGGTGCACAAAATTTGTGCATGGGAGGAGGGTGTCCCTCAGCCCAGCCTGCACCCTCTCTAATCTGGGACCTCTTGGGGGATGTCTGCCTGCTGGTATCCCTCACGCAATCTAGGACTGCTGGTTTCCAACCACTCACCTGCCTGCCTGCCTGCCTGTCTGATTGCCCATAACCGCTTCTGCCTGCCAGCCTGATTGCCCCCTAACCACTCCCCTGCTGGCCTGATTGACGCCAAACTGTTCCCCTGCCAGCCCAATAGCCCTCAACTGTCTTACCCTGCTGGCCTGATCACCCCCAACTGCCCTCCCCTGTAGGCCTGGTCTCACCCCTAACTGCACTTCCCTGCCAGCCTGGTTAGCCCCAACTGCTCTCCCCTGCTGACCTGATAGCCCCCATATGCCATCCCTTGCTTGCCTGGTTGCCCCTATCTGCCCTCCCCTGCCAGCCTGTCTCATCCCCAACTACCCTCCCCTGCTGGCCATCTTGTGGCGGTCATCTTGTGATGACATCACGTGTGACACCACCTAGGATTTTTACTAGAGGCCCAGTGTATGACATTTATGCACAGGGGCGTGTGGGGGTCCCTCAGCCTGACCTGCACCCTCTTCAATCTGGGAGCCCTCAGGGGAGCCCTCTCCAATCCAGGAGTTTCTGTCTGTCTTTGCAATCATATGAGCAAATTGTCTGAGACACCAGCTCAGTTTGGTTTGTTGCTCAAGAATAACTGAGGCATTTTTTTTTCTTTGCTTCATTGGAGAAGATTTCCTGGAAGTTTTAGGATATCTTCCCTTTAATTTTTCCTAGACACTCTGATTTTACTTATGTCTCTCACCTTTGTTTTCCCTCCATCCCCCACCGCAACAGTAACTTGCTCCAGGCTCACTTTGCCCTAGTGTCTAGGAGATCCATCTGCCACCAGAACTACTAATTCCCAGAATTCCTGGTGCTCCCCACGCTCTTGGTTTCCCCTTCTTGATCTGTCTCCATCCCATGGTCTCCCACTCTGCTAAATCCTCCAAGCCACCAGCTCTTCCTCTGTGCTCTCCCTTTGTCAGCTTGAGGAGCCAAGTTCCCCAAGCCACTCCACTCTCTGCTGGCTCTCCCACTCTGCTCTCCACCTGGCGACTTGGGGGGTGTGTGGCTCCCTTGGTCGCTAGGAGTGACTGAGGGAGCCAAGTCCCCCCAAGCCTCTGGCTCTCCCACTCTATTCTCCACCTGGCATCTGTCTATGCAAATTAACCCTCCATTTTTTGTTGGGTTAATTTGCATACTCACTCCTGATTGGCTGGTGGGCGTAATGGAGGGACGGTTGATTTACATGTTTCTTTTTTATCATATAGGATATACTAATAATAGAAGAATATGCAAATTGTCTGGGACACCGTCACAGTAACAGTGACTACCGAACAGCAGACTTCATGGGGCAACAAGGTCGGCAGAGGGGTTAGTGAGGGATGACCAAATGACTAAACAGCAAGCTGCGTGGGGTGACAGGAAGGGAGTGGGCAGTTGGGGGAGACCAGGCAGGCTGGGGGGGGGGCAGTGAGGGGCAACCAGGCCAGCAGAGAGGGGCAGTTGGGGGTGACCAGGCCAGCAGGGGGGACAGTAAGGGGTGATCAGGCTGGCAGGGGGGGGGCAGTAAGGGGCAATCAGGTAGGCATGAAGGTGAGCAGTTAGGAGCCAGCTGTCCTGGATAGTGAGAGGGATGTCTGACTGCTGGTTTAGGCCCGCTCCCCGGGATCGGGCCTAAATCGGCAGTCGGACATTCCCTGAGAGGTCCTGGATTGAAGAGGGTGCAGGCAGAGCTGAGGGGACCTCCCCCATGCACAAATTTTGTGCACGGGACCTCTAGTATCCTATCTAATAAAGAGAGAATATGCTAATTGACACTCACAAAATCACAAAGATGGCGGCACCCACAGCCAATAAAGAGGGAATATACTAATTGACTACACAACCCTCAAAGATGGTGGCACCCACAGCCAATGAGGAGGGAATATGCTAATTGACTGCCCTACCCTCAAAGATGGCAGAACCCACAGACAATAAGGAGGGTATATGATAATTGACTGTCATGCCCTCAAAGGTGGTGGTGCCCATAGCCACAAGATGGCGTCACCCAGTCCCCTAAGCCCCACTGGGACAGCAGGTGTGCAGCAAGGCTGGGCCCGCACCTAGGCGGGCCCAGCTGCTCCACACACCTGCCTCCAGAGTCCCCCAGTCCCCTCAGCCCCCCAGCCACCCAGGGCCAGCCCGAGGCACAGGTAACCAGGGCCGGCCAAGGCTTGCGTTGCCAGCAGTGGCAGCAGCAGAGGTGTGATGGGGACATAGCCGGGTCGCCTCCGACCCCTGAGGGCTCCCAGACTGTGAGAGGGGGCAGGCTGGGCTGAGGGATGCCTCTCCCTCCAGTGCATGAATTTTCATGCACTGGGCCTCTAATATATATATCAACCACCTGAAAACTTGCTTTTAAATGTGAGAACCTATTTTTATCTCACATAATCTTATATATTGTTATTATGCTTCCCCATTTTTCATCTAAATAAACTGAGGCTTAACATGGCTGTGTTAATTTTCTAAAGTCCTATATTTGGAAAGCATAATTGTTAAGTCCTCTGATTTCAAAAGCCCGTATATATTTATCATAAGAACTTCTATAGCTCATCATTTCTGGTGATGTATAAGATAACTCCTGTCACTGAATAGTTCTGATCTCACTTTATGAAACTGACTTTTCATGTATACAACAAAAATGTGACAAGAATATTTTAGGGAAATAACAAAATTAAATTCAGAAGGCTACTTGGCTAGACTCTTTCATTTGGTATTGATATTCTCAGAGCTAAAATTTGGTTTTGCAATTCTAGAGAGTCAGTTAGGTTACAACTAATTACATTTTTAAGCCTAAATTTTAGCTTTGCTTACTGGAATCTTTAACATGGACTATAGAGTACTACACCCAAAGCATGGTTGTTATCAACTTGTAAAGATAAATTATTTTGGTTATTTCACTTTAGGTCATTCATCAAGCCTGTTTTCTGCTGGATAACTTGTGAAATCATTGCATATAAAGACAGAAAGGGCAAAGAATAGTTGGGCTGCAAATCTCAAGTTCTGTCTGTGAGCTACCTTCCTCAACTCAGGAGTAATTTGCAATGGAATTTCTGCCATGTCCCTCCATTTTATTCTTATTTATACTTCTATTTAAGTAAATTTGAAAGTATAGTGAGGTGTACACTGTTTGTGAGCACAGAATCTATAGCCACACTGCCTGGGTTCAAATTATGGCTTTATGTTTTTAATCTCTCCAAGTCTATGTCATCTCATGTGCAAGAGAGGGGTAATAATACCTCCCTCAAAGAGTAAATAAATTAGCATATAACAAGGAGATCTTTGCACTTGGAAATAATCCAATAATGGCTGTAATATTATCTTGATTTTATTATTATTCAAAGTGAGATATGACTACATATGCCAGATTGTTTTTCAATAGGTTTTCTTTTCTTTGTATCTTCTTTTTTCACTTCGTTTCTCCAATACTTCCCTCCTTCTTTCCCTCCTTATTTTTCTGGTTCTTTCACAAATATTTTTTGAGTGAGTCCACGATGCGGCAAGTCCACATATATACCTCTACAACTTCTAACCTAGCAGTCCAGCTGTTAACTCTGATACTCTTGTGTTTTGTCAGACATCAGAGTATTTCAGGGGAAATATAAATGTTTTTCTATTTACCATATGCTGAAGCATGAGGCTCACCTAAATAGAATTGATAGGAACTATTCCCAATTGTTATGCCACAGCAACATCAATCTATTAAAAAGGCAACTATATTGGGATTAGGGGAGTCCCAAGATAAAACATGATCTAAAGATCAGCACCTGTTTTCTAATTAAGATTGCTTAGTGGCAATTTTCATCCAATAATTTAGTTAAATTTCATTCCTAAAGTATAAATATCCTCTGAAGGAACATGGGTGAAGCTAAATCGATAACAGCATTATTGTAAATTACTTCATAATTATGTATTGATAAGCAGAGTAAGGTTATGTGATATCCATTTTCCATATCACTTCATACCACAGACAACTTAGTAGAAAATTGCATTCTTATGTTGTTTTCAGAACAGCTTTGTTTGATATAAAATGCATTTCATCATTTTAAAGAAATCTAATTTTAGCATAACACTCTTTGCCTTGTTTAGATTTCCACACCATGTTAGCTCAGGATATCTGAATCATATTTTGCTCTTTAAATGTTCTTAGAGAATTTTATATGAAAAAATTGAATGGCATATAAGAAAAAATCTTTCATGTTGTTCTATGTTTTTGACCTAACTAGAGAGTACTGGGAGACTGTAGGATGTTAAAGTATTTCAAACCAGTCTGCCTCCCATCTCTCTTATAACCCTGACAAACCATCAACTTAGAATGTTCTCTTTATCCACTGATTTCTCTTCTATACATTGTCTCTTCCTCCCCTGTGCTATTTATTTATCGTGTACTGATTTATGCTGCCCATGTGCCCTAGAATGTTCACAGTTGTCTGCTTTAAAGCTTTTTGTCCTATTTTCTGTAAAAGTGACCCAATTTTTGGTTGAGAAAAAATGGCCCCTGTACACATACCTATTAATTAATGTATCACTTGTTTCTTAACTCAGATATGTCCTTGGTATAAGCCTGTTCTTTGCTGACTTTGTTCCTCTCTGGGGAAATACACTGGGAGGATGTGTATATAGTGAAAAGAGGGTTTGCAAGTGCAGGCACACTTGCCCCGGAATCTATTTTCAGCACTTACTAGATTTTTTTCCTAACCAAGTCATTTAATCTCTTCCTATATGAAATAAAGCTAATACTTCTTCCTCTCACTAAAATAATGTTTACATGAGATTAAGCATTCAGAACTAGTCTCGGTCCTTAATACTTATGTGGACACTGAGAAAGAAAATACCTACCATAAAGGGATCCTGTTGGCTAACTGGGAAAACAAACTAACAAACAAAAAACAACAAAACACAAATACACAACAAATCAAAACAGAGCCTAGCAGCCATTTCTACACAGGGGCCAATCATGCAAACTGCAATTCAGGAAGAAGTCTCACTGAACTACCTGCCTCTGGAATCTGACTTATAAAATGATGAGTCTCTGAAATCTTATTTCAACCATTGAGACTGAGACTTTCCCATCCAATTGGAACTGCATAGCTATATCCCCATCAACATCTTTACCCAGCAACCAGAGTGACTCCATTCTGACGGGAAGTTTTCGACCAATCAAATTATGAGGATTTGGAGCCCTTATTTGCATGAGGATGGACCAATCAGAGACCAGAAGCTGGGACTTTTGTCTATGTGAGTCAGCTCCCTTCTGGCTCTGGGAACACAGTTCCCTTTCCACTGAAGACTGCATTTTCCTGGCTGAAATTCAAACACCAAAGATGTCTGGAAGATGTCTCGCTGGACCAGAACAGGTCAGCTGGGACCAGAACAGGTCGGTGGGGCCAGAGCAGACTGGCACAGAATAGAGCATACCAGAGAGGAGCAGAGCAGAGCTCTCAAACTGAAGAGAGACCGGGTCCCAGGGACGCCTCACCGCTGTGCTCTTCTCACAGCTGTGCTGTATTACATTGAGCTGTTTTGCACTGAATAAAGTTCCCTTCTTCACTGCACCCTAAATTGGGGATTCCCATTGGTGTTGAATTGGCACCAACAAACATCAGTTGACAATTATGTGGTAGGGATTATTATGAGTAACAATAATTAATATGAATCACTCTGTAAATAAAACTTTCTCTTCACTATCACACTGTCTATCTCACCAGGTCTTATCTTCTCATCTTAAAACGATGGTCATTATCTCTGTGAGATAAAGCTATGTTTAGATAAAGCAATATTTCTCAACCATCCATGAGTTTCTTCCTCAAATTTACTGAGCCAGAATCTTCAGAGGTGGCTGTGTTTATACACCCTCCACAGGGATTCCGAAGTGGAATCTGGTTAAGAAGAACCAAGCCAAACATGTGAATGGGGTTTGAAAATCCTCTGTCGGAAGAAGTTTTGCTCCTTCATAGTAATTAGCAGGAATCTTCAAGGAAAACTGCAATGTCAGATGTCCCAGGCAGGACCAATTCCAAGCAGTAGAGAATTAGGAGAAACTTATATCATGCAGACCCTGGGCCCTTCACACACGTCAATTTCATGTAAGTGACATCTAGTGACAACAAACAACAAACAAACACTTTCTAAGTGTGTATCCTCACGGGAGTCAGAAGTGGGAAATTTTTCTTGACCGGCAGGCCCAGCAACACTCAGAACCCCAGCGTTAACTGTCTGTCCTAGGTCCTTCCCTTTCCCTCTTCCTGAGTCACCTTTTCGGACAACTATTTGTTTATCTCAGCTCACCTCCTTCAAGATGATTCCCTTAGCATCATGGACTCACCCAAAACATTCTTCTGCTTCAATGTAAAGCATTTTATTTTTCTGTATTGATTAAGGTATTGTGAATTGTTGCTTAGCAGGCCTTTCCTCTCACTCTAGATCCCAAGCAAAAGGAAGTGGGGGAAAGGTGCTGTAAGGGTGACTGTGACGTTTAGGCTTCATTCATAGTTAATTTTTAATTAATTCTAGAATCATGGCCTGCGTATCTCCAGACTATGCGTGGATTTTTTTTTTCTGAAATCCAAACTGGTATTCTGAATGATTCTTGGGTATGAATCCTCAAGACATATACAAGAAAGAAAAGTTGTGCCCTATGTGCAACTATCAACTTAAATCAAAGACAAGAGAGAGGTGAGCTCAGGGGAAGGAGAAGATTAACAAATGCCTTTCTCACCTCTGAGATAAATAGCAAATTCTGCCATTTTGAACAATTTTACTTGCAGTTAGTTTCAGACTTCAATTGCTTAGATAATCTTTTAAAAATTGACAAGCTCTTGAATGATTTTGCATTACTTTCTTTTTCTTTTTTTAATTTATAATTTTTTTAATGTTGACATTTACAAGTGTACTTTCTCTTGATGTCTAACAAATATGAGTATTTGCATTCGAAATGCATAAAAAATGCAAAACGTAGCCCTGTTTTGACCACCAAAATGTTTGTTTATAATCATAACACTTTGAAATATCTTTTAAAATGTAATACACCAGTAAGAATCCCACACAGAACATTTACAATGTATACCAGAAAAGAATTCTTCTATTAGTACAGTAGTGCCTTCTATATTTTGTGGGGAAAAATATAAAACAATTACAAAAACAATGAGGACAGGCTTCAAAATTAGGGATTAATTAATTTTGTCATTCATTTATTTACTCACATCCATTCAACAATTATTTATTGAGAGTCCTCCTATGAGCAAGGTGCTGTTCTATCTAAATATTTTTTAAGGAACAAGACAGACAGGGTATCTTTTCTCACAGAGCTTACATTTTAGTGAGGGAAAGAGGTCAATAAGTAAACAAATAAGAACAATGATAGGCTAAATTAATCCTGCAAAAAACTCTTTATTTTTAAACTAAAACCTTAGTGTGTCCAAGTTTAGAAAGAAGTAATATAAATATTTTTTTAAAGCTAGTGTTCAAAGATTGTCAACATGTTCAGGTCATTCATTCTTCCTACTTTTATTAAAAGGATCACTTATCCCTGTAGTATTGAAAGGAAAACAAAGTCAAGAAAGTAAAAAAAAGAAAAAGAAAAAGAAAAAAGATAATTCATATTAAGCAAACTTTGGTGGAAGAAGCTCCTTTGATGGTTTCCTAATGTCAGGGTCATTCCAGTCAGGAATCAAACACCTTTTCTCTTGTTCCCTGACTGCTCTCCTTACCCATTTCATCACATGTGCTTCCTCAGCTCATCTGAATGATTACCATTCTGCTTTGTTCTCTCTTTCTAAATATTGCACTGCTTCTTCCTAGTGACTCAAGAGAAGTCTATTATTTTTGACAACTGCTGCAGAGAGAGAAGCAGAGATGATGGAAATAAATACTCAACACTTGCAAATCCTTAGATTCCCAGCATTGGTTTTCTGCTCCCATAGACTTATAGGAACTTTGGTTAGTTAAACTATATCTTTTTTTAATGGAAACATTGGTCACATAAATGAGTGTCAAACCAATTCATAGAAGAGAAAGGCTTTAATATGGTCTCGCTATAATCAGTGAAGCTAATATATGTTTGTTTATCACATCAATGGGGTTTAAAGATCATTTAAAGAATGTGTTGCTCTATTTCAGCCAAAATTCCCTTCCTATTAATCTGAGCCAAATGTCCCATACATAGGATACCACTTCAAGTTATTTAAAACTACACAGGCAAAACTACACAGGTATTTAGGGAGTAAAATCTGTTTTTGAAACTTGCAGCATATACTTATATGAAAAAAATTTAATGAACAACCTCATATTTAAACATAGAGGTATCTTTACACATAGTAACATTTATAGTAGTACAAGTAATACTCCCACTTCTATACAGTCTCTATCTTGAATATGTTCTGTGATATCTTGTGGTTATTGTCTGCAGTTAGCAAGTAGTGTTGAAATATGGAAATTGGGCAACATGCAGCACTTGTCAATGTCTGGTAATAGCACAATTACCCGATATCTCCCTGAATAGATTTGTTTCTACATCTTTCATCTACATTAAAAGATGTCTCAATAGCACATCAACAGAGTACTTGATGTAAGCCAGGCATAACAGAGCACTTTCAGACCATAGGCCAGTAACAAGGGCCAGCAAGCTGAGGTGGAGAAATTGATGGCACAGATTACATAAGCAGTAGCTCTTTGGAGGAGCAAGGTACCCTCAAATGTTCCCTCCTGAAGATAGGAAGGGTGTTACAAAGGTGGTTCCTGGATTCCTCTCCTACCACAGCCTTCTGCATTACGTGGACATGTGTTCATTCAGTGCTTAGCCTGACCGACAGTGACCTTCTTGATGGGGGAGGACATACTGATTCAACAGTTAATCTCCTGTATGTTGTACGGTGCCTGGAAAAAATGTTTGTCAAACTAAGATGAAATAAGTTAATTATAACAAATATGACATTATTGTTTGCAATAAAGTCTCTTTTGTTGTGAAGATAGGCCCTAGTATATAATGCTGGAATCTTTTGCTTTTATTTATTTTCAATTATAGTTATACTGTACACTGACACACATTTGTTCAAATACATTAGTGTTCCCATGTTGACAGGCTCTTTGGTCAGGAAAACTGAACATATATGCCTCAGAGTGGGCTCACCTCGCAGACATTCCAGCATAAATGCAGAGCATCGTATTGTTTTGTATTTGTGCAAAAACCAATTTAGAATATGGGGTTTGTCTTTTAATTTTTGGCAGTGCCCGGTGAAATTTTATAAATTTACAAGCATTACATGTGAAAAATTCAAATATTGAGAAACTGTATTGGAAGAGAACAAATATATTTCACAATTATTACTGCATAAACATTATCATCTTATTTTCTTTTTTTAAATATATTTTATTGTTTTTTTTACAGAGAGGAAGGGAGAAGGATAGAGAGTTAGAAACATCAATGAGAGAGAAACATTGATCAGCTGCCTCCTGCACACCCCCTACTGGAGATGTGCCCGCAACCAAGGTTCATGCCCTTGACTGGAATCGAAACCGGGACCCTTCAGTCCACAGGCCGACGCTCTATCCACTGAGACAAACCGGTCAGGGCTATTATCTTATGTTCTACAAAACGTAGTGCACTCTAAGATAACATTTGAGAATAGTTTTATCTTCTCTAGGAAGTCCTTCCTGATCCCCCATCAGCTGCCTACACACACACACACACACACACACACACACACACACACACACATACACACCTCTATTACATACTCCTGACTGGGTTGTGTGCCCTTTTCTATACTTTTCTACACAGCATATTGTATGGGTCATCATCATACTATTTAAAGCACGCTATCTGTTTATCCATGTCTCTCAATTGATTAAACACCTCAAGGTAAAAGAACAAAGCTTATTCATATTTAAATTCTATTTTTATCATAATAGTTGGCTCATAAGTTCTCAAGAGATTGAGTTGAAATGACTTCCACTTGTGTCTAACAGTGGAATACTCATTACTTATCCAACTTAGTTAGGGGACAAGTCTCTGGCCTCATTTTCATTTGCATCCTGGCCATGATTTGGACTACTGTCAATCATCATGGAATAAGTAAATTGGGCTAGAGTGAGGCAAACTCACCGGACTGAAAATATCCTCATTAGCAAAGAGTCCAGGCAATTGGACAAGTTAATTGAAACCTATCCTATGGTCATCATGAAAGACCAGTTATGATTTTTTTGTCAATTCATCTTGCCAAATATGCCCTTTGTATGAAAGATATTCATGATATAGCAACTTCAAAAATAACAGCATTTAGTAAACTTTTACAATACTCCAAACACCCAGATAAATTACATTTTTGTTTTAGTTAATAAACTGAATAAAATTATTAGATAAAGCTCTCTAATATCTGTATTGTCTTATTTTAAGGTGTTTTTACGTACAGTTAAAAATTAATAACAGAAATAAGGAAATTATCTGCATATTCAAGCCCAAATCTATTAACACCATATTTATCTACCAACATATTTTGATTTTTAAAAAATCTCATGTCACCCAACTCTGTAATTAAAAATGAAACAAAATTAGCCCTTCTAATAACCACATGACATATTGTAAGTAGTTTTTAAGAGTCTCTGTTCCAATTATCTTGAGAATAAATACCTTGAGTGAGAATGAGCAATTACTTCCCAGGTATTTTCCATTAAATGTTTAAAGGAGATGATGTCTTTTTTTTAAGTTAATGTATTGATTATCAATTGAGAAAATGCCCCTTATAAACAAATATTAATTGACAATAGCTAAAGTAATAAAACAAATGTCTCAAGAAGGGCACTCAGCTGAAAGAAAGAAAAAACAACAGCAAAGATTTATTTTAAAGCCACTATTTTGCTAGGCAGTTTATATGTGTTATTTTACTTAACTCACATTGCAACCTTGTGAATTATGTGTTATTCCCCTCTCACCCCCACCATATAGCCCTACCAGTTTTTTTGATAAAAAAGTTAAGATTAACTTGCTCAATGTTCATTAGCCATGACTAAAAACTAGATCTGACTTTAAACTCCAAGATCTCTACGTAGTAAAATGTTGGAAATCTAGGATAAAATGATGTTGAATATAACATTATAGGAAAATGTTAGTTTTAATTCTCACTTCAATGTAATAATTCTGTAATCTTTGGTAAGAGGGTGTATAGAAACCAAAATATCTTCCTGAGTTATACTGTAACTTTGTGTGTTTTTTCAATATATGAAGGGCAATTGCATTTTCACATGTTCTAATTAAGGAAACATTTCTAAACAGACTTGGACACTGGGACTATATGCATGGCTAGGCCATTTCTTGCTACTGTGACTCCTTTTATTATACCGCACGACTAGAATTTTAATTAGGGTGAAACAAAGAACCATTTCCCTAAATTAGATTAACCTTTGCACCTTTGGCAGTTCTAGTTAAGCCCCAAACTGCCCTGAAGATCAAGTGGGACCTGGGGCAAAAGGACTTTCCTTCAACAGGTTAAGTTCGAAACTTACTAGTATATCCAAGTAGAATGACGGCCAGAGAGAAAAAACATAAGCATGTGGACTAGAAGTTATTTTGCACTGAATCTAAAATGTTTTAAGTAATCTATAAGACACTGAATGATGTGACCACTGGATGTAAGATATAGTTATGCTATGATAAAGGTATCTAAATCATACTTCGAGTAAATAGTAAATATTAATGTGCTCAATACGTGTACTGATAGTTGCAAAAGAACTACATTTGCAGAAGTAATTGATAGGTGCCCATTATTCTCATACTAATTCAAGAACTTTCTCACAGACATTTAAAATGTTGCTGGGCTGGTGTGGCTCAGTGGTTGAGCATCAACCTATGAACCAGGAGGTCACTGGTTCAATCTCAGTCAGGGCACATGCCTGGGTTGTGGACTTGATCCCCAGTAGGGGGTGTGCAGGAGGCAGCTGATCAGTGATTCTCTCTCATCATTGATATTTCTATTTCTCCCTGTCCCTTGCTCTCTGAAATCAATAAAAAGATGTCTTAAAAAATAACTCAGTAAATTAAATGAAATCCTAGTAGAAAACTGTTTGTAAAGCATGGGAGCATAGAGGTTGCAGTGGCAAAGAACATATTCATTAACATTATGTTACTTTATTTTGAGTCTTAGAAATTCCTTCATATTTTACTAAAGTGGTGGAAAAGAATGTACATGTATATTTAAGTAAGAAATATGCATGCACACAATATATTGAAGTATATATAATGTTTCATGCATTAATGATATATGTAGATAAGCTATTATATACAATATATTTGGAGCTATATACTATATATTTAAATGTAAATTGAGTCACAATAGTGTTTTATATCTTGTACCACTGGTTAATACTTGATTCTGGTAAAAACAACAGTTGAAGCCCTAGCTGGTTTTTGCTCAGTGATTAGAGTGTTGGCCCATTGACCAAAGGGTCTCAGGTTCGATTCCTGGTCAATGGCACTTACCTTGGTTGCAGGTTCCCCAGTCCCAGACAGGGCGTGTGTGGGAGGCAAAGCTTGATGTGTTTCTGTCTCTCTCCCTCTTCCCTCCCTTCCACTTTCTCTAGAAATCAATGGAAAAAATATCCTTGGGTGAGGATTAACAAAAAAACAAACACACAGCAGTTGAAGAGCATAAAGATATCTTAGAATATAGTAAGCACAAGAGAGCTAACAGCAAAATATTAAAAAAGCAAATAAACAGAAAAAGTACATGACAGTAATATATGTCAGCATTTATGAGTCATAACTATTTAACATAATGTAAGTTCCTAATAAGGATGCTCTTAATGATTTATTGAATTAATGAATTCAATATATATAATGAATTGATTTTCAGAATTTGTATTTAATACCATGAGGCTCTATATCTTTTGAAAAACATTCTATGTGGTTGTATTTATTCTATTGAGACATTTGTAAATTGGTTGAGTACAATGTATACATTCCCAATTTAACTGAAAACATAGTTTACAATTGCCTGTTTATGAAAAATAATGTGGGGTATTATTTATCTAAAAGAGAAATATAAAATTATAAATGCCTTGATTTCTTTTTAATTATTTCAAAGAAATGAAGGAAAAGAATGTAACGAAAATGTGGGTCTTTTATGGTTTAGTTAAGCATTATATTATTGCAAATCCTTTTCCCATGATTTTCTCAAATTTTTCAGTTACAGGATTGTTTGGGGTAGTACTACAGAAATTATTAAAAGGGCAGAAAAAGGATCAATATAAAAGGATTATCTTGCTATTAATTTGTGTCAACAAAGGAGGAGGAGAATATTTAAAACTGCATCATGGAGAATTTAGACTGGACACCAAGAAAATAGGTACATGACTATGGAAATGAAGAACTAAAGCGTACTATTTATTGGGACTCAAAAATGATGTTCTCAAATGAGTATATAATTTCCTAGCCAAAAAATTCCATACACAAATGTTCCTATAAACATATGTTCATTACAAAAAACTTGAAAGCGTAAAAAATAAGAAAAAAAATCACCTTTAATATTATTCCTCTAAAGTCTAAAAGAATTCATTTATCATCATATATTTATTATTCCTGCAAATATGTCAAAATGTTTATATATTTGTTTTAACAACATAATTTAATAAAGATAAAAAACACAGAAATGACAAAAACAAAAAATATATAAATAATTTCCATTTTAGCATACATTATCTTTTTCACTTACCATCATATTGCAGGAATTTCCATTCATCATGTAATGCTCTCAAAAATATCATAACATTCCATTATGTGAACATGCCATATTCTATTTAATCAATTTATTCTTAAACCTTTAGATTATTCCATTTTATGATTATTAAGTTGTGTTCCTGAAGTCCTTTCGCATATATTTTAACACATTCTTGATTATTTTCTTTTCCTAAACTTCTACAAGTAGAGTTACTTAAGTAGAAGGTTTGCACAATTTTAAGGATTTTCACAAATCTCAACATTCTGCCGAAAAGACACATCAACATCAACATTTTTTAAGTAATTAGTGACTAAAGAAGAAAGTAATTATGTTTCCTTGCATTCAGTCCTTGTTCTGTGGAACCATGATAGACTTTAAATTTTCCCTTTAGAATTATTTTTTCCACTCAGAAAAAAAGAACACTTCTAAAAGTACCTTAAAACCTGCATCAGCTGAGGCTTACTAAACAATATCAATAAGATCATGTCATTCTCAAGAAAAGCATGTTTCAAATAAAAAGGAAATGTCAGCCTTGAGCATTTTTATTAACCATCTTCCCATCTTGCCTTTACATTCAGCTCTGGCTGACCACTTCCTCTCTCTGGTTTATTTGTATTAGAAATAAGTGGATTCATTAACTGTGCCACGTGGTGGGTAGGCCAGGCCTGTGAGTGTCCAATAACAGGGAATAGTTGTCTTTTTTATGGGGTGACTGATGTTTACTTTGTAGATGGCCTCAGGAGCCTATGTAATCTGAGACTGGTCTTTGTTTACTTCTTGTTTTACTGATAATGCTGACCCATTTGAAACCTGCAAGAAAGAAAAATAAACATTCGGGAGGGAATATCATACCTGTAGTAACTCTTCCTTTGGTGGATATTTTGGAATCTCTTCAAAGAATTTTTTTAACCCCCTCTTTTCCCCAAAAAATCTTGTACCTATTCTCCCAATAAAACCCAAAGTAATCAACATCGAAACAATTTAAAAAAGCAAATTAAAAATATAAAAGATTAAAATTATGGCTTAAAGAGAGTTTGTATCTGGCATTGAATTACCTGTGTGTTCACATGCTTTGTATCTGCTGTTTGCTAATGACACATATTAATAACTGAACTGTCTACAGGAATTAAACTTGAATAATAAGTTAACTTAGATTTTTCTGTACTGACACGTTTGTTTTATTCTTTTAGATGCGTTGAAATGAATTTTTTTAATGATGATATGACATAAACATGAAGTGAGAGAAGCATTTTAATAACTATTGCTAACATGTTAATGAAAATTTATTATTGTGCCACACACCTCATTAAGCTATTTGTTACATTATTTTACTTAACTATACAGCCAATATTCACGTTTTATATATGAAGAAACCAAGGTATAAAGAGATTAATTCCCCAAAGGCAGAGGGCTAGCAATTGGTGACTGCATGCAGACAGAGATTCATACCTGCCTGAGTCTGGAGTCCATGTTCTTAACCATCACACTGCGCTGCCTCTATTCTTTATAATTCAAAATTGCATTAACACTAATATAAAACAAGTATATTGGAATCTGAACAAATGAGCAACCAACAGCATACACCCATTCAGCTAACCTTAACGTGTGCCAATTATCTTCACTGACGCATCACCTAGCTCAGAAATGACTAGGCATTTATGATCTTTTTAATTGCATTGAAGTCTCCTTAAAGGGCTAGATTTGCCACTGTTCAAACCATTTTTGCTATTCCAATTTTGGAATTAAATTCATTAGCAATTTGAGCCACGAGTAAATAAATGTTATTATTTCTTAAATTGTACCTTTAAAATTATATATGTACTAGAGGCCCGGTGCATGGATTCGTGCACAAAGGTGGGGGGGGGGTCCCTCAACCTGGCCTGTGCCCTCTCGCAACCCAGGACCCCTTGGGGGATGTAGCAGTGCACCAAGTGGCAGGTGGCCAGGGAGGAGCCCGAGCCAGGGCCAGGCGCCAGGCTGCTCGCGCTCATCCCAGCCCGCTGCGCCTGCCACCGCTGCTGGGTAGCGCTGCTGCAAAGACGGGAGAGGCTCCAGCCTCAGCAGCTGTGCTCACCAGCCATGAGCCCGGCTTCTGGCTGAGCAGCGCTCCCCCTGTGGGAGTGCACTAACCACCAGGGGGCAGCTCCTGCATTGAGCATCTGCCCCCTGGTGGTCAGTGCACATCATAGCAACTGGTCAACTGGTCGTTCCTGTTGTTCTGGTAATGAAGTAATAAATAACTTCATTACCACAAATTAGTTACTATATTTTCTTTTTATGTGTGTGTTTTCAAGAATTATATTTAATTTCAAAGAATTACCATCATTTTGTATGGTGGGTTCTGAAAGAAATTTTGAAATATTTTGAGGAATTACACTACTTGAAAAGGTATAGTCTCTACGTAAATGAACCATTTTTAGGAATCTTCATGTTAAGTATGAGTATTAAAAACGTGCTAAAAAGTATTCATGTTACTTTATTCTTGTATACATTATATTCACAGCCTGTATATACTTTTAAAATTAAGTTGCATGTACTTACAATGCATGATGTGTTCAGAAGACTAGCAGTTACATCCCAGAGCAAAGTTGATCAGTTAAAAGTCTAGTCCATGCACTAGGAAAACCAGAGGCACTCCTTTGGAGCTGCACTGGTCTGTAGCCTGCTCAGTGTGGTGACTGTCACATCTTCCACTTCCGCTTATTTGCTTACAGTTGTTTTGTTAGTTGCACCAACAATAGCCTGATGACTTAAAGTCTACTTCATAAGCTGGTACTTGGAATAGAAAAGGGTTTCTGAGGGCATTTAAAAAATAAATAAAATAAAGATGTTGCTAAAAGCTATCTTCTTAGATTCACAAGGCTGAGAGGAAAGCCCAGTTCCAACTCAAAAATCATCATGACCAGCCAAATGCTTTGCTCTGTCATGGACAGCAGAGACGTGGGCATGCAATCCAGTGTGTTCACACCATTGACACTGCTAAAAAGTAAGCCAGATCTTCAGTCCAGATAAGAACCCAGGTGCTTGGGAGAAAAATCCATTTTAACTATTGTATTCATTTTCCAGGAATACAATCCATAGTAGCAGAGAGCATTTAGGAATGGTTCTCCATGACTGTATTTAAATGAAGAAACTCAGAATATGGGAGCACCCCCTGCCTGCGGGGCTTGACAGGGGACCTCAAGGTGCGCCCCCACCCTGGTGCTGGGCCGGGGGACCTCAGGCCGCTCCCCCAGCCCCAGTACCAGGCCAGGGCACCTCAGGCCACAACCCCGCCCCAGCACCATGCCAGGGGACCTGAGTCTGCGCCCCCCACCCCAGTGCCAGACCGGGGGACCTAAGGCTGCACCCCCCGCCTGGTGAGGCTTGACAGGGGACATCAGGCCAGGCCCACGGCCCTGGAGCCAGGCTGGGGGACCTCAGGCTGCGCCCCCAGCCCAGCGGGGCTTGACAAGGGTGGGACCGGCCGGGTCTGGATCTAGCCTAATGGGGGGCAAGCCGGCCGGGTCTGGGTCTTGCACAATTTTGAGGCGCACATGGGTGGGCAGGGATTGACTCTGGGTCCCGTGGTGCACCCCAGACTCTGACAGGAGGCAGATTTTCATATGCATTTTACTAATTTTCTTTCATCTCTGACACTTCTATTATAGAGAAAGGGCAAATAGCAATATTGAAATATTTCCTCTAATTAATCCCCTTTTAACATGCACGAATTTTGTGCACTGGGCCACTAGTAGGAATTATAATGAGAAAGACCATTATGATGATATCAAAACAGTGGGTGGCATGGTCTGATATTTTTACCTCACTAATGAAATGGGAAACCCTGAGACAGGTGTGATGCAGAGAGATAGCACTTTTTTTGTGTAGTATTAATTTTTTTATTAAATTTTGCTCATTCTCTTCTATGTGTTCAAAATTGTTCCTTTCCTATGTCATTATGCATTAATATCAAAACTGGCTTATACATGAGACACTTGTCTTTCGGCCTAGTCTTTGGGGCCTATGAACTTTTTGGTGGTATGTGTTTTGGTTGGAGCTTAAGTTAAAGTAATATTAACAAGAACAATAATAACAATAACAATAGACATACATGAAATGTCTACTCTGTACCAGGCAGGATAAAAGAGTTTTATATCCATTAGCTCTCCTGATCCTCACACCATCCACTGGGTGAGGTACTTTAATAATCACTTGCCCTAACCAGTTTGGCTCAGTGGATAGAGCGTCGGCCTGTGGACTGAAAGGTCCCAGGTTCGATTCCAGTCAAGGGCATGTACCTTGGTTGCAGGCACACCCCCAGTAGGTGTGCAGGAGGCAGCTGATCGATGTTTCTCTCTCATCGATGTTTCTAACTCTCTATCCCTCTCCCTTCCTCTCTGTAAAAAAATCAATGAAATATATTTTTTAAAAAATAATAATCACCATTATATTTGTTGAACCTGAGGTATAGAGAGGCAAAGTAAGTATTCCATGATTACATCAGTAGTAAACATCAGAGCTGGGCTTGTACCTCAGAGGATGTGGGAGAAATTTTACTCCCTGCATTGCCTCTCACACAAGTGTTCAGTAGCACAGCATTTGGAACAAGACCTTCAAGCTTTCGGCAGTAGAGAGCCCTAAAGGCTGCCAGAACTGGGGTCCCCTCTATTCAACCACCAGTCAGAGGAAAGAGCCAGGTCCAGAAGTAGAGGAAATCTGGCTTAATGGAGGAACTAGAAGCTGGAAGATATGGATGAAAATCAGATATGAGACAAAGGTGGCGTGAGAAAAAGGCTAAGCAGTTACAACCTTTCAGGTGAATCCAGGTTTAAGTCATTATCCCTGGAACATAGGAAGCCAATAAAGCATTTAGATAATTAAAATTTTCAAGTTCACTCTGGAAGCAATTAGAAAACTTATCTGAAGTGGGGGAGGCAAAGTAGATACCAGGAGAACCTGGAGGCAGACTCAGTAGCCTAGGGAGTGATGAAGGGTCTTAGATTAAAGGGTTGCTGGTGCAAGAATGCTACCTCTGGCCCAAACTTGGAAGCCAGCTAGGACTGGTTGTTGATGTGTAGACACCCTGAATTTGATACTTTGGCTTATGGGTTGTATTTTCCATTCCAATTTTTAATGCAAAGTTCTATCTGTTTTAAATGAAATTCTTGACTTTCATTCTTAAACATGATTTAGGCCATTTGAAAATTATAAGAAAGTAACAAAGAAAAAATCACATGTTAAATTTGGCATGATATCTGAGGCAAATAATAGAACTGGTAATTTGTTGTCTTGGAGTCCTCCTTCTATAATAAAAATAAAATAAAATAAAATAAAATAAAATAAAATAAAATAAAATCTGGCCTGCAACAATAATGAAAGAGTTAAACCAACACAGTACCCTTAATCTGTTTGCTTTTGCTGAGTTCAATATTTTCAAAAGGGGTAGGACCACTTTCTATATAAATTTTTACTGCATCATTCACTTTCAGGTAGTTGGAAATTTATAGTATAATATAAAATAATTTTGACTTGAAAAAATGCCTATTTGTATTTAATTTGCTAGTTTAATATCTCTACAAAAAGTCTAAAATATGTCTAATTTTTCTTAATAAGAAAAGTACTACCTTGTCAAAACTTGATGCATTCCAAAGGTATAAATTATGATTATAAACTATGAGATATTAAAGCATGGGCTTCATGTACTACTTAATACTAAATAGCATTCACCTATATTGTGACCTAGTATCATACCTGTGTGACTTCAAGTATGCTTTAACACTTGTTGAAAGTTTATGAAGATTTCTATAAGGAATGACTATGACTAGGAAATACAATTCATTGGACTGTCTCTTTTTTTTAATATATTTTTATTGATATCAGAAAGGAAGGGAGAGAGAGATAGAAACACCAATGATGAGAGAAAATCATTGATCGGCTGCCTCCTGCACGCCCCCTGCTGGGGATCGAGCCCGCAACCCCGGCATGTGCCCTTGACCGGAATCAAACCCGGGACCCTTCAGTCTGTAGGCAGATGCTCAGTCCACTGAGCCAAACCGGCTAGGGCCGGGCTGTCTCTTATAGGAACAAAGCAAACCAGATTGATCCAGGATTCAAAAGAGCATTGCTTGTATCCTAGATAAACCAATAAAATATATCTGAATGTGTTTATATTTACACTTCCTGTAAAGATTGTTGGAAAGGTCAAAGTTGTGACTTTTTTGTACTACTCTTTAAGAGCAGGATTACTAATGTTGCATTCTACCTAAAACATCTTGGTTTACAGATAATGTAAAAATTATGCCCAAAAGACCAACTAACTAAAATTACTATATTGGTGATAACAGAAGTAACCCAAGTGAAAGCAATGAACAACAACAATGAAAAAGGCAGAGGCTGATGGTTCAAATTCTAACTACAACTTTGGAAGACCCACTCTCCTTTTCTTTGTCAGCTGAGTTCTCTGAAAGCCATATGTTTGTTTTTGGCCTACAGGGAATTTAGTGCCACTCATTGTTTGTACAAAGTTTCTTTTGTGACTGATGATTATTAATTACCCTCCGGAAAGAATTTCAAGTCAGACAGGGCTCCAGTTTCAAAATTAACATATGTATCAGCCCTTTCCACTGGAATGGGAAGATCCTGTTGATGGCTCTTGTTTGGTGCCAGGCCCTCACGTGCTTCCCCATGGAAGCCATAGTTAGAGGGAAACAATTTCCTAACCTGACTGATAGACATTTACCTAGAATTTCTATAAGCACCACGAGCTTATTATTTATTGTATAAACAGCTATGTGTTTACAAATTAAAGATGGTATTGTTCCCCCAAAATGGCAGGTCAATGAGTATAAATTGAAATTGTTTTGGGAAGATTAGAAAACAAAAAGTCGTACAAATACTCCAAAAGTATAAAGAAAAAGTGAAATACTAAGGTTTAAACAGCTTATTATGAGAGACTATTTGACTCTTTATTCGGAACAGAATTTCTCTTATTTTAGATACAATTTGAGTAATCTTTTTGTTGCTTTCCTTAATATCCAGGGGCTGGTGATTGACAGTTGCAAATTTATAGAATGGGATGGATTCCTTAATAAGTAACAGTTGACGGCCCACTAGAGAAATATGAACAGAAAAACTACCCCTGGAAAATGGCACAGTAAGTATTAAAGAAAAGAAAAATTTAGCAGTTGCGGGTTATTTCATAAGTACAAATTTAGTAAACATAGCATAGAGGGTTCATTTGGGTTGCACTACCCTGCTCCAAAATAGTAACTCCATTTCCTAGCTTTACAATGCTCTTTTGAATCCTGCATCAATCGGGTTTGCTTTATTCCTATGAGACAGTGTAATGAATTATATTTCCCAGTAACAGTCATTCCTAATGGAAATCTTCATGAGTTTCTTTTTTTCTTTCTTTTTTTTTTTTTCTGTTGGAACCATTTAAACCATCCCATAAGTATCTATTGAGTTCTAACACTGCTCTAAGTGGTGTAAAGTTTTCCAAGTGCTCTTAGCATTTTTTCTTTAGTTTCAATAGTCACCTGGTAAGAGAATTAGATCTAGTTTAAATCTGTGGTTTATTATTCTCAGAAAAACTTTTTTAAATCTGTCAAATATCCCTTCTCCTCAAGACTTTCTCTGTCTTACAGGCATATATTAAATCATGTAACGCTTGTTAAAATTCATAAATAGAATACTAGTACATGAGTAAATAGGTACATGAGTTCTGGATTCTTCTTTGTTATACCCCTCTGAGTCAATTGGATAATTACTTTACTTCTCTAATTTCTTTGGAAAAGATGATCATGCTTTCAGTTTGCAGTGTGGTTGCATCATGAAAAGAAGAGTGTCCAGGAAATAATGTTGTCCTGAGAATACAGGCCAAGATTCCTTTCTTGAAGAGTCTACTCAGCAGAAACAGTGCCACATGCCAGGGGAAGGACTAACCAAAATATTTTGAGGTATTTTTGTCTGTTACGACTGGAGGGAAAAAGAGAGGGGGTGGAGGGTGGAGAGAATGAGAGAGACATTCATTCTTACTAAAACTCACTTAGGTCATCCTACTAGCATTCCTGCATGTGAGCATTAAGATTATGTACCAATTCTTCCTCTGTAGGGTTTTAATGCTGGTGTTCAGGAACTAAGTCATATCTGGCTTATGTAAAAGGAACTATTGGTAAGTACAAAGAAAGGTAATGAGAGGGCATGACAGAGGTGGAGCTCTGTTTGCATCTTTTCTCTATGGTAAAGTCTGGGGAAGAGAGCTCTGAGGAAGTACAGCTTGTCGCCCTGTGGAGGGGTGGGCTGAGGCTGTGGGAGAGGCCTTGTAGGGGGAAGGGGGGCTTCAGCACGAAGTTATCAAGGGCCTGATAAAATATTTGAGGACTACTTACTCATCTATGACCAATACATTAAATAGAAGCTCCCTAAAGCTTCTCAAAGATCAAAGTTACTCTCGGTCTCAGGATCAAGGAACCAGGATGTGGAAATTAAAAACTCCAAATTATAAAATCCAACAGACATTTTGACAAATTTTCAGACAGTGGAAAAGAATCCATAAGAAGGCATATTATCTTGATAAAGTAAAACAAATTTGCAAGCATGTTGTTGAAATTATAAGAAAGATAGGAAAGAAAAGGTTTTAGTGAATAAAAATGTGCTTCATTGTAGCCTTAACACTAACTTAATAGATATGTCACTACTATCATTCACTGTTTTTAGTATTTCATTTTAATAAATGTATATATCATAATATATATATCTTCTTACAAGTTAATGCCTGTCTAAATCTTCCCAACTGTCTATTTTTTAATTTGTTTTTTCCTTCTTGAATTTCCAAAAAATATTGTCCTTTAACACAATTTGGAGCAGAAGCACCTATAGCTAGTAGAACTTCTTTGATTCACGCATTGTTGATTTTCTTAAGATTACAGAAATAATAGTTGTAAATTGACTTGACTTGTCCTTTGGTAGAACACTCGGCTTCTCTTGCTCAGATGACTGGATAGGAAAATATGAATACAAATCTTTTTTGGAGCTACCCTGTGATGCCATAGATTTGGGATATTAATGAGAATACATACAATAATATATGTTTATTATCTAAATATGATTACTCAAATTCCTCTATTAGGTCTTTGGATTAGTTTGTTAGGGCTGCTATTAACAAAGTACAGTAGTTCCCCCTTATCCCCGGTTTCACTTTCCATAATTTAATTTACCTGGGATCAACAGCAATCCAAAAGTATTAAATAGAAAATTCCAGAAATAAACAATTCATAACTTTTAAGTTATTTGTTGTACTGAGTAGTGTAATGAATTCTCTAGCCACCTCTGGTCCATCCCACCTGGGTATAAATCACCCTTTGTCTAGTGTTTTGAGAGAATCATCGATCGGCCGCCTCCTGCATGCCCCCCACCGGGGATCAAGCCCACAACCCAGCATGTGCCCTTGACTGGAACCGAACCCTGGACCCTTCAGTCCGCAGGCCAACGCTCTATCCCCTGAGCCAAACAAGCCAGGGCTAGTGTATCTTCTGTTTGTGCTTCTTCCTCATTAGTCACTTGGTGGCACTCTTGGTAGTCAGATCAGCTGTCACAGTAATATGGTACTGTATTCAAGTAACCTTTATTTTACTTAACAATGGTCCCAAAGTTCAAAAGTAATAATGCTGGCAATTTGGATATGCCAAAGAGAATCCATAAAGTGTCTCCTTTAAGTAAAAAGGTGAAAGTTCTTGACTTCATAAGAGAAGGGGGAAAAATTGGTATGTGGAGGTTGCTCAAATCTTCTAGCCATTACATTGTGAGCAAGAAAAAAGACATTATGCTAGTTTTGCTATAGCACTTCAAACTGCAAACGTTATCGCACAGTGCATGAAAAGTGCTTAGTGAAAATGAAAAAGGCATTAAATTTGTGGGTGGAAGAAATGACCAAAAAGATACCTAGATGGTTCTGTACCATTGGTGGCTTCAGGCATCCACTAGGGGTCATGGAAGATAACTCCCTCAAAGAAGGGAGACTACTGTACCACAGACTAGGTAGCTTAAACAACAGAAATTGCTTTCCTCACAGTTCAGGAGGCTACAAGGCCAAGATCAAGATGTTAAAAGGGTTGGTTTCTTGAAACCTCTTCTCTTGGCCTGTAGATGGCTCTCTTCTCCCTATGTCTTCACATGGTTTTCCGGCTGTGTGAATCTGTGTCCTAATCTCTTCTTATAAAGACCTTAGTCTTATTGGATTAGGCCCTACCCCAAATGACCTCATTTAACCTTAATTACATCTTTAAAGACCCTGTGTCCAAATACAGTCACATTCTGAGGTACTGGAGGAATTCACATATGAAATTGGGGGGGACATAATACAGCCCATAAGAGTATACATATAACACTTTGAATGCTAATCTTACAGTTAGTGTCAATTTAGGGTACTGTTGTAGATTATACCCTAGCATTTTGATAATTATATATTCTTGCATTATTTATCAAATGTTTCTTTCTCAGACCAAATTTGTGGAAATAGAATAAAAGCGAATCCCTCTCCTTCATGAAATGCTACCAGGAACAGAGCCACTGCCAATGACTAATCCTGATGGCACCTGAGGTTAAGACACCGGTGCCCTGCATGGCACATTAGCATCAATGACAACCACTTAACACATAATCTATTCCTTACATTGTGTGGTTCACCAGGAAAACAGAGTCCTGGGGCCCCTGTTGCGTTATTTACCTCTTTCTTGAGCTGTTAAGTCCACCACAGCCATTTAGTAAATTATCAGTTTTCTTATTGGCCCTAAATCGTGCCTAATTAAAAATCTGACCTCCACAAGCTAGTCCTCTTCCTAAAGAGACAGAACATAAACAGGAAAAATCAGCTAATTGCTACAAAAACTGCTTTTGTGGCACTGTAATTGGACCTCAGTGAAACAAATGAACCCACTGGGGATTCCTTAATGAATGTTTAACTGCAAACGGTAGTCGGGCACTTAAGCAGCTAGGCGGATGGTCCCTAATGAAATCAAATAAAATCAAATAAAAGAATCTGGCATTTTTACTAACCAGATTTCTTGGCACTATGACATGAAGAATAATATATTTGAGTAAATAAATATAGGAAAAATTATAAATGGAGCAGTGAAAACTTAGTTGAAAAGCTCAGATTACACTAAGAAAAATACAACCCATGGAAAAATCCTCAACAAATGACACATGCTGTTTAATTTCACACACGGATCTCTCTGTCATGAAAGTCACTTGAGGGAACTACTGAATTTGAGTTGTACTATTTTCTTATTGACACTTAAGTGCAATTTCTTTTCTTTACCTTTCTTTAAATTTATTTTTAATCTTAAAGAATATTTAAAAATCGACAAGCATTAGCATCACAGTTTTCAATCAATGTTATCAATGTGCTTCCTCAGGGAGTCAATGACATTTCTAATTTATTATTCCCTTGCCTAATAGATGATAAATGAATTCTAATGACAGTGAAATAGCTGTATAATTTAGATTTCTTCCCTGATTATATCAATATTAAAGAAAACCTTAATAAATTGTTTTTATCATTATAAATAATTTAATGATGTGTACACACCAGTTGTGACTAAGAATGTTAACACTCACTAACATTTGTGAGTTTTCACTTTCCTTGGCATCTTGCTAGTTTCAGCCCCCTTTGTGTGCATCTAGGCTGGGGCCATATAGTGGAATACCAGTGGAATGTGGGAAGAGTCAGATATATGCCACTTCCAGGCCTGACCCATAAATATCCCAAGACCTTCCATGTCTTCTGCTATGACTTGTTAGAGACTATTGAAGAGTGGGGTATGGAAGTAGTTAACAAGAATAAACTCAAAGGATATCAAATTGTGATCCCCAAGTTTATAATATGACAGCACCAACATCATCCAGAAAAGTGTTATTAATGAAAATTCTTGGACCCCAACCTAAAACCACTGAATCAGAAACTTTGAGAGTAGGTCAAAAAATCTGCTTTAGCAAGCCCTCCAAGTGATTCTGATACATTTGAACGTTTGAGTACTACTGCTCTTCAAGAGACTTACTAGTTGGAAGTATCTGGGGTCCCTGAATAAATGCGCAGATGAGAAACGAATCCTTCCCTGCACTAAGTCATTGGAGAGTAACTCAGGCAAGAGATAGCTCTCAATTATGCTAAAATGCTAGAAGTTTTGTGTTGGCTATTATAGAAATCAACATGATATGCCCACACTCATATATCAGTAAAAAAAAAACCTTTTACGTAAAATTTACATCCTTTTAGTTTCAGCTTCCTTTGTACCTATGCAGGGGTCATATAATATATATGCTACTTCCTTACCAACGGAATGTGGGGAGAAGTGATGTGTGCCACTTCTAGGCTTGGCCTATAAAACTTTCCATGGCATTGTCTATATGGTCTTTATTTTCACGTTGCTCATTGGATGGATATACAAGACTATGCAATCCTGGGGTCTCTATATGTATAAAAGCCTAAGTGACCATCATAACTGGTCGCTATGACATGCACTGACCATGAGGGGGCAGACACATGAGCTGCCCCCTGGTGGTTAGTGTGTTCCCACAAAGGGAGTATCACTCAGCTGACAGACCTGTCCTGATGGCCCACCAGCCCGGCGACAGCCACTCACTCCCTCAGTAGTCCTGCAGGTCCAATCTCTGGAGAACAGGCCAGGCACCAACAGACCAGTGCCGCAGACACAATCCTGACAGCACTGCCAGACTCCTGGAGGTCAGGCTAATGGCCGCTTCCCCTCCCTAGATGCTCCACAAGGAAGAAAGGATATAAAAGTGGCTGCAGATGGCTCCTGAAAACTGACACAAACATCAGTGGGACTGATCCAGATCCCGGGCCTGCAAGGGTGTCCCACCGCCCACCCAGAGGGCCGATTGCATCCCGCCCCCCACCCTCACTCCTCAGGACCCTATCCATGCACAAATTTGTGCACTGGGCCTCTAGTATGTATATAATTATCCAAGGATATGTTTTTATTGATTTTATAAGGAGAGGAAGGGGGAAAGAGAGATATCAACGTGAGAGAGAAACATTAACATTAATCAGTTGCCTCCCTAACCTGGGATGGAACCCAAAACCTAGGTATGTGCCCTGAGTGGGAATGGAACCTACAACTTTTGGTATATGGAACAACTCTCCAATCAATTGAGCCACACAGTCAAGGCACTGGGAGATTAGTTTAATTAATATGTACATTTTGAAAATGAGGAAACTGATATCCAAGTTAAGCAATTTTACTGAAATCATATTACTGTTTTGTCCAAATCAGGCAGAAAACACACATATATTATACAACACTAGAGGCCTGGTGCACAAATTTGTGCATGGCTGGAGTCCCTCCTGGCTGAGTAGGGCCGTCTCACCCAGTCCCAGTTGAGCTGGCCAGCCAGGGGGAAGGACCGTGTGAGGTTGGCTGTGGGAGTGCACTGACCACCAGGGGGCAGCTCCTGCATTGAATGTCTGCCCCCTGGTGGTCAGTGCGCATCATAGCTACCGGCTAGTTGTCTGGTCATAATGGTTGCTTAGGCTTTTATATATATAGATACAGTCTGTGTCCTCATGGAAGACTTTACCATTGAATTTTCAACATAATACTTCATATTTTTTCTTTATAAATGTGTTTCCATTCACATATTTACTTTATTAGATATTTAATGGGAATAAACCCACTTATATAATTTTGGATGCTTCTCTACCACTCATTATATCTACCCTTTCATGTCATCAATACAAATTTGAGCACTTGCTATTTGCTAGGTGCTCTCCAGAAAATAACTTCTTTTTTAATACTTGGCTATAAACTATATTTGTTTTACTGAAGCTAAGTTGGCTCTGAAGGCTTGGAAGAGAGCTTTAACTCAGTAATTACTTGAAAAAATATTTGTAAAATGCTTATACAATTTAGCAAATAGCATATAAAGCAGTTGTTATGGAAAAATCTAGAATGAGTCAATAGACCAATTTGTGTGTGTGTGTGTGTGTGTGTGTGTGTGTGTGT
The DNA here is from genome assembly GCF_000412655.1 of Myotis brandtii. Classification (NCBI taxonomy): domain Eukaryota; kingdom Metazoa; phylum Chordata; class Mammalia; order Chiroptera; family Vespertilionidae; genus Myotis; species Myotis brandtii. The sequence goes on along the minus strand of NW_005372084.1, from coordinate 425,867 downwards.
GTGTGTGTGCGTGTTCTGGTTCTTCCATAACCTAACTGTGAAAACTTTACCCAGTCATTTTAGACCCTAGCTCTCAGCATTTTCAAGAGCAAAATTAGGGACTGTGCTAAATGAACTCTAAATTCTCTTCCACCTCTAGATCTGTGATTCTAATGCAAAAATCCTAAATTTAGATTCCAGGTAGGATCAATGAGATTTTATTCAATGGGGTGGCGTTTCCCCTCTTTTTGGAAAAGAAAACAAACTATTCTGTTACCTTGAAATGCTGAGAATAATGTAGACCTTAGTCAAGTTCAGAATATTAATGCATGGCCTTTGATGTTACAAAAATGGATTACATGAGGACAGTAAATATTTCAATTGTCTTAAACATGGTCAGCCAATTAGGATTATTGAATGACCTTATAAAGTGAATGGGGGTCAACAGAAATTATGCAATGTGGCAACCCCGAAAACAAGATCATTTAGAGTCACTATGGTTATATCCTAACTTGCAGGATGGAGTTGCAGCTCTCCCAACTGGGGCAAGTTTCTTAAACACTTAATCTTCATTTACCTTATCTTCTAAGTAAGCATATTAATAATATATACTTTACATGTTGACTATATATTAACTCATATACTTTCCTGGCTCAAATGAGGTAGTTTATATAAAGGATCTTTACTAACTGCAATAAATTTTATTATGTGTTTGTGTCTAAGACATTTTCATTTTCACTTCAAATTCTTAAATTCAGGTTAAACCCTGGCTGGTGTTCTCAGTAGTTGGAGCATTGGCCCCCACATCTAAGGGTCCCAGGTTGGATTCCTGGTCAAGTACACGTACTTGGGTTGCAGGTTAGATCTCCACCTCTGTAAGAGTGCGTGGGGGAGGAAACCAATCAATGTGGCTCTCACATGGATGTCTCTCTATCTATCTATCTATCTATCTATCTATCTATCTATCTATCTATCTCTACCTCTCTCTCTCTCTTTTCCCCTACCTCCATCCCTTAAACTCTCTCTAAAAATCTAAAAGTCCATGGAGCCAGACCTGTGTTACTCAGTGGTTGAGCATTGACCCATGAACCAAGAGGTTATCAGTTTGATTCCTGTTCAGGGCACATGCCCAGATTGCAGGTTCGACCCCCAGTAGGGGGCATGCAGGAGGCAGCCAGGATGCTTCTCTCTTTCATTGATGTTTCTATCTCTCTATTCTTCTCCCTTCTTCTTTCTCTAAAATAAATAAAAACATTTTTTAAAAAGAAATAAGTAAATAAAAAATAAAAATCAATGTAAAAAATATCTTCAGGTGATGATTAACAAAGAAAATTTTTTTCAGGTTAAAAAAGAGAAAAGAAGACTGCAATGGCAGTAGAATCTCTGATTCCGATTAATTATAGATATGTTGGAGCTGGTAACTCAAGTTACCAAATTAATTTAAAACACAGTTTATTTTTCTCCATGTGAGTATAGTACTTGAAATAACTGCTAGCAAATTGTTTTCAAGTAGAGATCCTTCGGGACTATTTAAATAAATAGTTAAGACTCATTTGAAATTAGCAGCTCTCATTTGCATACAAACAAAATAATGTGTTAAAGCCTTTAAAAACTGTTCAGTGGTATGAATTTAAATTCTGGGCCCTAAGGAACAGTATGTACACCTGTAATTCATGAAGCCTAGCTGTTTACCTGTAGCTCGAAGCCACAAACTCATTTCTTTAAGTAGTGAACTAGTCCAGGAAAATGTATCTTCCAGGTTTTTAGAACCCAGTGCACTTTATCTCCAATTTTTAGTGTCTGGTTTTCAGTTTCAGACTTTCCCCCTGGTTTTGTCATCATTGTATGTGGAGTCTGGGGGGCTTTGGCATAAGAGCAATAGGATTCTCAACACAAATGAGATGCTAGCTGAAGCTGCAGACATTCCCACCCACATCTCTCCATCGTCCCCTTCAACGCCCACCCCATACCTCTGACTAGAAATTTCTGAGCCTCTAGCCTTCATTTCCCACATCCTTGGAGATTGAAATTAGTTGCTGATACTGGGATTTAAAATGGAATCTGACATCTAGCTAGCAGTTCTCTCATCTATTCCATTAATTCCTGTTTATCGAACATATATTATTGCTGTTAGTAATGCAATGCTATTTCAGGCATTTCCACTGAACTCAAGACTGACAATTACTAAGGAATTTTCAATGAAAAGCGCTAAGGATGCAATGGGAATAATTATAGGTTACTATGGTAGAAAATAAGGAGCACTTAATTTGGTATAGGGAAATTCAAAAATATTGTCTTTAGGAGGTTATGGTAAGATCTAAGCAAAGATATGAAAGATATTTAAGAGTTATTTGAGTAAATGTAATGGTGGACAGGAATTTTTCCAGTATATACAGAACTTCTTCAGGGATACTAGAGCCCCTCCCATCTTTATGTAAAAATCATTGTGAAGACAGACAGCAAAAGGATTCTTTTTTTGGATGTGAGTACCACTTCTTGAGATGTTTCCATTGACTCCATTCCTACATTCAATCATAGAAAAATATTGTTAGAGATTTGTAAAGGTGGTGGGTCTTAAGGAGACAAGATTATCCCCAGGAAACTTTAGTTTTCATAATTAAAATATAGACCAAATAAGGAATTAGAGATAATGGGAGTGCTGTTCTCAATATGATGGTGATTGAAAGTTTGTTTCTTTATCTACTGCTTCGTAGTCCCACAGACTCTGACAGTGGTTTCAAATGGTTTTATGTTAACTTACAATGTTGAACTAAAACCTGATACTTTTACTGAGAATTATTCATATTTGTCACATCTCTATTTGAAGGTCTAAGAACATTCAATTAACCACCATGGACCTACAATGAAACCAAGAAAAAGACATGTGTGCAGTGTATAGTAAATAATGTGTTCAAATAGGTATTTTTTCTCATGTAAGGATAAATGTTGGGAAAAAACTTAAAATAAAGAAAACTATAGAAAAGGGATCAGTATGTCAAAGTTTCAAAGAGCAAGCAAATCTAAGAAGTATTCATTGGGTCAACCAGATAAAATTTTTGAAGCTATTTTCAACAGATGCTACAATATCTAAAACATACCTGCAGTGGATGGTGCTAAAGATAAAAAGGAACAAGGTAAAAAAAAGAAATGGACGGTGGGCTCACATAGGAGGGGCTCAGAATGAACATACTGAAAGGGAGCCAAATGGCAATAGTAGATCTTAAATGTGCATTGGAGGTAGCAAAGAAAAGAAATAACTATGGGGTAGCAAATAATACTAGATGCAAATCTGAGAAAATCTCCCCTATGAAGAATAATCAAGGACAGATATTAAAGTGATGAAATAAAAGTTTATAGTTTTAAAGGACACATGCTTCCCTAAGAATAGAAAGTAAATAAGATCTAGAAGGCTAAAAATAATAACTACAAAGGCAAATTGAAAGATTCACAATGTTTATTTTTTAAGGTAAAAAAAACAAAAACAAGATACATAAAAAGCAAAAACCTTCTACTATATACAAAACAATTAACAAACTGAAATTATGATTCCTTTGAATGAAAATAATAAAGGGTTATTTCATGTATTTTTAGGAAAAGAGACAATGTTTATTTAGTAATGAAGTATTTCATTTTTTTTTAATATCAAAAAAATACTTCACATGGCAAGGTGTGGCTCAATGGTTGATTGTTGACCCAGGAACAGAGTGGCCACTGGTTCAATTCCCAGTCAGGGCATGAAAGAAAGAAAGAAAGAAAGAAAGAAAGAAGGAAGGAAGGAAGGAAGGAAGGAAAGAAGGAAGGAAGGAAGGAAAGAAAGAAAGAAGGAAAGAAAGAAAGAAAAAGAGAGAGAGAGAGAGAGAGAGAGAGAGAGAGAGAGAGAGAGAGAGAGAGAGAGAGAGAGAGAGAGAGAGAGAGAGAGAGAGAGAAAGAAAGAAAGAAAGAAAGAAAGAAAGAAAAAGGAGGGAGGGAGGGAGAAGAAAGGAAGGAAGGAAGGAAGGAAGGAAGGAAGGAAGGAAGGAAGGAAGGAAAGAAGGAAGGAACGAAGGAAGGAAGGAAGAGAAGGAGGGAAGAAAGAAAATACTTCAATATACAGAAAGCCAGAAAATATGCCACATGTATATTATTTTTAAAATAAAAATATGTCTAATCACTATGTTATACGTCTGAAAATAATATAATATTGTATGTCAACTATAACTGAAAATTAAATGTAAATAAATTTAAAAATAGAAATATAACTTGAACATGGGTATCAACTAATCAAGAGACAAACACAATTTAGATTCTCAGAAATTCTTAAGTTCCTTCTAGGGCCAATGAAAAGCATTGATATAATTAAAACATTAACTATTAATTATAAATGGAAATATTCAAAATAAATTTCAAGAAAATGTGTAATGTTAAATAAGTTATTCACATTAATGTACTATTATGTTAACAAAGATAAGAGAGAGAAAAGATGAGTTTGAAATAAAATGTATAATGTTAATTGGTTTAATAACATTTTAAAAAATCACAAATTTGAACAGTATAAAACATTACAAAAGACAATAAATTATAGGAGATAGTCACATATGTACTTGAGTTTCTATGAAATCAAGTAGACAATAAAATAATAAGAAATTATGTTGGATATCATAATGGATGTTATATATTTAAATATTTATATAAGTAATCTATCTTTGTATTTGTCATCTATCTTCTATTTATCTTCTATGTATATCTCCTATTCTAAGTAATAATTAATATAATGTCCTATAATAGGCAATAAAGTAAATATGTGTTGACTACAAATAGAAAAAAACAACTTTTTAAAGAAAATACTATACTAAGGAATAAGTAAAATCTCTGAAAATTCTGAAAGAAGAAAATTTATGAGCTATAATGCCTAACAATAATTCATCAAAATCACTATTTGTAAATAAGAAATATAAAAATACTATCTATGAAAGCACATGAGATGAGACTAAAGCTATATTTTAAGTCACTATGTGGTAATTTATTACAATCACTACAGAAAAACAATACAGAAACCAACTAAAAACTTTCTTCATAAAAGGAAAAATGCAGATTCAAACCACATCAATAAAGGAATTAACATTAATCAAACAAAATAGCCTCAATGATATATACATTTATATACCACATAATTATGTTTTGGTAAATGATGGACCATGGACCCCATAATACCATGTTGGTCCCATAAGATTATAAAGGAGCTAAAAAAATTAGTATTACCTGTACAGTTATAACTGTTGTAATATAGCACATCATATTACTCATGTGCTTATGGTGATTCTGGTGTAAACAAACCTACTGCATTGTCAGTGTATAAAAGTATAGTACCTACAATTATATAGTATATAATAATTGACAATAATAATAATTGATTATATTACTGGTTAATGTATGCCATGTTACACCAGCAACAACCTTCTACATCTCCTTTCTTCCACATCTCTTGATTGCATCATTTTTTCTTATGCTTGATTTAATCTCCCGTTGTTTCAAACAGTAACACATTGTAGAGGCTTGTAGCCTAGAAACCATCCTTGTCATTAAGGAGCACATGACTGTAAAGTAAAAATTAACAAAAGTACAGTAGGAAATGGAAAAAAGTCATAATCAACATGAGAAATTTTAGTACTTCTTTTTTGGTAACTAAACTTAAATGAGTTAGATTTTAAGAATTCAATTCCCATAATGTAAAAGCCTGTTCTAATACATCTATGTAGGCTCATATCCAGAAGAAACTCATTCTTTTCAACTATACCTGGAGTCATTTACAAAAAGTGTCATGTAACTGGCCACAAAGAAAGTCTTCATCAGATTTATAGTATTTTAGAGGTCATGTTCTGGTCACAATACAATTAAATCAGAAATCAACTTTTAAAAAGTAGTTGAGCCCGAGCTGATTTGCTCAGTGCTTAGAGTGTCAACCTGCGAACTGAAGGGTCTGGTGTTCGATTCTAGTCAAGGGTGCATTCTTTGTTTGCAGGCTTAGTCCCTGACCCTGGTAAGGGCTTGTGTGGGAGGCAACCAGTCCATGTGTCTCTCTCACATTGACATTTCTCTCTTCTTGTCTCTCCCCTTCCCTTCCACTCTCTCTAAAAATCAATGGGAAAAATATCCTTGGGTGAGGATAAACAAAACAAAAAAAACACCAACAGCAAAAAAAGGTAGTTGAAATGTAACATTATATTTGAAAACCTGAAAACATCATTCTAAATAATTTTTACAATTAAGAATAAATCATGCAGAAATTATGAAATATTAAAGACTGAATGACAATAAAGGCATAAAACTCAAAACTTGTTGGAGACAAGCAAAAAAGAAAAAAGCACTTATGTGGGATTTTGTATCCTCAATGCATTTAATTAAAAAAGACTGAAAAATTTTATGCTAGCATATGTACCAGAAAACTATAAAAAAGCACAAATTAAGAAATGAATTCAAGTAAGTGTTAAGTAATATTAAAGTAAAATAATCTTAAATTGGGAACATAAAATATATATTAAACCTTATCAAGAATGCAAAAAATAAATCTCTGAAAAGATTTGAAATGGACAAATTGGGAATGATGAATAAGGAAAACATGTATGAAATGAATATATTCCATGTGAAAATAGACTTAGCTATAATTATAATAGAGATTGAATATACATACTATGAAAAATTATATGCTAATATATTTAAAAGCAGACATGAAATGAAAATTTTCTAGAAATATAAAACTTCCAAAAATAATAAAATAAGAAGAAAAACTGAATACCCAATATATATTTAAGAAATGAAAATGACTAAAAAAACACCCTGCCCCAAAACCTCTAAAATCAACTGGGTGATTTTACAGGGGAAATTTACAAAAGTTAAAGCCATAAACAGTTCCTATTACAAACTATTTAAGAATACATACTAAGTAAATACATTTATATGCTTCATTTTATGAGATCAGTGCAAATTTTAAAGGTGATTTCAAATAATAAAATGTGACCTAGTAAAAAATTGTACCAGCAAAGCGAAAATGGTTCAATTTACAACCACAGTTATGGTAAAGTAGACATCAAACCAATAGTAATAGTTGCAAATGATAGAAAACAAATAACATAAATTGTAATACCTGTTCATAAAAAAAATACCTTTCCAATTAAGTGATTTGAAGGAAAATCTTTCATAATCTGAATAAAATGTATTTTTTGAACATCAATTGGCATCATTGTACTTAAAGGCAGAATTTGAGAAATATATAAATCAAAGGCAAGCACAATATAAATCCCTCTTATCATTATCACTCTACTGGAGCTTCTAGCCAGTAAACCTAAAGAAGAAAAAAAGTATAATGATTATAAATAAAATTTTTTAAAGTTGTTATTTTTGACATGTTTTTAGATAAGGGATACAAAAATCAGTAATATGGAATCAGTAATAGTTTATTAAGATTGCTAGATATGCCTTCAACCTACATAAATCAGTAGCATTAGAGAATGTAGTAAATAGATGTGTTTTTATTACTTCACTGGTTTTTGGATACTAATGGACTAGGCCAAACAATGACAACATAGAACATTTCCTGATTGTTTTTGTTGCTTTTTTGGAATTTGGAAAAGAGCCAAAAATTAACTCTTAAAGGAAATTTATTTTTAAATAATTGGTTTATGAATTTGTACTTTATCCTTAACAATTATTTTTTAAAAGATAGCAATAAGTACTAGTTAAATTTCACTGCATATTTTCTTCTTTTGGAGAATTCAATAATTGTAACTATAAAGTTCATTTCACACAGCTGGAGAAATGCTTACATTGTGGTGAACTTAATACCATGACTGCCTTCAGAGCAGTAAATAGCAATTCATTTTTGGGTGCCTCTTTGATCTATTTTAGAGGCTGAACTAATGACTCATGCATAGCTAGCCTTTCTTCTGTAGCAATGATCCTTCAAATATCTCTGATTTTCTGTGATTAAAATCATCAAAGACTATTGTTTACAATATTTTAAAGTGCAGAAATATCAACTCATGGGAAATCAAGTGTATTTATATGGTATATTTTAAGATGTCCTGGTAAAGACTTTTGAAGATACTTTCCTAATGCATAACTTTGTTTTCAGTAAACAATGACTAAACTGTGAAAATACTGAAATGATTGCATACTGTCAAAATAAGCAGATCTTTTCTTATAGTTTTTGAATGTTCATTTCATGGTTATATTAATTTATAAGACAAAATTTAAGATGAGTCTTAATAACTTTTACTTATAGGTATGATCTTTATAAAATATTTTGTATCTCAAGTTTTAAAAGATATATTTTTGAGGGCAAGTGCCGGGGGGTAGGGGAGGTTGGGAGGAGGTCAATGGGGAATAAAAAGGAGACATATGTACTACTATTTGTAATCCCTTAATCGATAAAATAAAATAAAATTAAATTAATAAGATATATTTTATGCATGATAGACTGAATTTCTAAATGAAGCTTATTGGAACATCATTTATAATTTGAAAAATTATATCATCAATTATTTTCTATCACCATTATTAAATAATATAACTCTTTTAAATGAATATTTTTCTTTTCTAGTTAGGAACTCTATCAGAAAATCCTATATAATAAAAGCCTAATATGCTAAGTGTCCAGTCAACTGGTTGGCCATTCAACCAATCAAAGCATAATATGCTAATGATATGCTAAGGCCGCTCAACTGCTCGCTATGATGTGCACTGACCATCAAGGGGCAGACACTCCAACTGGTAGGTTAGCTTGTTCCTAGGGTCTGGCTGATCGGGACTGAGTGAGATGGACCAGACACTCCCTGGAGCCCTCCCACAGTCCTTCCCTGGCTGGTCAACCTCCAATGTCCCTCCACAACCCCAATCATGCACCGGTGGGGTCCCTCGGCCTGGCCTGTGCCTTCTTGCAATCCGGGACCCCTCAGGGGATGTTGGAGAGCCTGTTTCAGCCCGATCCTACAGGCCAGGCCGAGGGACCCCACTGGTGCACGAATTCATGTACGGGGCCTCTAGTATAGTTTAAGGGGAAGAAATAGCCTTATCTCCTTATCATTTGCTATGCCCCACATCACACTATCTCCCATCCAGTTGGTTCCAAGTGAACTCTGCAAAATTCTATGACCTTAAGTGGAAACCGCTCATCTTAATGAAATGTATAATTATTGCTATTTTGCTATTTTTTAAAAATAGAGAAACTTTAAAGTGCATAAATATCGACTCATGGTATTCAGTCACCACAATATAAACATTTCTCCAGCTGTGTGGAATGAACTTTATAGTTACAATTATTTCTGTAAGTTTATTGTCAGTAACAATACATTTTCTTAGTTTTCTTTTTTTAAGAATAAAACTATTTGCTGAAGGTATGTTTGATTATGTAGAAAATCCTAAGGATACTGCAGAAAAGCATTAAAATTTATAAGTGAATTTAATAAGAATGTAGATTCAAAGTCAACATACAAAAGCAATTGTATATATTATCAAGGTATAACCAGAAAAATTTTTATTTTATTTTATTTTTTTGCTTTTTTTAAATTAAATTTTATTGGGGTGACATTAGTCTACATGAACATATAGGTTTCATGTGTGGATTACTAAGTTACAAAATCTGTATATAGCACCATGTGCCCACAACCCAAAGTCAAACCTTCTCCTGTCACCTTATATTAGGACCCCTTTCTCCCCCCACCCCCTTCCTCTGGCAACCACCACACTGCTGTTGTGTTCATAAGTTTCAGTTTTATATTCCACATATGAGTGAAATCATATAGTTCTTAGCTTTTTCTGTCTGACTTATTTCACTTTGTATTGTGTTCTCAAGGTCCATCCATGTTGTAAATGACACTTTTTCATCCTTTCTTATGGCCGTGTAGTACTCCATTGTGTATATGTACCACATCTTCTTTATCCAGTCCTTTTGTTTTAGTAAGTAGTTTTCATATCTGAGATTGAACTGCTTTAAGGATACCTCCTCTCTCTTCAGTGTTCATGATTTCCTGGCTTCTCTTTTCTAGTTCACCTGACCAGGTAGACTGGTGCATTCCTATGTGTGCTGCTGCCTGTACTGTGTGTTCTGTGGACTGCATTTAACTTCAAGATAAAACTGCAGATAGAGAAACTAAGTTCCTCCTTAGCCCTCCTTCATGTTTCCACTCCTCCAAAATCTGTCTGCTTATGTTAGGTGTTCAGGAAAGCAACCTTTAGATTGGCACCATCAATCAGAGTTCATTTTTTTTGTTTTGAGCTTCTGTGATTCTGTTTCTTCCATGCACAGTTCAGATATGAGTATGCAATGTGAATAAGCAGAATTTGGGTATTCTGAATCCAACTCTTTTCCTTTTGGGATTTCCTCCATTCTCTTCAATATGTACAGTATCCAGGTTTCATTGTTTTGTTTGTTCAGCCCGGAACATTTTGGAGTTTTCAATATGCATTCCCTGCCATTACCGCTTGCCCAAAGGACTAAACTTAACTTCTCAAAGATTGGAATTATTTGTACAGCTGCCTGTCTTCTTCCTACTGGGAAGCAGGGATTGTCTGCTAAAATATACATGCTCTGTTCACTGTCTAGTTCCTATAGGTGGCTCCTTTTAAGCTAGGTTTTATAGTTATTTTCTGCAAAGGAGTTCATTCAGTAGGGTCTAAATCCAGCTACCTAGATGTGAAAAACTTGCAATGGTTTTGAATGGATTCTGCTTCTATATTTTTTCTATTATTTCTTGGATAATTTTCTTTTTTCTCTCTATTTCTGGACTTATTATTTAGATTCTGGCATTTCCTGGCTTAATTATTTATGGCTCACCTTTTCTCTCAAAAATTATTTTACTGGTCTTTTGCATTACATTCTGGAGATTTTCCATATTATTTTGTAGTCCATTAATTCATTGTTTTAATTTTTATCTTTATTATTCTTATATTCAAAAATATACTTAGCTTCTTATTTTTATTTTTTCATAATGTCCTGTTTTGATTTATGAGTGAAGCGTTTTCTTGACTCTCTTTGATCATACTAATTAGTGTATTTAAAATTTCAAAAAATATTTCTATATTATGATTAATTTTTGGTTAATTTTTCTATTTATTTGGTCATTCTCTTTCTTGCTACAGGACATCGTCCTTGATTTTCCATTCATGTTTTAAATTGAGGCAGCAAAAGAGCTTCTTGGAATCTAACTGTTTGGCCAGTGGTTGGCTTTTATTTTGTGAGCAGATGGCAAACAAGTGGCAAATACTTGTACCACCTACACCAATAGCTACAGTTTTGTTTAGTTTGTTCAACAGCTTTAGAGATGTTTTTTCTAAAAATTTTTTTAGAGTACATTCTGATCTTTTTATATTATTTATGTTAAAGTGGGCGAGGCATGTTATAGAATATTTAGAGTCAATTTTTCTTAAACAGACCTTTAAATATCTCCTTGTTTCCATCCTTATTTCTCATCTCTATTCATTTGTTCTTTCTACTGATTTCATAACTGGAGCTTCCCAGGATTCCTTTCATATTATCTCATCTTTGAGGCAGCCCTCTCTGTATTGTGCTTTCTTCTATTGCTCCTAGAAATTTGTTGCAATTCCTTTTATGTCCAAAGCCACCATTTTGATTGATTTTTCTATTATTTATTTATAAAATTTTTATTCTTTTAACTATCTTCAAGGTGTTTTTTTTTCCTTCCTATCTCCTTTTCCTACTCCTTTCTCTCTTTTCTTACCTGTGAGAGCAAGGGGAAGCAAATGTCATTTTCAATTGGCCATTTTGAAACTTACTTTTTGGTATGTTAAGTAAGTATACATTCCATCAAGGTTTTCTTCTTTCTACAAACTAATAAAATATAGTTTCAAATCAATATAATAATTCTCATTTTAAAAGTTTTAAATCTCTCTAAAAAAAAGTGTTTATACTTAAATGTTTAAATTTTAATAGTCTTATTATATTTACTTATAAAAAGTTTATTATTACTTTAGAAAATACAAACATTAATAATGAAAATATAATCATTTAAAATTTTATATTTCAAAGATTAATAGTATGACATAAATAAAATGATGTCACAGTTCACGTGTGCTTTTGCAATTTTAATATGGAAGTAAATAGAGGGAACTTCTAAATTTAATTAATGTGCAATGTAACTAATTACAAGGGTAGAGGTGAATCTAACATGATGGGTTCATTTACAGATTAATCAGAATAAATACTATTGTTCTGAAAAGAATTACGTCAGAGAGCCAAATGAGAGAGGGAGCACATTGGCATTTGTGGGACCATTCCTTCATAAATTATCTCACTGTAGTGTGTATTGCTCATCCTTTTCCCTTTCTAAGAGATATTTTTGTTTCAAGGATATAATGTTGACATATTCAATAAAAGCTAGAGATAGTGGCACAGGTAAATGCAGTACTCACTGCCTCCCACAACCACATCAAAATTACAACTAAAATATAGAACAACCATCATTCAGAACTACCTGAAATCTGGCTGACTGGAGGTCCTACAACTAAGAAATTAAAGAAGAAATCACATTGAGACTGGTAGGAGGGATGGAGGTGCCAAACGGGTTGGTCCAACACCCATGTGTGATGTTCTTTTAATTGGGAGGGTCATCTAGGCTGCAGAGGCCTTCTGTGAGGAATAAGGGGTCCCAGCTCTATACCAGACCCCTCAGCCAATGCTGTGAAGTGAAGTCCCTATGGGTAGGCACCATATCTGAGTCTCCATCAACCTGGTTCACACTGTTTGCTCTACCCTGGTGATTCCCTTAGTCCCTGCCCCATCCAATTTGTGGCCCCACCCAAGCTGTTTGCAGCAGCTTTTCCATATGAGTGGCCTGTCCCAGCTCAGGCTGAGACATTCCTAAAATCTTTCAAACAAGCAGCAACTGGTGTCAGCATGCCCCATGTCTCTCAATAAGAGGCCCCAGGCCTGGCACTACCAGCAGTCTGCCTTGCTTCACAGGTTGGTCTCTCCTAGGCACTTTTAAACATAACACAAGTAGCAGCCTTCTGCAGATTACTCTGTAGCTCCTGATGGGTGGCCCCAGGCAGGGTACAGGCAGTTTCTTACTTTGCATCTTCAGGGAAGCCCCTGAGCTGGTGCAATTAGTGGACAGGTTCAGACCATGCCAGATTACAACACTACACATTCATGAGCGCACACTCTCCAGGGGCAGACTCAGTGAGCACTAAAAGCCCCACTGAAGCAAGTCTGATCCACAGGGGTGTCTTCTGCACAGCAGCTCTTCTACTTTAGCAGCAACTATTTCTCACAGCCAGTTGGCCTGGGGTCAATTCTTCCCAGTGACACCAACAGCAATCAAGGCTCAACTATAAGACAATGCAAACAGCCGACACAGGGGTGCATCTTGAGTGCCCAACTGAGGTGACTAGGAAGGCTGAGCCACTGGGCCCTACAGGACACTTACTACAAAAGGCCACAATACCAATTCCAGGAGACATAGCAGTTCTACCTAATATATAGAAACAAACACAGGGGAGCAGTCAAAATTTGGAGATAAAGAAACATGTCACAAAGGAAAGAACAGAAGAAATCTCTAACTGAACTAAATGAAATGCAAGCAAGCAAACTACTAGATATAGAGTTCAAAACAATGGTTATAATGTTGCTCAAGGATCTTAATGAGAATTTCAAGAGATTTAGTGAGAATTTCAAGTATTTTAGTGAAAATTTCAAGGAAATTATTGACAACATCAAAGACATGAAAAGAGACCAGTCAGAAATTAAGCATACACTAATTGGAATGAATAATAATTTATAAGGAATCAACAGTAGAGTAGAGGAGTCCAAGAATCAAATCAGTGATTTCAACTATGAGGAAGCAAAAAACCTCAATCAGAAGAGCAAAAAGAAAAAAGAATACAAAAATATGAATATAGTGTAGGGAGCCTCTGGAACAACTTCAAGTGTGCCAACATTCACATCATGGGTGTGCCAGAAGGGGAAAAGAGAGAGCAAGACATTGAAAACCTATCTATCTATCTATCTATCTATCTATCTATCTATCTATCTATCTAAAAGCCAAGCGACCCAAACAACTGGAATGACCAGAACGACTGGAAAAACCTGTCACTATGATGTGCACTGTGGCCAACCAACTGGCCCGATTGGGGGTGTGGCCAGCCAGCCATCCTCCTGCGGCCTCTCCCACCAGCCAACCTGTCCCCCAATTGGCCACCCCCATTTGGCCAGCCCAGTCCCAATTGGCCCCCCACCCCAATTGGGGGCATGGCCGGCCAGCCAACCTCTCACGTCCCCTCCCCCTGGACAGCCCAGACCCGATCAGCCCCGATCAGGGTGAGCCGGCCTGACCCCACCTGTGCACTGGGCCTCTAGTTTGAAGAAATAATGACATAAAATTTCCCCTACTTGGTGAAAGAAATTGATTTACAAGTCCAGGAAGTGCAGAGAGTCCAAACAAGAGAAACCCAAAGAGGCCCAAATCAAGATACATCATAATTAAAATGCCAAAGGTAAAGACAAAGAGATAATCTTAAAAGCAGCAAGAAAAAAGCAGTTAGATACCTACAAGGGAGCTCCCATAAGAGTATCAGTTGATTTATCAATAGAAACTTTGCAAGCCAGAAGGGAGTGGCAAGATAGTAAGGACATATAACCAAGATTACTCTATCCAGCAAAGCTATCACTTAGAATTGAAGGTTAGTTAAAGAGTTTCATAGACAAGAAAAAACTAAGTGTTCATCACCAACAAACTAGTATTACATGAAATGTTGAAGGTTATTGTAGAAGAAGAAGAAGAAGAAGAAGAAGAAGAAGGAAGAAGAAGAAGAAGAAGAAGAAGAAGAAGAAGAAGAAGGAGAAGAAGAAGAAGAAGAAGAAATAAAACATATGAACAATAAAATGCCAATAAATACATATATATCAATAATTGAATCTAAAAATCAAGAAAAATGAACAAGGAATCTAATGAACAAAATAAACTGACGAATAAAATAGAACCAGAAGCATGGGAGCATGGAACAGACTGACAAATCTCAGAGAGATGTGGGAGGGAAGATTGGGAAGAGATTAACCGAAGAACTTAAATGCATACTAGAGGCCCGGAGTATGAAATTTGTGCACTGGGTAGGGGGGGGTGGTCCTTCAGCCTGGCCTGAGTCCTCTTGCAGTCCAGGACCTAACAGTGTGGGGCTCTCGCAGTCTGGGACCTGTTGCTTCTTACCGCCCCCTGCAGCGGAGGTGGTGGGAGAGGCTCCTGCAACCACCGCTGCACTCTCCAGCCATGAGCCCAGCTTCTGGCTGAGTGGTGCTCCCCCTGTGGGAGCACACTGACCACCAGGGGGCAGCTCCTATGTTGAGCGTCTGCCCCCTGGTGGTCAGTGCAGGTCATAGCAACTGGTCGTTCCACTGGTCATTCTGCCATTAGGTCAACTTACATATTAATTAGGCTTTTATTATATAGGATATACATTACCTATGGACACAAACAAGAGGTTGGTGAAGATTTGGCATGGGGAGAAAACCAAGTGGAGGGGGGTAATGGAGGGGACAAAGGGGGACATCTCTAATGCTCTCAACAATAAAGGTTTTAAAAAATAAAAATAAATAAATAAAAGAAAATAGCTCAGACTAAAGCCTTTAGAATATTTCATGAAGTTGTTAGCATTCCTCTCATTTTTAAGTGGATAGCCTAATTTTTAAAGTGTACACAGACAAACCTTTTCGATTTATTAGTTTTTATAAATGTATGTAATTTTTGCTTAAGGAAAATCTTTAATCAGAGATCTTTAATCACAGTGAATGTCTAATCAATTGGAAAAGTAACTAAAAGCACTGTATCTCAATTTTAAGTTCATGATATTATTAATCTTGGTGTTGTTACTAGAAATAAGATACTGTCTAAAATTACCACTCTTTAAAAAGTAGGCAATATATTGTTATTTAATAGGAACTTTCTGAGGTCAGAGCTGGGTCTAAAGCTAGGAGCTACAACTCTATAGGAACATATGAGATGTAATTAAAAAATTCATTTCTTACCTTGCTACTTAATTTTTATATGTATATGCTTTATCTCTTTAATCAGACCAGAAATGTCCTGACTAATAAATTAATTATCTTTTTTTCCATTTTTTTTTAACTTTGCTTTCTGTAGCACACAGACTATTAACCAGGATTTCTTGAATAAAACGTTCTTCTTGCTTCCATAACATTTTACAATTTAGACTCCCCTTATCTCTGACTTCCTAATCTCTTCCTCTGGTTCTTTCTTTGTCCAGATATGCCTCTCAGATCCATCATTTTTGTTTTATTCTCCTCATTTGGCAAATGACAGCCCTGAGATCCACTGACATAGATTCAGCTTCCACTGATAAGTGCATGGTTTATGTATACATATTTCTAGCCTTGACTTGATTTGAAGTATAGGAAAGTATTTTAAAATCTTACTATGCTTTCAAACATCTCAAAGTCAACATAGCAGAAATTTAACTCAACACTAATTATTCTCTTTTTTTTTTCTTCTAATTGGTAATTGTATTACCATTTATTTTCTCTCCTAGATTAGAAATACCTGTGTTAACCATTAACTTTGTTCTAGCTTGCACCCTTATGCCTAATGGGGATTCAATACCTGTTGGTTCTACCTCAGAAATGTCTCTTTAATTAGTTGTTAAACTGCCCATTTCCATGGTATATCACCTTATTCAAATCTCCTAACTGTTTTCTCTAACTTTTTGTTTGTTTGTTTGTTTGCTGCAATTATCCTTCTCCTTTTCTGAGAATACAGATTTGAACATGTTCAGCATGCCCACACTTCTTCAAAAGCTTCATGGTTTCATTGCCTACATTAAAAAATTCTAAAGTTCTTACCATAACAACCAACTCTGTTTATGTTCTGGTGTTAGGCTATCTTCCATTCCTATTCATTTTCTCTTACTGTACTTCACCTATACCAAAGAAAGCATCATCACCAAGACAAATACTGTGAAGTAAACATTTGGAATTTTCAATACAATTATATAGCATGAAGTCTTTAATGTTTGACTTATTTCACTTAGTATGATGTTTGTGCAATTCACCCATGTTTTCACATGTATTAATATCGTATTCCTTTTTGTTTCTGAATAGTATTCCATGTGATGGATATACCACAACTTGTTTATTCATTCATCAGTTGATGATCTATGGGGTGCTTTCCAATTTCTATTTGTTCTAATGATGTTTTTTTTTTATTTACATACATGTTTTTGTTTGGACATACGCTTTTCTTTCTCTGGAATAACCAAGGAAAATAATTTCTGAAAAAGTCACTGAACTTTAAAAAATACTGCCACATTGTTTTTAAAGGTGGATATATCATTTTATACTCCAGTAAAAACATGCAAGAGAACTAATTGCTCCACATTCTCTCCATCAGCCTTTTTATCTTTAGCAATTTTGTACATTTTATTGTAATTTCATTGTGGTTTTAATTAGTATACATTAAAATAATGCAATATGTATGGCTCTCTGCTGATTGGGAATGCTAAACAGCTTTTCCTGTACTCATTGGTCATTTTTTAACAGCTTTATTGAAATATAATTCTTATACCATACAATTCACTTATATAAAGTACTAGAGGCCCGGTGCATGAGATTCCTGCACTGGGCAGGGGGGTCCCTCAGCCTGGCCTACACCCTCTTGCAGTCTGGGAGCCATCAGTCGGACATCCTTAGCCTGCTGCAGAGGCAGGAGAGGCTCCCGCCACCACTGCTGTGCTCCCCAGCCTTGAGCATGGCTCCCTGTGGGAGTGCACTGACCACCAGGGGGCAGCTCCTGCGTTGAGCATCTGCCCCCTGGTGGTCAGTGCGTGTCATAGCAACCGGTCGTTCCGATGTTCAGTCGATTTGCATATTAGCCTTTTATTATATAGGATAATATACTCCATAACTTTCACAAGTTAAGTTCACAAGATTATGTCTAATTTTAGAGTATTATCATTCCTTCCTAAATAACTCAAGAACTAGTAGTCACTCCATTCTCTCCCTAAACACACAGAACTCAGTCATGAGCAAACACTACTTTTGTTTATTTTAGACTTGCTCATTCTGGACATATTATTTAAGTGAAATAATGCAACATGTCATCCTTCCGATTAACTTCTTTTATTTAGCATAGTATTGTAGAGGTTCATCTGTGTTGCATTATATATCAATATTTTCCTTATTTTATTATAGAATGACATTCTAATATCAGGATATACCATGTTATACTTTTCCATTGATCAGTATATACACATTTAAGTTGTGTCCACCTTTGCTTAATAATGCTGCTATGAACATTTTGCATAAGTTTTTGTGTGGGTGTATGTTTCCATTTCTTGTGCAAATACTTAGGAGTAAATTGCTAGGTCATAAAATAATTTTATGTTTAATATTTTGAGGAACTAAAAAATTGTTTTCTGAAACAGAAGCACCATTAAACATTTCCAACAAAGTGTAAGAGTTTCAGTTTTTCCATATCTTCACTAATGCTTATCATTTTATTTCTGTCTCTGATTACAATCTACTTAATGTGTGCAAAGTGGTATCTCATTGTGTTTTTGAGTTGCATTTTTCTAATGGTTAATGATGCTGAACATCTTTTCATTAAGGTATTGGCCATTTGTATAACCTCCTTAGAGAAATATCTATTAAAATACATTGCCCATTTTTAATTGAGATGTTTGCCTTTTTGTTATTGAATTACAAGAGTTCTTTATAGATTCTAGATAGAAATCCCTTACCAGATATATAACTTGCAACTATTATTGCCCAATCTTTCAGTTGTCTTTTCACCCTTTTGTTGATTTTTTCATCTTTATTGAGATAACATATAACATGTGTAAGGTTAAGGAGCAAAATCCTGTGATCTTATATTTGTACATATTGCCAATGGCTAGTTAACACATCCATCACTTTGCCTAGTTACAATTTTATTTTTTTGGTGAGAATTATAAAAACATACTCTCTTAGAAACTTTCAAATGACACTATACAATGTTGGTAACTATAGTGATCATGCTCTACTTTTCATGTCCAAAATTTATTAATATTTAATTGGAAGTTTGTGCCTTTTGACGACCTTCACCTATTTATTTTATTCTCTCACCCCACCCCTGGGAACCACCAATCTATTCTGTTTCTATGAGTTTGGTTTTCTAGATTTCACATATATGTGAAGTTATATAGTACTAGAGTCCCAGTGCATGAATTCGTGCATGGGTGGGGTCAGGTCAGCCACCCAGATGGGGGCCCATCGGGTTTGGCCAGCTGGGGGGAGGGGCCATGAGTGGTTGGCAAGCCAGCCTCTCCCCTGATCAGGGTGTTTGGGGCTGATCTGTGGCTGGGCCGGCCAGGGGCTGCCAATCTGGGCCCAGATAAGGGTCGCAGCATTAGGAAGGTTGAGAACCACTGATCTAGCTAGAAGTTGGGCTGTGCTTATTGCTTGCTGTGTCTGTATGCAACAGAAGCTTCAAATTCCTCTAATATCTTTGTTGTCACTCACTTTGCCTTTGGTTTCCGGAAGTACTCCAGCTCAGATCAGGTCTGTGTCCTGTAGCTCCTTACACTGTAATTGACTAGTATTGTATTGAAGCCCCACTGAGAGAAAGTGCTCCATAATTAATCTGGTACCCAAATCTCTGCTTTTAGTGGGCTTGTGACTCTGGGCTGTGACCTTTACTCATGGTTCTTAGTTCTTCCTTCCTTAGGTGAGGCAGGGAGGATGAAGGGGACTGGAGTCACAGAAATGCCTTTCCTCCATGGGAAATATGACTAAGGGAAAGATTTTTTTCCTATAGAGTAGGTCTTTGTTGTAAAATATACTCTGGATATATTTCAGAGAGTTTATTCTTTCCCTCCCCCTGTCGGAGGAGCTATAGAAAAATGTTCTTGGCTATTCAGTTTGAGAATTTGGTGGGTTCCTAGAAGTCAAAAACTGCAAAAGAGTTTTAGCCCCTCCCTAAGACTACAGCCCTTAAAAATTTCTTACCTTCAAGTGAATCCAAACTTGGTCTACAGCAATTTGTAAATATTACAATATAACAAATATCTCCACCTGTTTATAGCTCCAGCAATTTCTCTTCCAGATGAGCTTGCCTGTGGCTGTATGCTCTTGGTTCACACATCTCTTTTGATTTTGGGGTAGCAGTTTTTCTCGTGTCCTTTGTTCTCTGATGGATGCAAGAAAAGTTAATCATTTTAGTTATTACAATCTTTTCTACTTGTAAGGATAGAGATAATGACGTCCAAGATTTTGACATGTTAGAACTGAAACCAGCAATGCCTTTTTACTTCTCCAGGTCTGAAACTCAATTATTTGTGTGTTAGACTATTTGCTATTGTACCACAGCACTTGGGGAAAATATATTTTCATTTTACATTTATGTGTATGTTCTCATTTCACTTTCATTTATATATTGTTGGTTCACTTTTTCCTCTTTTACATCATTTTGGATATTTTCTATTGATTTGTATTTCAAGTTCACTGATTCTTTCCTTTTCTGTCAAGCTACTAAATAGCTTGTAAGAGGGATTCTTCATCTTTAATATTTTATTTCTTGCACTTCCATTTGATTATCTTATTATATAGTTTCCATCTCCCTATGAAATTTCCTATTTCATCATAAGGTTTAATATGAAAATTACCTGAAATTAAATCCATTGTCAAAAGGGATAATTTAACATTTGTTAAGAGTGCATTCTATTCATAACATTTCTTTTTAAAAATAGTATGATTTAAGATTTAGTCTTGTCTTTTCATTGTTAATTTACCAGTAAAACTTTTTAAAAAACTAAATAACAATTATCAAGAAAATCAAACATAAACTAAACTTATAGAAGTGGGTAGAAGACCTTTTATAACACCTCTGCATGGACAAAAATTATTTATATATCTATCTGTTTTAACATTTTAGGGAAAATCGGTCATTTCTGTTCAGTAGATATAAACGTTTTCTACCTTTAAGGCAAATGTAAAAAATTTTTATTGGGCCTCCGCTGGAAATTTCTGTTTTTCAAGTTAAATAATCATTTTCTTCCTCCCAAAAAAGTGTTCATCTTGGAAAGAGTTTGAGAATAGGGTATATTTGAAAAGTATGCACAATATCTAAAATGTCTTAATGTTTGACATGAAAATGCTGATTTTTTATTTCTTCTTTTCTATCAATATGAGAATTCCTATAAATAAAAAAGAAAAAAATTATGCACCACGGGTTCTGTGAGGGATCTTTCCAGATAACATCTTGTAGTTGGAACCAGTTAGTTGATTATTCCTCTTTCCTGAAAGCTTCCAAGAAAGTTTCACTTCCCCTATTCCTCTGTTGGAATAGAGAAAACAGATTTCTAGAATCCTATCTGTTGAAGATTTTAACTTAGCTATATTATGATTTATTTCCACTTTACCAAATAATTTCAGATATACTATTAATGGGTTTATATGTGCTTGCATTATTTTCCAGGTATTTTTATTTATTCTAAAATTAATAATCTAATATTTTAAGGTAAATTTAAAAACTAGTTATTTTTTTCTAAAACTGTTATCTATATATATAAAAAGCCAGCGACCAGAATGCTGTAACAACTGAAACGACACAATGACTGGTTTCTATGACGCCCACTGTGAACCGCCCGATCAGGGGCAGGGCCGGCTGGCCAACTTTCTGTGGTCCCCCACCTGGCTGGTATGGCCCCCGATTGGCCTCCCCGCCCCATTAGGCCTAGGGCCCCTCCCCTTGGCCAGCTCTGCCCCCAATCAGTCCCCCACTCCAATTAGGGGGGCGGGGCCGGCTGGCCAACCTCCTGCGGCCCCTCCCTCCAAAGCAGGTCCAGCCCTGATCTGTCCCAATTGGGGCTAGGCTGGCCAGACCCCACCTGTGCATGAATTTGTGCACTGGGCCTCTGGTAATAGACATTTTTAAAACTTTTAAGATTATATCCTGATCACTACACACTTTTTAGAATAGCCTAAATCTGAAACAGTGACAATACCAAATGCTGGATGTAAGCAAAAAGAACTCTCATTCATTGCTGGTGGGGATGTAAAATTATAAAGTCATTTTAGCAGACAGTTCAGTGGTTTCTTATAAAACTAAACATAGTTTTACCATATTATCAAGATATTGTGCTTCTTATTATTTGTCCTTAGGAACTGAAAACTTATTTCCACTGAAAAACCTGTACATAGATGTATATGTCATCTTTCTCCATAATTGCCAAAACTTAGAAGCAACAAAAATATTCTGTAGAAGGTGAATGAATAAGTAAACTGTGGTACATCCAGGCAATGGACTATTACTCAGTGCTAAAAAGAAATGAACTATCAAGCCATGAAAAGATATGGAGAAAACTTAAGTGTAATATATTTAGTGAAAGAAGCAGATCTGAAAAGGTCACATTCTCCCATTATTCCAACTAAATGACATTATGGAAAAGGCAAACTATGGAGACAATAAAAAGATCAGTATTTGACAGAGGTTGAGGGGTTATGGGCATGGATGAATAGGCAGAGCACAGAGGATTTTTTAAAGCAGAAAATATACTCTACATGATACCATAATGATGAATACATGTCATTATATATTTATCTGAACCCATAGAATGTACAACACCAAGTGTGAATCATAATGTGATCTGTGGACTTTGAGTGATTATGATGTGTCAATTTTGGTTCAAATCATTCATTTTGACAAATGTACCACTCGCTGGAAAATACTGATGGGAGGCTGTGCATGCGTGTGGGCAGGGAGGATATGGGAAACCTCTGTAACTTCTATTCAATATTGCTGTGAATTAAAAACTGCTCTAAAAATTAAAGTCTTAAAATTAAATCTTTCTCTTATATAAATAAGTTTCAGTGGCTTTGTTAGTATGATTTCTGCTCAATGACAGATTTTTATAGTTAAAAAATTTAAAAATAATGCTAACTCCAATAAGGAAAATCACGACATTGCCAGAGTTTTAACAGTGTCTCTAGGGAGGCAGAGCAGAGGCAAACATGTCATGACTACTGGGGTTCTGTTATAAGGCGAGTTTTTCAATGTGTAGGCCTGATTTCTATTGGGTGAGGTTAATGATGTAATAGCTTAATGTAGTAAACATAATGACATGCCAATTTCATGTTGAGAGAATAAAGCTACTCTTAGAGAGTAAAGAGTGTCTTGTTTTGGATTAAAGAACATTTTCTCTTACCCAGACCAGAAAAGGGGATGCAAATGAATTGAGAATCATTACAAATTGAATTAAGATCTCTTACCAATCATACTTTAAGCAAATGTAATCTACTGACCATCACAAAGAGATTTGTAAAAAACCTACTGTGAGCTAAATGTATAATTTACATTTCATTCTCTTTTTATGCATCACATATGTTTTAATTTCTTATCCAATTAAGGATATCATATTAATAACAGTTTACAAAAATAATAAGATACCTATTCATGGCTCTTAATGAAAGAGACAAAATACCTCCCTGCCCATGGTTGTTTCTATCCGGTGCTTTAACAGCAACTAACCTGTTATCTTGAATGGCTAGTTGAATTGCTTATATTTTATTTCCTAGCTTTCTTTTTTCTGGGTAGAGGAGAAAAGTAAAGGACTCTGAACTGTCAAAAATAACATAGCTTCTTAGCTTTAGGGGAATTTTTTAATGATGATACTACTTTAAATGTGCCTCTGATAAACTTCTTTCACAGAAAGGAAGTCCATATGTGATATAGGTATATTTGTTTACAGATCTAATCACAGCATTTATATTAATAACATAAAAGGAAAGCTTCACTTTTAAATTTATTTTAGACTTTTGATATTAATAAGGAATGAGGATACTGATAACTCAAAATTTTCATATTCAAATGCTCATTTGAAAAAAATAAACAAATAAAAAGTATATGCAAGGACTGCTAACCCAGCTGTTTTACTTCTGGGCTTAATTGGATTGACCTAAAATTGATATTTGGTGTCAGTATGCATTATATCATCAACACAAGCAATAATTACCTGACATAAAAGAAGCTATGAAGAGGAGTCCACGATTAAAACCTCAAACTAAAGATATATTAGTTTATTTCACTCAGTCTTAGCATAAACACTTTTTAGTCACATATGTTAGACACTTAATATACCAATTTGATGCGATCTTTCTACATTTTTATCATTTATATTTATCTCCTAGACAGAGACAAGTGAAGGGAATTGGAGCCCAATAAAAAGGCCTTGGAAATGATTATACACCTTTTCTTCCAGGCAGCATGTTGACTGTTGTCTCTAAATACAGGTGTGTAACGTCTGAGTTCTAAAGGCAGGTACACATCATCGATTACAAGCCTTTCCCATTTGTGTGTAGAAAAATAAAAATAGGCAACACAAGCTTTGTTTGAAGAAATTTGCACACGTATTTATTTATGTATATTTTATTCCATTTATCCATGAGAAGTTAATATTAGATGCTTTCAAGTGAGTATCAGGAATATTTTATTTCAGAAAAAAATAAAGAGATTACCATAGCTAATATGGAAAAAAAATCAATAGATTATTTATATATTTTTTATATATACATGCCTATTCATATCACACAAAAGTGACACATTCAATATTTTTAGCTGCATAACTCACACTGATATTATCTTATTCACCCTGTTTGAAAATGTACCCCCTCATTTATATCAGCAGTTCTGATCTTCCTTTCCTGTTATAATTTTCTTTTTTCTATTTCAGTTATCACCAAATATGCTAAGTGATGTATTTATTATGTCTGTTTATTACTGTCTGTTTTCTCCCTTAATGTAAACTTCATGAGAGCAAGGATTGTTTTGTTCATTGATACGTCTCAATTGTCTATAACAGTGTGGCATAAATATAGTAGGTGCTTAAAAATTAACATTACAAATAGTATGTTGTGTACATATTTATGTGTACTAGTTAATGCGGGAATAAAGATAGATAGATAGATAGATAGATAGATAGATAGATAGATAGATATAGATAATATATGTTTCCAGATTTTGCAATTATACTTTTCATGTATTTTCTCTAATTTTTCTTCTTCTGGTGTTTGAGCTGTCCTTTGTCATTTAAATAGGACACAAAATAGAAAATACATAATGTTTACAAGTTTAAATCAAAAAGTCTATCTTAAATGCCTAACCTAATATTCTGAATTCAGAGTCCTGACATAAATGCTTTGTTAAGCAAAATGCTTTAAAAATTATCTTTTTTCAATGTCTCAACTATATATATTGCTATCATAGTGCTCTGAGGTTGGTTGACCAATATTTCTTCGAAATCAAATAAAATGAAAGTTACTCCTGAGCTAAATAAAACAATTTTGTTTTTCATCCAAATATTCCAATGAAATGGTTGCCAGAGCTCAGTAGTATCATCTGAGCTAATAGAGCTCAGATGAGTTTGAGTTAGAGGCAAAAATTACTGCACTATAGAAAAATACAAAAGTATTTTACATAACCATGTTTTAAGCTGGCAAATCTAAAATCTGGAAAGCTCATCTATCTATAATAATAAAAGCATAATATGCTAATCAGACTGGACATCTTCCGGACGTCATTCTGGATGTCCTTCCTGACCAAGCCAGGCCAGAGGGAAGCCAGCCGGGGTCCTGAGTGCATGCTGGCGGCCCGGGGGAGGGAAGCCCCGGTCCTGGGTGCCAGAGGGAAGCCGGTACCGGCAACCGGGGAAAGGAAGGCCTGCTCTTGCACGAATTTTCATGCATCGGGCCTTTAGTATTTTAATATTTCCATCACCAATGGCAAACTAGTTGGGTTGTCACAACATATCAAGCAATGCAGGTGAATTCGACTGTATTTTGAATTGTCTTATGAAAAACAAATTTAAATTTCTGATGAAATATTTAGGTCTGTACTCAAAGTGTTCCTCCTCAGTGGTAACTAAATAATACCATCTTCATTCATTTTTACTGCATATTAGAAATTAGAATCATTTTGTTATTTGATTATTGGCTTTCTTCCTCACTAGCATATAAGCTCTATGAAGGCAAGAGCTCGGTATGTTTCATCATTATTTTCCCAGTCATAAGAAAACTAAGTCTCATAAAGTCTAGGTGCTCAAATAATAGTTGGCCTCTCCAAAGCCCCTTTTCAC
Source organism: Myotis brandtii (assembly GCF_000412655.1). Lineage (NCBI taxonomy): Eukaryota > Metazoa > Chordata > Mammalia > Chiroptera > Vespertilionidae > Myotis > Myotis brandtii. The sequence goes on along the minus strand of NW_005372084.1, from coordinate 399,785 downwards.
CCTCCAGCCCCACTCCAAGAAGGGCTCTGAAAAGCCTTTGTATAGAACATTTAAGGTAATAAATACCTTTTTCTGAAAAACATTCTTTATCTTTCCCAGAAACATCTCCACAATGTGAGTTATAATTCTATTGTCACATTAGAGAGTTCAGTAGGTGTGAGCTCATAACCTCATACTTGTCTTCAAAAATGAGCTGATTTTCAAGTTATTTTGTTCTTGAGACAATAGGTTGAGTATTAACGTAAAAAACGAATAGTATAAATATGTTGCTTGAGAAAAATGGATGAATGGGGAAGACTACAAAAATGCAGACCCTGATGGTGGAATAGGAAATGATCAATGTTAAAATTTTAAATATGTTAAATCCAAGATGTCTTTTAGGGATTCAAGTAGCTATAATGAGTATTCAGTTGAATGTATAAGCCTGGAGTCAGGAGAGAGGTCTTAGCTGAGTATGTAAATTTGGGAGTTATTATATAAATATTTAAAGCCATAAGAAAAGAAGTAAATGTAGATATACAGAAGAGGCCTAAAGATTGATATCTGAGATATGCAAGCATTAAGCAATTGTGATGATTGGATTTACCAACTAAAGAATATGAGGAGTAATCAGAGAGGTAGAAAAAAAAAAAGTAGGTAGCTGTGGTATTCTAGCCATCAAATAAAAGAAGAGATTTTTGAAAGGCTGGGATTGAAATGCTAGGAGTGAAATATATTATTTTTCACAGTATTTAAAAATTATATTTAGTTCTATTTGTTTTTATTATAAAACCAACAGGTGCAAAACAGATGCATTAGGAAAGAGAAAAAAAGTAATTCATATTTAAGTCCAGTAAAACATGAGCAGAGACCTAAAGCCATTATTAGTCAAGTTTAATTTCTTCCAGTTGATTTCCTTTTATGCATAGTCCTAAATAATGAACTAATATTGTATGTACAGATGTTATCAAACTTACATATTTTACATTCAACCATATGCACTTAGAATATCATTGCTTATTGACTATCATTTTTAACATTTTATTGAAATATAATTCACTTGTAACATTATATATTAAAGAAATGATAATTCATAAGAGCTTAAACTGTACTTCTGAACCTCTTATTGATGAATATTCAGATTTTATCTTTCAATCAAAAACTATTTTTGAGAGCCAATTTGTGACAGATACAATAGAGGGAAGAACAATATTCTAGAGAAAAAAAATATATACAAGTCAGTAAACAATTACAAAATTATACAAAATTTAAAATTCATATTTATTATATCCCAAGTATTATTCTGAGTGCTTTACAGATGTTATCATATTTAATCTGACCAAATCTTATATGAGCATGAGTGTGTGCACAGGAGTGGAAGAGCTTGGGGTTATTAAAAGACTTCAACTAGTTCATGTAAACATGACTGGGGTCTAGCTTATGGCAAGGGGGTTGCTCTGAGGAGACTGCCTGGAAGGGTGGCCTGAAGGGAAAGGCTGGGACCACTTAGCCTTTTCAGAGAAAGTCCCCGTGTGCTGTCTGAAGGAGATCCTGGCGATCATGGAAGCTGTCAAAAGGCTTTAGAAACTCGAATGGCATGAGCAGATTTATGATCTAGAGAAGTGATCCATAAATGAGACTAGAACTGTGTAAGCTACAAAAGAGATGGCTCGGTGAGAGGTGTGAAGCATGAAGCAAACCTGGTTGGAGAATGCTTTTCTATGCTTAAGAAGATTTCTCTTAGGAATAGAAAGTAAATGGGTAAAGAATGTGAATTTTGGAATAGAAGTTGATTATTTGAAAAAATTTTGTCAAAATATTTGGCAACCTTGGAGTGCAGATACATGGTTTTATTTTGTTAGTTTGTATTTATCATTTATTTTTATCACCTGGCCAAAATCATAGTAATTGCCAATTGTCATTTATATTTTCTCTCCATCTTTGATTTTAGCTATTTGATTAAGATGTGTCTAGGTATGTGAGTGTGTGTTTTTAAGTTTCCATTCAAATATCTTTCTGAGATCTCACTTTAAATAATTATTACTATTTTCATTGTTATTAATATCATTATCATCATTAATACTTGTGAGGTAATATTTTCAGCATTGTCTTATATATGGAATTCATTCATTCATTTGACACATGTTTTCTAAGTTCTACTAATGACAAAACTGTTATTCTAAGTCATATTGTGGGCTCCCAAGGATGTATAAATCATAATGGAAAAGTAATATGCTTCTCACTATCAAGGCAATAGTTTGGAGAAATGCTTGCTTGTTTCTCCCAGTGGCCAGCTTGTTATCCCATTTGGACCCCAGCTTTCTGGACTCCAAGCCTCATCCCCAAGAATGCCTTATCCGTCTAGTGCGGTGGTTCTCAACCTTCCTAATGCCGCGACCCTTTAATACAGTTCCTCATGTTGTGACCCCCAATTTCATTGTTACAAATTGAACATAATTAAAGCATAGTGATTAATCACAAAAACAATATGTAATTATATATGTATTTTCCGATGGTCTTAGGCGACCCCTGTAACAGGTCGTTCGACCCCCAAAGGGGTCGCGACACACAGGTTGAGAACCTCTGCTCTAGTGGTTCCGGGTTCCTTCCTAGTCTATACTAGATGTTTAACCAATACTATGTTACCACTTTGCCTATTGAAGTCACTCAAGGATTCCTCTTTGTTCTCTATTTCTTCACTCACCTGGCCTGGTAAGAGCCAGAGGCCTGGAGCCTACTGGAACTGAGCCCCTTAAAGGTACTAATGCACAGGAAATGGTACTTCAGGGACAGTGCCTCTCAACTATTTGATTTTTTTTTTCCAGTAGCTAAGCTCTTTCATGTTAAAAATAAGAGAGTTGAATTAAAGAATCTTCAGAGTTCTATCCAAATGAAAATCTGTGATTCTTTAATTTCTTAAACAAGGAAAACGAGTTATATGATTTAAAGTTGGAAAGCAACAAAGAAATACATACTTTATGTTGTAAAAATGAGAATACTGAGTCAAAAGAAAGTTAAATGAATTGCCCCAAACCACCTATATATACAGTATATATAAAAATAAGTAATATGCAAATTAGGTCAGGATGCCATAATGGTCATGACCAGTTCAGGAGGAGGGGCCAGGCTCACCCTGAGCCTGAGAGAACAACACGCAGGCACAGTCCAGAGCTGGAGAGAACCACCCAGCAGGGGGATCCGGAACCCACCCCCAGCAGCAGTGCTGGGCTGCTGGGGCCAGAGCCAGGGGAGACACAAACCCACAGAAGATGGCCCTGATTGGGCCGGTCCCTATGACGCCCAGTGTAGCCATCAAACCACCCATCAGGGGTTGGGGCCTTCGGCCAACCTCGCAGCCCCTCCCCCGATGCCGGCCTGCCCCTGATAGGACTTTCCCATCCTGATCAAGAGCAGGGCACACAGAGCCTGGACCCTTTCTGGCAGCCCCGAGTCTGTGGGGTTGAGAATTCTTATGGTTCTGATGGGGCCGGTCTCTGTGACATCCACTGTAGCCAGCAACCAGCCCGATCAGGGTGTGGGGCCATCGGCCAACCTCGCAGCCCCTCCCCCCTGCCGGCCTGCCTCGGACTCTCCCATCCCCATCAAGAGCAGGCCACACAGAGCCTGGACCCTTCCTGGCAGCCCTGAGTCCCTGGGGTTGAGAATTCTGATGGCCCTGCCCAGAGAGCAGAGGCACCTGATGGGCAGGGACAGGGACCACAGGCCTCCAGGGAGCACGCAGAGTTGGCAAGGAGAGGAGAGGGCCTGCGAAGGGGGAGGAGGTGAAGCCAGCCGACATCAACCCAGAATCCAGCCCTTCCCCTCCAGAGGCAGCAAGACCTAAACCCAGAACCCCAGCCTGGGAGGCTTCAGGAAGCTCTATGCAAAGCTGCGCATTGAGAACTAGAGACTTCGTGAGGCCCTGACCCAGACCACACTGCGGCTGGAGCAGCTCAAGGTGGAGCTGGAGCACACCATGCAGAGGCAGGAGCGCTTTGAAGAGCGGCTGGCCCTCCTGGAGCTGGAGAGATTTGAGCGCAGGGCCCTGGAGTGCAAGGTCGCTGAGCTGGAAGAGAAGCTGAAGGGCCTGTCCAACCTCCTGGCTGACAACCAGCGCCTCAAGGAGGAGAACGCCGCCCTGATCCGCGTCATCAGCAAACTGTCCAAGTGACCCCGGAGGACTTGCCCCTGCACCCGCATTTATACAGCTGCTTCTGCCACATGCACCTCTTCCCTGTGTGAACATGAGTGACAGGGCTGCTGGGGAGTCTCTGAGAAGCCATAACCTCCCTTAAGATCTCCAGGCTGGGAGGGAAGGACAGAGCCCCCAGGAGCCAAGGGGCCATCTGAGGCCAGGATGGAGACGGGAGGCTGAGCCAGGTAGGGGGACCAGGGCTGCAGGCAGGACCAGGAAGGAACCGAGGACCAGGAAGTGCCAGGACCAGTAGCCAGGACCAGAGTGGCCACCCAGAGGTCCCCTCTC
>NW_005372084.1:377716-394635 GCF_000412655.1 Myotis brandtii | reverse complement strand
ACTGCTGGCCCCTGATTGGCACTCATTCAGGGGTGTGGCTGGCCAGCCCACCTACCACAGCCCCTCCCCATGGCCTGGCCTGCCCCTAATCAGTCCCCCAACCCCAATCAGGCCAGCAGGGGGGACATTTGGGGGCATCAGGCCAGGAGTTGGGGGCATCAGGCTGGCAGGCAGAGTGGTTAGGGGCGATCAGGCAGGAAGGCAGGTGAGCAGTTAGGAGCCAACGGTCCTGAATTGCGAGAGGGATGTCCGACTGCCGGTGTGGGATTGGGGCTAAACCGGCAGTTTGACATCCCCTGAGGGGTCCCGGATTGGAGAGGGTGCAGGCCGGGCTGAGGGACCTCCCCCCACCCCGTGCACAAATTTCGTGCACTGGGCCTCTAGTATAGATATAAAATGCAAACAAAAAGTAAGAAGAAGATCTAAGTCATGGTTCTTGACCACAAGGAAGGCTTGGAAGAGCCTTCACAGCTTAAAGGGAATTTGTTAAAATCCTGTTTCTATTGTTTACTTATCTATAAATCCTAAGCAAAGTGACTCAACTTTTTAAAAATTCTATCTGCCCTTTCATGGAATAGGGACAATAATGGCAGTATTGACTCCCTAGGGCTGACATGGGCAGATAATGACGTTGTTGACAGTGCTTGGCTAAGTGCTATCAATAAATGTATTATGATATTAATGCATGGAGTGTAAATTAGTGAGCAGAGAAACTGTCAAATCAGCATTCTCTTCATTATTTTGAATGGAAATATGCTACAGTTCTCACAGACCTCAATTATATACAAGAAGGTTAGGAGCAGGTTGCATGTTTGGTTTTATGCAATTATTCAGACTGGGTAGTGTTTTAAAAAAATTAATTAACCTAACTAATATATTTGCTTGCAATGTATGGAAGGTGGTATGATTCTAATAAACATGCAGCACTTGATGAAAGTAAATATAGAGGTGGAGGATGGGACGGAGAAACTGCAGAGTAACTGCTGTAGAACTAATTGTTTTCTTCAGTGCCAGCGTGGAGTATCTAAAACATATTTTCTAGGCAATGCTATAATTTTTATTCCTGTTTATTGACCAAGAACTGCTTCATTTACTGTGCTAACCAGGTTGTGTAGCAGTTGGCAGGCCCTATGGTTTTGCTGAATGGGTCCTGTGAGTAATGCCCACAGGTCTCTCTTTCCTCTCAAAGAGAAAATAGCTCCATAATCTGTTGACAGGATTAAAGACCCCTGTTGTTTAACAGGAAGTAAATAAATCCTTATGGCATTCTGAAAACCTCAGAAGTGAATGAGAGTGGTAAGAAATTGTTTATTCTATGGTAAAGGTATCAAATGAATATTTACAGCATTTAAAACAATTACCATAGATTGATGTGGACTAGTGTTAAAACCCAGCCTGTTTGCATTATCTAGTTTAGAATATTTGTTAAACTCTTACACAGTAGGTTTACTTTCTGAGTACAGAATTTCTTGCCAGCATGAGTTATAGTGAATAGTAAAGCTGAGAAGACAGTGACATTTTCTTTTTAAATTCAAATAAGGCATTTAGAAATTAGAATATTATCTATTGTGTATGCAAATCATTGTATGAAATATATGCCAGGTGATACTGTGAACTATGCAAATAAAATAAGCAAAATAAAACATACAATACTAGAAGATCAACTGTATCATAATGGCTATGTTTAAGCAAAAGTTTATCTTCGACAAGAAATTCCATTGAAAGTCTCAATTTTAAATAAGGTTGTTTAAGTTAGACATAAAAAAGCACTCGTTAGACCATTGATGCTGTATTAAATGGTTTTAGCTAGTATTCTTAAGTACGTTTCTTAAATAATTCCAAAATGATACAGGGCAATAATCTAAGTCCATCAGTGAAATTTACCCAGTCAATTATGTGATCCTGATATGCATTTGGGTTTTCAGCAACTTTAGACTGCACTATTTTTTTAACTCCTATTTTTTCCCTGTAATTTTGTTTACACTGTATATTTCAAGAAGCTGCTGATTTTTTTAATTTCAATCCTCACCTGAGGAAGTTTCCATTGATTTCAATAAAGAAAGGGAGAGAAAGGTCAATCCTCACCTGAGGAAGTTTCCATTGATTTCAATAGAGAAAGGGAGAGAAAGAGAAAGGAAGGAAGAGAGAGAGAGAGCGAGAGAGAGAGAAAGAGAGAGAGAGAGAGAAACATTGATGTAAGAGAGAAACATCCTTTAGCTGCCTCTTGTATGCACCCAGACCAGGGACTGAACCTGCAACCTGGGGATGTGCCCTGGTTGGGAATTGAACTCAGGGTATGGGACCATGCTCTAACCAACTGATTGAGTCACACTGGCTCGGGCAGAAGCTGATGACTTTTTAAAAGAATATTGATATGTGATGATAATACATTGTTAACTAAATATTTTTCATATTTATAATTTTCATATTTTTAAGATCAGTATTTCCAATAAGAAAATAAAAATGGTCCTACAAATGATAATCTAATAAAATGTCTGATCTTTTGTTTTTTTGTTAATCCTCACCTGACGATATTTTTCCATTGATTTTTAGAGAGAGTGGAAGGGAAAGGGTGAGACAGAAACATCCCTAGATGTGAGAGAAACACATCAGTTGGTTGCTTCCCGCTCTCGCCCTGATCAGGATCGAGCCTGTAAGTGAGGTACATGCAGTGACCAGAATTGAAACTGGGACCCTTCAGTCAGCAGGCCAATGCTCTATCCATGGAGTTAAACCAGCTAGGAAAAATGTCTGATCTTTAAGAGTACAACTAGTCTATAAAACTTAACGAGGGACTAAGTATGATTTTTCTTTATATTCAAGTGTTAAACTGAAATGTTGACTATCATTCCACTCTTATTTTTAATGAAAAATAATTAAATAAATTGGTCTTAAGAATTAATTAAACTCATACTCAAATACTAGATATAGTATTAATTCTGCATCACTTGGACTTCTCAATCATTCTGGTCTTCAGTTGCCATATTGATAAATGTGAAAATAACTATTTTATGTAAAACACATAGTGCTAATTTAGTAAGTGGTCATAAATATTATTTCTGTAAATTTAATACTGAACATTTGCTTGAGTAATAATCCAGAAAAGGCTGTAAAAACTAGATACAATGGCAGATCTCTGTTGCTTACTACCCCTTACACTTGATTATGTCATGTGATTGTGCAGTTGCATAGTGCAAACTGATGCTATTGATAACCAGTCAATGCCTGTAGGCCAATCCAGATGTTGCCCATCAAGAATATTAAGCTTGACAGAATTCATTTAGCAGCCCAGAGTAGTGAGGACATTGCACACTTATGTTGCATCAGAAACATAATTCAATAAAACACAATAATGGTGATAAAAAGGTGATGAAAACCTGACCAGTAATTGCTTTTTTTCCTCTTAGCTTATGATAAATACCTTTGATGCTTTATTTACTGCTGCTGCTCAAAGAAAATAAATAAAACACTGTGTAATGTGCTTTTCTGTATGGTAAGAACATAACCTGACATCTACCCTCTTAACAAAATTTTAAGTATACAGTACAATATTGTTAACTATAGGCATGATGTTGTATAGCAGATCTCTAAAACTTTTTCATCTTGCTTAACTGATACTTTATACCCATTAAACAACTTCTTCTTTCCCTTTTCTTCCAAATCCTAGAAACTATTATTCAACTTTCTACTTCTATGAATGTGACTATTTTCAAATACCTCAAATAAGTTGAATTATGGTGTATTTGTGTTTTTTTGTGTGTGTGACTGATTTATTTTACTTAGCATAATGTCCTCAAGTTCATCCATGTTGTCACATATTGCACGATTTTATTTTATTTATTATTTTACTAGAGGCCTGGTGCACGAAATTCATGCACTGGGTGGGGGGGTTCCAGGCCTGGTGCACGAAATTCATGCACTGGGTGGGGGGTCCCCCCTCAGCCCAGCCTGCACCCTCTCACAGTCTGGGAGCCCTGGAGAGATGTCCAACTGACGGCTTAGTGCTGCTGTGGAGGCGGGAGAGGCTCCTGCCACTGCCACTGCCACTGCGCTTGCCATCCCTGAGCCTGGCTTCTGGCTGAGCTGGGAGTACACTGGCACACTGACCACCAGGGGCCAGCTCCTGCATTGAGCGTCTGCCCCCTGGTGGTTAGTGAGCATCATAACAACTGGTAGTTCCACTGTGGGGCTGAAACTGGCTTTCCAACATCCCCCAAGGGATCCCAGATTGCAAGAGGGCACAGGCCAGGCCAAGGGATCCCACTGGTGCACAATCGGGGCTGGGGAGGTTGGCCAGATGGGGAGGGACCACAGGAGGGCTCCAGAACATGTCTGGCCCATTTCACTCAGTCCTGATCGGCTGGACCCCATCAGCAAGCTAACCTACAGGTCGGAACATCTGCCCCCTGGTGATCAGTGAATGTCATAGTGACTGGTCAACCAGTTGACTGTCCCCTGGTGGTCAGTGCACGTCATAGCGAGCAATTGAGAAGTCTTAACATATCATTAGCATATCATGCTTTTATTGATTGAAAGGCCAACTGGATGACCAGACACTTAGCATATTAGGCTTTTATTAAATAGGATTTTATTAAGGCTAACTCTCAATTGTTAAGTATATAGATTTCCTTTACCCTTTAACCCATCAATGGACATATAAGTTATTTCCACATCTCAGCTATTGAACATGTGAATACTAATATCTATTTGAGATTCTGATTTCAATTCTTTTGGATAATTATTTGTAAGTGGAATTGCTGACTCATATGGTAGATCTATTTTTAATTTTTTGAGGAACATTCATATTGTTTTTCATTTATCATTTTAAATTGCCACCAACTGTGTTCAAGGGTTCCAATTTCTCTACAAATTCACCAATACTTTGTGTGTGTGTGTATGTGTGTGTGTTTAATAATGGCCATCCTAACAGGTGTGAGGTGATATCTCATGTTGTTTTGATATGCATTTCCCTCATGATTAGTAATTTCAAGCATCTTTTCAGGTACCGGTTGGCCATTTGTATTTCTCCTTTGGAGAAATTTTTATTCAAGTTCTTTGATTATTTTAAATCAGGTATTTGTTTTTATGCTATTGAATTGTAGGAATTCTTTATATAGTTTGGGCATTAACCTCTTTTATGATATATGATTTAAAAATATTTTCTTCCATTTACTCTGTTATGCAAAAGCTTTTTAGTTTGCTATAGTCTTGCTTGTCTATATTTGCTTTAGTTGCCCATGTTTTTGGTGTCATATCCCCAAAAAATCATTGTCAAGACCAATGTCATGAAACTTTTAATTTTTTTATGTTTTTCAGATTCATTTTTAAGCTTTTAATCCATTTTAATTGGTTTTTGTCTATACAATACATTTTTAAATCATGATTTTGTTTTAAACTTTATGTAATAATCTTATATGTGCAACAAATCTATACAAGCCCTCCTTTTTAAGCGATCTCTCTTGACTTTTGAAATATAATTAAAATTTATTTCAATAGCTATAAATAATTGTGACTGTTTTAAAAGTAGTTTTATCAGTATTTTGATTTGTTTCTTTGAAATCATGTGGTTACATACAAATATGTTATATGGGCCAATATTTTGAAGGAGTATTATATTTTTACAAAAGTAGGAAACAAGTAAGAGACTTATCTATAGTTTTTAGTAAGATGCCAAAGATACATTTTCCATGTATCAGATAATTTTTAGAACAAACTAATTAAAATATATTATATAATAATAACAGACAATTAACAAACATTGAACTGAATGTGATTTAGTTTTTCACCTTTATGTGTCTTTCTGTAAATGTATTAAATATCAGGAAGCAAAATCCCCTTTCCATTCTGGAAATAAGGTCACCGTAGCCAGTTGTCTGAGTTCCTGTGGTTCCTGTCTCAGTTAGTTAGACTCTGCTGCTGCTGGGCGTTCTTCCCCACGTGGGTTTGTTGCTCTGCTCTCCAGCATGCTTCCAGGTTCGTCTGTTGGCTTAGAAACATTGTTGATCCTGTCTTCATTTCTGGAATGAATTAGACACTTAGGCTGCTTCATTGGTTCAGGTACCTAGGTAGATGTTCCTTTTGGTGGTAAACAAACTTGACATCTTATTTTTTTTTTCTATTTAACATCTCTGACATCTATCTCTTCCTTTCAGTTCACACTGTCCCCAAATCATCACCTCAAATTAGAATTCACTTCATAAATAGCTGGTCTCTGTTCTGGGGGTCACTGCCTCTTAATGTCATCCAGAAAAATCTTTCTAAAAACTCATTTTAAGAGCCATCAGTTGCCAATCCTGTCAAACTCCTCTGCTTGATTTTCAAGTTGGTAATATAACCACATCTTGTCTGTGCATTCTGATTTTCTATTTCTTGTAAATATGCACTTGGCAGATCATCCTGATTCTTTGCAATCCCAGAATATGGCATGTCATTCTAAACTCAGTTACTAGTCTCCATTTCCCTACATCTGGAATTCTCTCTCCACTCCACTGACTGTATCCAAATTCTACCCCTCTTTTATATGCCCACCTGAATTTATTCACTGTTGTATCACTGATTGGAAGACTTCCTGGAACATGGTAGAAACTCAATAACTTCAGAGCCCGAGTGAACCAAAGGCCACTTTGCCTATGACTTTGTCTCTGATTATTTCAGATTGCAGAGGCCCTTCCTTTCCCTGAAATCTCTTTATGCTTACGGCCTGGAACTATACTTTTATTTGTTCTTTTATATGCATTGGTAGTGCTTAATAAACACTATGAGTAATAGTGACTTGTTGGTGCACACATGCTTCCTTCTACATTTGAGCAGCTGTCTCGTGGCTTAGGATTTGTACTGGAAAATGAGTCCTCAGAGAGGAGGTACAATGCAGTCGGTAAGCACATCCACATAAAATTCAGAACAATGTGAGCTTGAATCATGTCTGTATCAAAAACTAGTTCTGTGACCTTAACTTTCTAAGTCAGATCTTTGTTCATGATATGGAAACATGTTTGTCTCATAATTAGCACAAATATTAAATAAAGTCAGGTGTGCATAAAAGGTAGACTATTAACTGCCACCTTGTAAGCATTCAAACGTGACAATTGTTGCTATTTTTATTATTGTTGGGATTTCATTGAACTCTAGCTTGGGATCACTGGCTTTGCTACAAACTAATAAAAACATGAGTTTTAATTATTCTCATGTATTTTGAGATATACCTGCTATTGTGAAAATGAGGTTAGAGATTAGTAATTCCAAAACTGCTTAGCTCTATTGTTTTGGAGGAAAGTGCTCTCTTTTTGTGTCTATTTTATTATCTACCAAATGAAAATCAGAATGCTTACATCATAGACATGAAGCAGAAATCTAAAAAGTTTTGCTTAAAACATTTTGAAAATTAAATTTGATATAACTGAATATTACATATTTTAATAAAAAAGTTAACTTAAACAAAGAGATAACAGTGCTCACCAATGCAACATTATTTAAGATGTGAAATTGTGATTTTCTAACCAAGGCTGACCAGAACTGTGAAATCAGACTGACCGCTGTTTGAATCCAGATGCTGTAATTGAGTTGGGGCACCTTACCTAGTATGTTCTGCATCGGTTTTCTCACCTGTAAAATTGGGGGATAATCTTTACCCTGTATGCTTGTTTGGGAACATACCTGCATGTATCAGTGCTCAATAAATAATGATACATAATACTATATTCTGTAGTCCAGTCAACATGTTGCGTCAACAGTGACTACATTGATCAGATGGATTTTGCTGTGCGTTAGTCTCAGATTTAGGCACAATGAGATTATTTGAAAAATATTCAACAAGCATTTACTGAATATTTTATGTCTAACTGTCAGGCATTTTTCTAGGCACCCTGGTAGAGTGAACAAAACACAACTCCCTCCCCCACGAAGCTTATATTCCCTTTGTTGTGAAAATGTGTAAGTGCACAAAAGATATTACAACTTACTTCAAGAGTCAAGTAACAAAAACTAGAAACTTAAAAAAATAGTAGCCCTAACCAGTTTGGCTCAGTGGATAGAGCGTCAGCCTTGGACTGAAGGGTCCCAGGTTCGATTCCGGTCAAGGGCATGTACCTTGGTTGTGGGCACATCCCCAGTAGGGGGTGTGCAGGAGGCAGCTGATCGGTGTTTCTCTCTCATCGATGTTTCTAATTCTCTATCCCTCTCCCTTCCTCTCTGTAAAAAATCAATAAAATATATTAAAAAATAGTAAAGAGTAGAAAAGTTATATAAAGGTCTAAGGTAGCAATTACAAAAATGTCCTAAAGGAGCAGATGATTAATTGCCAAGTGAATGTTATAAGCATGTGTCCAAGAAGTTTTAAGGCAGGCCAACCCTTTATACAAGCTATATAAATAATAAATAAGTTGATGAGTTTTTCCCAAATTAACTTCAGTCTGAATAAAATTTTTGTGCTGAACAGGCTATTTTGTCATGTGAGCACAGAAAAGGCTGGCTGCTTGGAGTACAGCATCAGCAATGAGTCATTTTGAATACCTAATAAAATCAATGATGTGCACTACTTTATTCTGATAGGTATTGAAAAAAACAAACAAACACAATTCCCAATGCTCTAAAAAGTATGACTTCCAGACTTTGAAATTAGGCTGAAGTTTTCTCGATAAAACAGAAACCTTTGACTGGTCCACTTCCATTTGTATAGAGAACTTTGATCAGATATCTCACAATAGGGAGAGCATACAGAGTCCAATGTTGCTTTGCTGACATCAGCAGGCAGGTTTCCTCTTGTTACTAAGTGAAAACTTATGATCAGGAAGGAGGATTTTTTTTTTCTAGGTGTCTTTTGTGGAGCGTCCTATCTTTGCCTTTCATCTATAATGAAACAGCTTTTAAAAGAAGATGGCATGCGAGATGAGATCAGAATAGATTCTTTATTTCACGTGAAGAGAGAGCTGCTGTTCCACTTAACTTTTGCCTTTTATTTTGTTTTGACACAATTGTCAAAATGTTTAACTCCTCCTTTCCCAGAATTTGTCATTTTTGGAAAGAGAGAGGTGACCAACAAAGAAATTCTACTGATGTCATTGAACACAGCTCTGATTAAGCAAACTTAGTGCTATTTTGAGATAAGAAAATCATGCAGAAATAAACAACTTGACATTTTACTTCCTTTTTACAGTGTGGCTCAGACGCAAACCACATGAGTTAAGTCTATTGATAGAAATATGAAACATGACAAATCGCTGTTTTTCTACACTTGAAACCAAAGAAATTGTACACTTCCTGAAGAATTACACACTTGAGATCTTCCAGGTAACCTCTGGATCTTCAGAACCCATTTTATGGCTTTGAAGGCTGTTAAAACAGAGATTGGCAAGTGTTTATTGGGTCACAGCATACAGTTCAAAGAAAACAGAACCAACTGGCTTGCTTGTATAACAGTGTGAAACAACTAACTCAAACCAAGCCAGATTACTCAGAAGGGAAAAGTGTGTTAGGGAAACCATCTGTGAGTAACAGAATATAGATGATGATTGCAGTGGGGTAGAAGAGCCAGTGTCTTAAAACTGAATAAAATTGATATTGTAATAATTGTCTTGCTTTCTCTTAAACATATGAGAACAAGAAAAAGGGGTAGTTGGTGGTGATTTGGGGAAGAATAAATCAAAGAATATACAGTAGAGTGCAAATGCTTGCCTTCTGTGCTTAAGAATGTTCAGAGAAAAATGAAAGTAATTTCCCTGGTGGAGATTGAGGGAGGGGAGAGAACCAGGAATGTACCACCAGGAAGGGGATATTAGGAGCCAGCGGAGAATGCCTGGAAGATTCTTACTTCTCCTGCTATCATTGAGTGTGGGAGAATATTCCAAAGGCCAGGGCTTGAATGGCAGAGAACCTTCTCAGCTAGTGTATTTTCTCCATTGGCTAGTGATCGTTAGAAGAGTGACAAGAGTGAAACAAGAAAGAGTGGACAGTGATCATTTAGGAGAAAGAGCTGGAGTTACGGAAGGAGATTTGGTGACAGTGATGAGCAAATGCAGTGTTTCCTGACATGAGCTACCTGAGAAACTGGCATCAGATTGTGATGGCACAGATGTTTAATTGTGTCCTTAACCTTTCCATGTTCGCCACCAACAGTTTTCGCTCTCACACATCCTCACTGTCTTTGCTAGCGCACAGTTGCTGTTTTCTGTTTACCGCCCTTTCCATCATATGATTCTGACATCCCAAATGCTTTATTTAATGCAGAATATCGCAACCTCATCCCCACTGACATTTTATACCAGAAAACTCTTCATCATGGGAGATTTTTCTGTGAACTGTAGGATGTTTAGCAGCATCCATAGCCTCTACCCACTAGTTGCCAGTAGCATTCCCTCACACAGTGGTGACAATCAGAAATGTCTCCAGACAATGTTAAAGGTCCCTGTTGGGCAACATTGCTGCGGTTGGAGAGGGGAGGGCACTGGTCATATTTGCATTTATTATGTAGTGTGAAAAAGTTTATGCTAAAAATAAATGAACTTCCCTAGAAATACTTTTTACAAGTGTTTATGTGTAGAAAGAATACCTAACCTGTTTATTTTCTCATCATTAATTAAGTGTTCTGAATTGGTACTAGGTATCATGTTTAAACATCTGTAATTTCTTTGTTTCAATACTCTGATGGATGCATTCATCTTCTTTAGGAAGTCAAATTCTATTTCTTTCTATTTGTCTGTCTACTTACCTACATACCTACTTACTTATTCATATGTTTATTGCCTTGTAAATGACATTTGGATTAAAACATTTGGAAGATATGCTTTTCCTAACCAACCCTGGTCATCAGTAGCTCACAGAGGAGAACTCAGAAAGAGAGCAAGTTCAAAG
This sequence comes from Myotis brandtii, assembly GCF_000412655.1. Taxonomy (NCBI): domain Eukaryota; kingdom Metazoa; phylum Chordata; class Mammalia; order Chiroptera; family Vespertilionidae; genus Myotis; species Myotis brandtii. The sequence continues at coordinate 383,790 of NW_005372084.1, read as the reverse complement.
CATATTTTGTATTGGGGGAATACAACTCTCTTTATAAATGCCAACACATTGGTTTGACTGTGGGAATGGAATAAGTTTGTTCCACAAGTGCTAGGGTGATGACAAATGACCACATTTAACAATTTTAAAGAGTCAGTTTTAGTCATTTCTTGACCTACGTTTGGCATAATTTTTGGGATGTTTCTTAAAATCCTAAGTGTTTAGTGACATGAGGCAATTGTAATAGAATGGAAAATGCACAGGCCCAAGACTCCACTCTTCTAGACAATCCTTTCAGAGTGGAGAGTGCCAGGATCCTTATTAAAAGATGGGGGAGTAAAAATTCCAGAGGCGGTTGTTGTACAAATGAGGTAGTTTAGGTTGGAGGCTAAAAGTCCTGGTCAGTGAAAAGGTGCTATGAAATGATTTGATTGCTGTTTATTAAAACATTAGGAAAATGTAGAGTATAAAATGGCACTTTAAAGTTGCCTTAAAAAGTATGTTCAGACAAGCAGCTAGACCACGCTTCAGGTGTGCCATGCTTTAATGGGATATTCGCAGGCCAGTATGACACATGGCAGTTTTACAAATCAAATCACACATTGAATACATTAGCGGAAATGGATATAGAAAAGAACTGAATAGATAACTATTGTGTAAAGTGAAAAATCTTCACCGACTTTTTTGGCAGTAGGAATAATCATTGTATTTTACCTGCTGTATGATTTTTTTTAATATTGGAACTCATGATGACTATGTATAGTACAAGTACCTCTAAACAGCATATTTCATTGACTTAAAAAACCTAAACTCCATTTTATTCAGCATTACTCTCACCTTCGCCCCAAATAGTTTTATTAAATTCACAAGCAACTCAGAATTGAAAATTCAACCTACTGCCATTCAGAAAAAAAAATGTTTTAAAAAGGAAAAAGCTAAACAATGTAAAAACATAACGTTGCCACAATGTAATAGGTTTCAGCATTACTACAACTAGAGAAAAATAGAAATGACATGTTTAATTTTTATTATGGCTTTAATGCAACCTTTTCTCATTTGCTAAATAGTTTCTAAAAGGAGTATTTGATGGCAGTGGAATAGTTCAGGAGGAAGCAGTGAGAGGCCCTGCTGGAGGACATGTGCCTGAGTTTCCTCTAAGATTAGGGAACATGGAGGATGGAACATAATCACTAAACCCTGTTCCTCAGGAATAATCTCTATGTAAACGACCAGTGAGGGACGGAGCACCATTTGCATTAGAAAAATAATTAGTTACTTTTTTCTACTTTTCTTTTTCCCAATCTTACCTGAAAAATAGTCATTTTACAACATAATATATACTAGCTCATCAATTATAAAGTAGATTCAAGTTAGTTATTAATACACACAATGAAGAAATTAAAATTTGTATTCAAACTGCAACTTCAGAGTAAGAACTATAAAGTTCTTATGATAAAATTAAGGCATTTCCATTTACACTACAGACTTCTGATGTATGAGTCCTAATCTTCTTGGGAATATGCTTTCAAATACTGTCATGGAACACACCAGGCTTTTAGTTTTAAAAATCCTGACCTAACATATACGTAGAGAGTTTATCTTTTTCTGAACGGTTGTGGTTTGGAAGAGGAAAGGAGGAGAAGGAGAAAGAGCTTGGAGTATTTTCTTTAAAATGTGGCTCTCTTTTGCCACGTGTGTATTGGCTGCACTTTCTGGAGTGAAGTGTGTTCCCAGCCGGCTTCTGTCTGGGGAATTTGATGGCTGGGGTCCCTCCAGGTCAGTTTCCTCATATGGAGCAACACAGGGAAAAACAAACACTTCTCCGTTTGCAGTGGCAGTGACCTCACTCGTAGATATTAACTGCTTTGTTGGTGCTAGATCATTCCCTTGTCATTTTTGCAATGTCTTATTTCAAAGTTGCAATTTGAATACCCATTACAGTTCTTGGTTGTGTGTATTAATAATTAACCGAGAATCTATATTTGATAGGTGGTATAAGCTATATTGTAAAATGGTATGACTCCCTGCTTTCACAGTATTGATTGAAAAGCTCTAGAACGCAATTTTAAGTCTTTTGTTTGAATACCATTATGTCTGACGCCCAGTAATTTCAAAATTCTCAACCAAAAGACAAATCTATAGTTTGGAACTTGAATTGGAGAATTGGTGAATATGCTAGTTTCTTCATTTTGTTTTTTGCTTTTTGTGTGATGAAATGAAAGTTGCTTTGATTGAGCTAGGTGCAAGAAATTAAGATTTCTGCTAGACTAGTTCGTTCGTTCCTTCCTTCCTTTCTTCTTTCCTTCCTTCCTTCCTTCCTTCCTTCCTTCCTTCCTTCCTTCCTTCCTTCCTTCGTTCTTCCTCCTGTCCATCCTTCTTTCCTCTATCTGTTCCTTTCTTCCTTTTATTAATTCCACTAGAGGCCCGGTACATGAAATTCGTGCACTCGGGAGTCCCTCAGCCTGGCCTGTGCCCTCTTGCAGTTCGGGAACCCTCAGGGGATGTAAAACTGATGGCTAGGGCCCACTCCTTAGTGCTGCCATGAAGGTGGAAGAGGGTCCCACCACCACTGCTGGGCTCGTCAGCTATGAGCCCAGCTCAGGGCTTCTGGCTGAGTGCACTGACCACCAGGGGGCAGCTCCTGCATTGAGCGCCTGCCCCCTAGTGGTCAGTGTGCATCATAGTGACCGGTCATTTTGCCGTTCAGTCGATTTGCATAATAGCCTTTTATTATATAGGACTAGAGGCCTGGTGCACAAACTTTGTGCACGAAGGGGGGGGTTTCTCCGCCCAGCCTGCACCCACTCCAATTGGGGACCCCTCAGGGAATGTCCAACCGCTGGTTTAGGCCCAATCTCTGTCAGGCCTAAACTGGCGGTCAGACACCCCTCTCATAATATGGAACTGCTGGCTCCTCACCACTCACCTGCCTGCCTGCCTGATTGCCGCTAACCCCTCTGCCTGCCTGTCTGCCGGCCTGATCAACCCTAACCTCTCTGCCTGCTTGCTTGATCCCCCTAACTGCCTCTGCCTGCCTGATTGCCCCTAACTGTCCTCCCCTGCTGGTCTGATCTTGCCCCCAACAGCCCTCCCCTGCAGGCCTGATCTCGCCCCCAACTCCCTCCTCTGCCAGCCAATTGGTTCTGATTGGTCGTTTCTATGCCAGTCAGTGTCAAAAGCTACACCTCCTAGGCAGCCATTGGCTCCTTACATTCACCCAGATTTGGTTATGATTGGTCAGTTTATATGCCAGTCAGCGTCTCTGGGCCTATCATCGGGGCCTGATCAGAAAGGCGGGGCTGATCAGCAGCCCCAGTGGAGGCATGGAGAGAAATGGAGCCGGGACTGTTGGCCAGGCCGGGAGAGAAAGAGAGGCAAGTTCTGATCAATGGCTGCCACAGAGGTTACGGATCAGACCCTGCCTCTCACTTTTCAGGCCTCTCTCCAGGCCTGATCCACAGCCCCCTAGGCAGTCAGTGCTGGGTCAGGGTGCCCTCAGCGGCCCCAGTCAGTGCTGGGTCGCCACAGCAACCCAGCATTGACTTCCAGTCTGGTCAAGCCTTCAGTTGGTAGGACCCTGGCTCTTCATTATATAGATGACACACAGGGAACACTTACTGTAGAGCACCTGCTGTGACTGGACACTGTACAAGGCAAATTGAAGAGAGGCAGGAAAATATTAAACAAGAGCCCAACCAAATGAAGGATCCAGTCAAGTAAACAAGCTGTGGAGTGATGAGAGGAAATGATGGGGTGATAAAAGATCACATAGGAGAAACATCTAGTTCAGGCTCCCATGAGCTCTCTCTCTCCCAAACCTCTCTCTCCCAGCTCCCTTCTTACTTTTGGGGGAGTTCCAGGTACCTATAGGGCTAATATGCAAAATAAACAGAAGAGAGAAATGTCAAATATAATTTATTTCTAGATTTCCCTGCAAAGTTGATAGTTCATTTCTTTTCTAATAGCAATATTTTAACAAGTGACATCTCAGCACTTTGCTTTCTTAGCCTGAAAAATGATATAATACAGAGATTTTTGAAAGGGCATTTTCCCCTACCTTTTCAAACAAGTGATACATTTATCAGCTGGTTTTTGCTACAATGCATACACATGTCAAAATATTTTTTATTGAGATTTGTTAAGTCTCCTGAAAAATCCTAATATTGATTTACATCTTCTCTTATATGGATTAATCTGAGACACTTAGCTTGATAACAATTTAACTCAATTCACAACAAAAGCAAGTCAATTGTGGTGCTTAGAAATTTTTAATAGTGGTTGTTTATTTTTCTTTTATTTCTCTGTTTAGATAAGAGTTTACCATGTATAAAATCCATTTTTAAAAATTCAAATAAACAAAGCCAAAATATTGATTGAATTGCATAAGTTGGCTTACAAACAATTGAAACTTCTAAAAGTTATGTTGAAGAAAATATCATAATAAGGAAAATTATTAAATATGACAGTCTTCAAAACTGATATGAAAATAATATGTCAAGTTATGATGTAATTTTAGCAAAGAACACTGAAGAAATACTATGATTTGTATAAATTTAATATGTGAATATATGAACCAATCAAGGAAATGTAAGAATTCTCTTTTTAAAAGAAAATTTATTTTGTACCCCAGACAGTGACTTTCAATGATTATATATTCCATTTAAGAAACATTTTTGTAGATATCAGAGATATTTAAAAAATGATAAATTAGAATTAATATATTTCTATATTATTCCAAAAATTTTACAATTCATTTTAGATGACAACAAGGTCAATATATCTTTATTTATAATATACAGAATTTTTAAAAATCAAATGCTCAATAATAGAATATAATTAAAAGAATATATTTTATTAAATGGGATAGTAGGGAAAATACTTATAATAAAATGTTGACAGTCTTATATAGCTAAACCCAAATGTTTCAAACTGACTATATTTTTCATAATGCAACATAGTTATAGAATCACAGTTCATAACTATTTATTTATCATACCAAAAATCATATAGAATATTTCTACTTGCAAAACTTACAAAACACAATATGCTAAGCTTTGTGGAAAATATAGAAGTTAATAATTCTTTTTATTTGTGCTTCTTGTTTTATCGTTTTTGCAATGATACTGTGTATATTTAATGGAAGTTATAGTAGGTGTTGCTTAATAAAAGAATGCTCCCTGCTAAAGATGAGAAATGGTTATATCCACTGAGTATATGTCCTTCATTATTAAGTTTGATGCAAGGATGGATTTAAATAATATAAGTTGGTTCACTGAATCATTCATTGTAAATTATACCCAAATAGGACTAAGTCCTACTCTTTATATTAAAAGGCATGAACAACATTTTGTAATTGTTTTTAGCTGTTTTGACACCAGACATTAAGTGTGTAGAAAGAAGCTTCAGTCCCGTAGAATGTCCGAATAGGGGTTTCCAAGTCAACAGGCCTAAAAATGGTTCTTTGGCACAATAATCTACTAAACAAATGAAGACCAGGTTGCTCCATTTTTCCCTGTGTGGGCAGCACATATTTTTAATGTGAATAGACTTGTACCCTAAAGTAGTAACAAAAATTTAGACAAGTGAGAGACTGATAAGGTAAGACTGAAAGTGCCTAAATATCATTATTATTATTAAAGGAAGATGTAGATATTTCTGTAATGTAAATATTTTCAGTTAACTACATGACCTCTTACTCCCTTTGCACCCACTTTTAATTAATTAATATATTACATTTTTTTCAATGTATGTCTTTAATACTTTTGAATCATTTTTCTTGTCAATATTAGAATCACAATCTTAAAAGTTAATTTATTGTTATTAATAAACTAAATTGTGATTAATTTTTTATTGCACAAAGTACAAACCTATTTCAGATGAGGCCATGTGAGTAGTATATAATAATAGAAAGCATTAGCTACTTTCTAGATAATAAAATTAATAAAAATTCTGCCTTAAAATCAGGACTGTGGCTTACAACACGGAGGAACAGTGTATCAGAGGGAAATTCAACATTCTCCTGAATTCCGGGCGTGCCAAAAAGAAGAGTAGAAGATCTGAAGCACCTGCATTACTGCACATTTTTATTTTATTTT
>NW_005372084.1:368316-371983 GCF_000412655.1 Myotis brandtii | reverse complement strand
AAAAAAAATAAAAAATAAAAAAAATAAAAAAAAATAAAAAAAATTAATAATTATTAAAATAATAAAACAGAAGACAAATTTTAAAATATTTATCTAATCTTGCCTAGAGATTATAAAAGTAAGTGGAGCACTTATAAAATTTTTATAAAAAAAATTAATAAAAATTAAAATAATAAAACAGAAGACAAATTTTAAAATATTTATCTAATCTTGCCTAGAGATTATAAAAGTAAGTGGAGCACTTCAAATAAAATTTTTTATGTATTTGGTTATGTGTAACAGACTTCCAAATGCAATAAACACATAAATAAAATCATGAAGAAAGCCAAAAAAGTGCAGAAAGTATTTTCAAGTAATAAAAAGCAAAGCATTTGTGCAAATTAGTAAGAAATAAACTAATTTGATTGAAGTAGGCAAAGAACACACATAATTTACAAAGTAAAATATGCATATTGATAATAAACTTGAAAAATTTAATACTAGGAATAAAATGTTTGTAAATTAAGGTATTTTTCACTTAAACTATAGAGGCTTGTAAGATGTGGTAGTGTTGTAAGAGTGAAAAAAATATAAATGATTTCATACTTACCTTTCTGGGAGCAGCTTACACCGAAAGTTTAGAAGAATGTACATTATTTGATCTAGTAGTTTTAATTCTAGACTACATGTCAAATATATGTTAAAACAGACAAACATTTCAGTATAATCCTATCTAATAAAAGAGAAACATGGTAATTAGCCATAACTTCGCTACCATTCCCATTGGCTAATCAGAGAGATATGCAAATTAACTGTCAACCAAGATGGCAGCCAGCAGCCAGGCAGCTGAAGCGAACAGGAGGCTTGCTTGCTCCATTAAGGAAGGAAGCCAAGGTTCCCCGCCTGCCGCTGCCGGCCTCTGAGCTTGCTCTCTAAGAAACATTGTTGCAAATATAGAAGCTAAACAAAACCCCAGAAACCTGCTTTCAGTCAGCCGGGATCTCAGAGCTGGAGTCGCAACAAAGTTTCAAATACAGAAGGTAAACAAAGCCCAGAAACCTGCTTTCAACATCCAAGGTCTGAGCTAAAGCCAGCTCTCAGCTCCAGTGACAGCCATAGAAGGTAAATAAATCCCAGAATAAAAAAAAAAAGAAAAAAAGGAGAGGACGCGCCAGCCTGAAAACGTCCCTCAGCCCCTCACCCAGACTGGCCAGGCACCCCAGTGGGGACCACCACCCTGAAGGTGGTGTGACCAGCTGCAAACAGCCATCATCCCCTCATCCAGGCTGGCCAGGCACCCCAGTGGGGACCCCCACACTGAAGGGGGTGTGACCAGCTGCAAACAACCATCATCCCCTCACCCAGGCTAGCCAGACACCCAAGCGGGACCCCCACCCTGATCCAGGACACCCTTCAGGGCAAAAAAGCCAGCACCCACCCGTGCACCAGGCCTCTATCTTATATAGTAAAAGGGTAATATGCCTCCCAGCACCGGGATCAGCAGAGCAGCGAGGCCTCCTGGCACTGGGATCAGTGGAGCCGCGAGGCCTCCCAGCACCAGGATCAGCGGAGCAGCGAGGCCTCCCAGCATCGGGATCAGCGGAGCCACGAGGCCTCCCGGCCTGGGATCAGTGGAGCTACAAGGCCTCCCAAACCCGGGATCAGCGGAGCCGCGAGGCCTCCTGGCACCAGGATCAGCGGAGCCATGAGGCCTCCTAGCACGGGGATCAGTGGAGCAGTGAGACCTCCCAGCACCGGGATCAGCTGAGGAGTGAGGGCTCACTGACCCTGTGTCAAGCAGAGCTGCGAGGCCTCCCAGCACCTGATCAGCAGAGCAGCGAGGCCTCCTAGCACTGGGATCAGCAGAGCAGCGAGGCCTCACTGCCCCTGTGTCAAGCTGAGCCACAAGGCCTCCCGAATCCGGGATCAGTGGAGCCACGAGGCCTCCTGGCACTGGGATCAGCAGAACCACAAGGCCTCCTGGCCCCTGAAGCAGCGTGACAGGGGGCAGAGCCCAAACCCCCTGATCGCCCTGCGGATCTATGTGTGACAGGGGGAGGGGCCACAACCTCCCTATCTGCCCTGCTCTGTTCGTTAAAGGGGAAGGCACCCCAACCCCCTGATCGGCCCTGCTCTGTGTGTGACAGGGTATGGAGCCCCTACCCCCTGATGGGCCCTGCTCTGAAACCCGACCAGGGGCTGCGGGGCAGGCACCTAGGGATTGGGCCTGCCCTCTGCCACCCGGGAGTGGGCCTAAGCCAGCAGGTCGTTATCTCCTGAGGGGTCCCAGACTGTGAGAGGGCACAAGTGGGGCTGAGGGATATCCCCCCCGCCAGTGCACATATTTTTGTGCACCGGGCCTCTAGTCTTATACAATAAAGAGGTAATATGCCTATTGACATTCACTCCATCACTCTGTCACAAGATTGCTGCACCCACAGTGGAGGCAAGGTTCCCATAACACAAGATGGCTGCGCCCCCTGCCCGGCGGGGCTTGACGGGGCGGGGAGGCAGCTGGGTCTGGATCTAGCCCAATGGGGGTGAGGCCGGCCGGGTTTGGGTCGCATGTGTTTTCGATGTGCATGTGGGTGGGTGGGGACTTGACTCTGTGTCCTGCGGCGTGCCCCAGACTCTGACAGGGGGAAGATTTTCATATACATTTTTCTAATTTTCTTCCATCTCTGACACTTCTATTAAGAGAAAGGGCAAATAGCAATATTAAAATATTTCCTCTAATTAATTCCCTTTTAATATGCATGAATTTCATGCACTGACCACTAATCTTATTTATAACTAGAGGCCTGGTGCACAAAATTCATGTAGGGGGGGGTCCCCTCAGCCCAGCCTGCACCCTTTCCAATCTGGGACTCCTTGGGGGATGTCTGACTAAACGGGCCTAAACGGCAGTCGGACATCCCTCTCACAATCCTGGACCACTGGCTCCTAATCATTCACCTGCCTGCCTGCCTGGTTGCCCCTAACAGCCCCCCGCTGCCAGCCAGGTCACCTCTAACTGCCCCCCCTACCGGCCTGGTCGCCCCAGGCAGCCTGCTGTTCAGTCGTTTGGTCGTCCCTCAGTAACAACCCCTGCCAGCCTGGTTGCCCCACCAAACCTGCTGTTCAGTTGTTCGGTTGTCTCTCACTAACCTCCCTGCTGGCCTGGTCATAGGCAGCCATCTTTGTGAGGATGTGAGGGTTAATTTGCATATTACCTCTTTATTATATAGGATATGCGAATACAACTTCAATGTCCAACAGTAGAACATCTACACTAATAAAAGAGAAACATTGTAATTAGCGTACGACTGCTACCCTTCCCATTGGCTAATCAGCATATCCTTATGCAAATTAACTGCCAGACAAGATGGCGGCCGGCAGCCATGCACTGAATCGAACAGGGAAGCTTGCTTGATCCAGTGATGGCGAACTCCAACGTTCCCCGCCTGCCGCTGCCGGCCTCTCAGCTGCAAATCTAAGCAACTATGTTGCAAATATAGAAGCTAAACAAAACCCCAGAAACTGGCTTTCAGTCAGCCAGGCTTCAGCCAGCCTGACCGCAACATTGTATCAAATACAGAAGGGAAAGGCCAGAAACCTGCATTCAGCAGCGAGGCCTCAGAGCTAAAGCTGGCCCAGAGTAGAAAAAAAAAAAAGAAAAAAAGGAGCAGTTGGGAGCTTCAGTCACCCG
>NW_005372084.1:365472-367295 GCF_000412655.1 Myotis brandtii | reverse complement strand
GGTTAGGGGCGATCAGGCAGGCAGGCGAGTGGTTAGAGGTGATCAGGCAGGCAGGCAGTGGGGTTAGGGAAGGTTAGGCAGGCTGGCAGAGTGGTTGGGGCGATGAAGCAGGCAGGCAGGTGTGCGGTTAGGAGCCAGCGGTCCCGGAATTCGAGAGGGATATCTGACTGCTGGTTTAGGCATGATCCCACAGGGGTCCTGGATTGCGAGAGGGTGCAGGTGAGCTGAGGGACCACCCCCCCCACCCTGTGCAAGAATTTTGTGCACCAGGCCTCTAGTGATTAAATAAAAAATTATTTATTAAATAGGTTAGTAGGGAAATTCTCATGATAAAATGTTAAATTTTAAAAATCTACTTTATAAACTTTAAAATTGCTTATATTTTATAATTATATTTTCACAGTACAATCAAGAGTGATTTTTAATTTTCTCTTTGTTATTTGATATTTGTTTACTTCTCTAAATATATATCTACTACTAATAATCAGTTATTAGTAATTAATGTTATCTCAACAAAGATCTGGGAAGAAGGTATTGTAACAAAAGTATTGTCAAAGGTTGGATTTAGGTATAATTTCAGGCTCACTTAATTCACATGTTTCTAACTGCTGCAAATAATAACTATCAAAGTAATTGCATATTTAACACAACAGAGTCATTAAAGCATTGAAGTTGAGGCAGCAGTGTTGACATGAAATTATATAATAATGTAATGGTTAGAGCAGCTGGAGTCGACCTTATCAACCATCTACATATCAGGAGTGTTGCAATATCCTCATTTACATGACATGTGGGTTCAGAAACCATTGTGATTTGTTCCTATGATACCTAGGAGATCCTTATAGTTTCCAGTTCTACACTCCAGCTTGTTTGATCATGTTTCAGGCATGCACAAAGGAAAGACGGAGTTTTTGTGTACATCCATAAGGTTTTGTGGAGTCCTTCCTCCTGTTAGAAGGATAGCAAAGAAACAGGCACATGATCCTCTTTTAAACATAGTCATATGGTTATGCTGTATAAAGACCTTAATCCAATTTTCATGATCAGTAAGTTTAGACATACTAGGCACAAAGGAAAAATCTATCTATATACCTATCTTTTTCTTTCCTTCTCTTTCTCTTTCTGCCTCTCTTCTTTATTTCATTCTGTTTAGGTGTTCTGCTTAAAATGGGAAGCCATAAAACATCTACTTAATAAAAAAGTTTACCCACACCCCTTTCCTTTGGCAAACATCAGCTTTTGTACTATGTCTATAGACCTATTTCTGTTTTGTTTTATATTCCATATATAAGTGAAATCTCATGGTTTTTGGCTTTCTCTTTGTGACTTATTTCACTTATATAATACACTAGTAGCCCGGTGCATGAAATTCGTGCATATTAAAAGGGAATTAATTGCTCTAACTGGTTTGGCTCAGTGGATAGAGCATCGGCATGCAGACTCAAGGGTCCCAGGTTAGATTCCGGTCAAGGGCATGTACCTTCGTTGTGGGCACATCCCCAGTGGGGAGTGTGCAGGAGGCAGCTGATCGATGTTTCTCTCTCAGCGATGCTTCTAACTCTATCCCTCTCCCTTCCTCTCTGTAAAAAAATCAATAAAATATATTTTTTTTAAAAAAGGGAATTAATTAGCAGAGATATTTTAATATTGCTATTTGTCCTTTCTCTATAATAGAAGTGTGAGAGATGAAAGGAAATTAGTAAAATGTATATGAAAATCATATATAAATTTATTAATAAATAAACAGTAACAAAAGGATATAACAACAACAGAGGCATGATATAAAAATGACAAAAACATGATATGAAAACAACAAAAACATG
>NW_005372084.1:360128-364872 GCF_000412655.1 Myotis brandtii | reverse complement strand
TTTTTAAAATCCTGATTCCTGGGCCTCATCCTCCGGAAATTGTTTCTTTGTTATGGGGTGGGGCCACAACATTAGTAACAAAGAAACAGAATTAAAACTTTATTGTGGGGAGCCGCTACAGTGTTTTGGACAGGTTCAAGCCTTGGACTGATGAGAGGGCACAGTCCTCTCATTGCCACGTGCAAGTCCCAGCACAATTATAGCCAACAGCTGTAGTTGTAAGCTTGAACCTATGGTCTGAACACGTGGCCCCACGTGCCTGAGTGATGTAGGCTTGATAGAGTACAGGTGCATGTAGTTGAGTAGGATTTAAACCCAGGAGAATGTTGTAAACATCTTGGTCATGCCCTTAGTTTGCCTCATAGCATCTGCTATAAAATAAAGGCATGGCTCTGGGAGTGGTCGCTGTCTCTCAGAGAAGCAGCTTCCCACCAAGACCCGGCTTTCATTCTCTTGTCTGTCTTTTCTAAGCCTTTCAGCTGCCCCCACTCAGGTTCACCCTTGGCTGTGCTGGTGAGGCACACTTTATAAAGATATGCCTCCACACTCCCAGGGTGGGTTCCTGCCTCAAACCCCACCCATACTGGAAACAGCTCCCGGAAACAGCTCAGGGGAGGGCACAGCCGTTGCCAAGACAACCCCTGCAGGACTGACTTCCTTCCACTTGGTCACGGTTCTGGTCATGATGAACACCACCCAGGGTTTTTATATAAGTAGATTCTAGATCCATCTATGTTGTCACAAATGGCAAAATTTCATTTTTTTCTGCTGAGTAATATTCCAGTATGTGTGTGTGTGTGTGTGTGTGTGTGTGTGTGTGTGTTTAGTTTCCAACACTCTCTTTATCCATTAATTTATTGATGGACACCTAATTTGCTTCCACATCTTGATTATTGTAAATAATGCTGAAAAGAACATAGGGGTTTATATCTATATTTTAAATTATATATCTTTTTGTTTTCTTCAAGATAAATACCCAGAGGTGAAATGACTAGATCTTATGGTAGCTCTGATTTTAATTTTTTCAGGAATCACCATACAGTTTTCCATATTGCCTGTACCAATTTATGATCCCGCCAACAGCACATAAGGGTTCCCATTTCTCCACATCATTGGCAGCAGTTATTTGTTGGTCACTGTCATGATAACCATTTTGACAGATATGAGGTAACATCTCATTATGGTTTTGATCTGCATGTCCCTAATGATTAGTGATGCTCAGCATTTTTACATGTGTTTTTGTCCTCTGTATGTCCTCTTTGAAGAAATGTCTATTCAGGTCTTCAGCCCATTCTTTTTAATTGAAATTTTAAAATTATTTTTTTTGGTATTAAGTGTATGATTTCCTTAAATGTTTTCGATATTAACTCCTTATTGGATGTATCATTTACAAATATTTTATCCCATTCAGTACATTGTTCTTTTATTGTTGTTGTTTTTGTTTACTGATGTGTGCATAATCTTTCAGTTTGATGTAGTCTAATTTGTTTTTTGGATATGCCTTCGTAGATATATCTAAAAAGATATTGCTAAGATCATTGTCAAAAAGGTTGCTGCCTATACCTGCGGGATCGGGCCTAAACCAGCAGTAGGGCCTAAATAGCCCCTAAGCGCCTCTGCCTACCTGCCTGATCGCCCATAACTGCCTCTGCCTGCTGGCCTGATTGCCCCAACTACCCTCCCTTGCTGGCCTGATCACCCCCAACTTCCCTCCCCTGCCAGCCTGATTGCCCCCAACTGCCCTCCCCTGCTGGCCCTCCCCTGCTGGTCTGATCACCCCCAACTGCTCTCCTCTGCCATCCTGTTCGCCCCCTAACTGCTCTCCCTTGCCTTCCTGATTGCCCCCTAACTGCTTGCTCCCCTGTGCCAGCCTGATCTAGCTCCTAACTCTTTGCTCCCCTATGCTGGCCTAATCGCTCCTAACTGCTTGCTCCCCTGCCAGCCTGATTGCCCCTACCTGCCTCTGCCTTGGACCCTGCCACTGTGGCTTTGTCCGAAAGGAAGTCAGACATCCAGAAGATGTCTAGTCGACCTGGTCTAATTAGCATATTACCCTTTTATTAGTAAAGATCCCCCCTCTCTCTCCCCTTTTCCTTCCCTCTCCTCTGTCTATAGTATATATGTAGATCAGTTTTTAAATAATTATTACAAAGTTTCTGTGAATATTCTTCAATAGGTATGAGACTTATATCATTATCTGAATCATTGTTGATTATCTTGTACTCTAGTTTTAGAGTCCTTTGAAAATATAATTCTAACAAACTCAATCTTAACTCCAAAACCCACACTAATAACACAGTTTGGATTTTTGTCATCATATTAAAGTATTTATACTCTATTATGGCAAACTCTTAAATTCTCGTCTCTGACCTTAAACTGTTATCTCTCATAAATTTTCCACACCCTCACATTCACTGAAGCTTTCTATGTCATTTATTTCAATTCTCCCAATTACTTTATTACCCACTTTCAAAATAACTAATTTTTCTTACTTAATCTGGATAATTAATATTCCCTATCAATTATCTCAGTGTTCTATCTTCTTACTCCCTTTAATTTTGTCTGGAGAAGCAAGCTATTGGTCAGCATTGGGAAATTTTGGGAGAAGTTTTAAATCTTGAGAACAAGTGTGAAAGCTAGGTGTGAGGAGGAACCAGATGAATGGGTTCAAGATGGAGGCAAGGAAGCAGGCAGACAGTACCAGGACCTTACTCCTTTGGTTGCATGTTGTTGGAGCGGTGGAAATTGAGGGGTGAAAGTTATTAGGCTCAATTCTACATTCGCTGACTATGTAGAAGAAAGTGCATTACTCACTCATTGATTTCCTCACTATTCCCAACTCCCTAAATTTAGGTAGACCACCAGGCTTCCCCCCCCCACACCTGTTATTCACATTTATTCACCCCTGTTGAATATTTCCTATCAAAGCTTTATAAAACACATTCTGGTTCACTAAAACACTCACTGTATTTTTTCTAGATCCCATTGCCTCCTACTTCAATGAGAAGATAAAAGCCACTAGACAGAAATCACTAATACATTCTTTCTCAGTAAAATACTAAATAGCTTTTCCAATACTTCTTTTGTCTCTAAAGAAGGATTCCCATCAGCTACTAGTCTCACTATTACCCCTCATCTTTTAGAAGATTTTTCTTCCTAAACTTTTGTATAAGCTTTTTGAATGGAAACTCTTACAATGGATAAAGGGTGGGTTTACTTTCGCACACTTGCTATCTACAGAGCCAGTAAAGCGTAGAGGTTCAGTAAATAACTATTCACTAATCATTGGGTGTTATCTAGAACTTGGTTTGCAAGATAGGAACAGTATATGAAGACCTCATGTTGACTTCTAACTCTCTTCAAAAAGATTTGATCCCCTCTTCAAGGTCATTTTTTTCTAACCTGAAGGGGATAAGAAGAAATATTGTTACAACCTGTCCCAAGTTCTCTTTAAAATACTTTCTATATCACACTTGGTTAGTTTATTTTGAACTTCAAAGTCAAGTAGTCATTATTTTTACACTAAGGTTCTGCTATAACTACTTTCCTCAGAGTAAACTACATAGTTTCATTACTCCTGGGTGTAGGATACATGGCAACTTTCTGTACTATTATAAAATTAAATATTTGTTAAAAAATAATAGGATATTACTGGGTCATAAGGGAGTTCCATTTTTAATTTTTTGAGGAAACTCCAGACTCTTTCCTTTAGCAGTTGCACCAATATGCAACAGTGCACAAGGGTTCCCTTTTCTCTGCATCCTCTCAAACACTTGCTGTTTGTTGATTTACTGATGATAGCCCTTTTGACAAGTGTGAAGTGATAAAAATAATGAAATCTTACCATTTGCAACAGCATGGATAGGCCTAAAGGGTATTATGCTAAGTGAAATAAGTCAAATAAAGACAAATACCATATGATTTCACTTATATGTGAAATCTGAAGTGCGAAACAAACAAACAAACAAAATGGAAACAGACTCATAAATACAGAGAACAGACTAATGGTTGCCAGAAGGGAAGTGGGTTGGGGAGCTGGGTAAAAGGATTGAGAACTAAAAATTGATACTTACAAATTAGTCACAGGGATGTAAAATACAGCATAGAGAATATAGTCATAACTATACAGTAATAACTATGTATGAGACCAGGTGAATACTTGAAATATCAGGGGGATCACTTTATAAAGTATAGTATTGTCTAATCTTCGTGCTGTACACCTGAAACTAATGCAAAATAATATTAAATGTCAACTGTCATAAAATAAAATTTAAAAGTTAACTGAAAAATTTTATAAAAATTAAAATTTGGATGAAATAGACTTCTGGGAAAATGCACATAAAAAGACTGCTTAGCAAAAACAACAACAAATGTATTACTCAAAATTCACAAAACGATAAGTGAACAAGAAATTGAAATGATTAATTCAATTTTTTTAATTGGCAGTACTTATACTTCTGAAGTTGTTAAAGCTTAAACATACATTAAGACTTTGGGGACAATCTATATTTATGTGCACATAATCATATTAATAATATAAAAATAAATATAGCCATAATAACTATATAAAATATATTCATTGTGTTATATTGTAAATCAGAAGATGCCTTAATCAATAAGCCAAATTTATTTGGAGTCCTGTTCATTTTTGCTAGCACTAGCGGGCCTAGAGGAACTCTTGCTCAAATTCTTCTGGGGCCCAATATGGTGGAAGTCTTTTCAATTTATATGTTTTTCAGCTCTT